>NC_088880.1:36455050-36816264 GCF_032884065.1 Artemia franciscana | reverse complement strand
TAGAATAGAGCAAGGACTCCTAAATGATAAAAACAGCATGAACGAAAAACATCCGTTTATTGTGTTTACGTCTTCTTCCTCAATTATCTCTACAGTCCTAGACGAAGGAGGTTGGGGGAGAGGAGAGTCCACATGCGTAAATTTACAAGAAGTTACTCTAATTTTCAGATGTTTATGATGTGAATCCCCCCCCCCAAGAAAATCCCCCTTCCATGAAAAATTTCACCACATGCGAAGTCATGGTCCAAAAGAGAAAGTACAAAATAAGTACCTCAAAATATCTGTCAGATGTCCTAAGGGGTAACACAAGGACCATAGATCAAATACAGTTTCAGGAAATGGGCTGGATGGTCTCCAATCACTTTTGACTAATAAAAAATAGACTACAACTCAAAAAAAGCCCGTATTTTTTCCCAGTAACAAATATTATCTTCGAGCAGTGGTCAAATTGGGGGGTCTTGTCATTCCCAGAGGCATACTTATTGGACCTTTCAATTATGATGAGCCAAAAACCTACCTTGAATTTTATTCGGTTATTTTTTTTGGGGGGGGGGATTACAAGGGAATGAGCCTTGTTGCCTCTATTCTCTTTGGTCATACAAAAAGACACTCAAGCTCTGGATTCTTGTTGGAATGAGCCATCTCCCAATCTTCTAGGGCCCTTGGCTCGATACAATCCTCCCTGGGGGAAGCAAAAAAAAAAAAAACACATATCCATGATCTTTAAATACAAAGGCCACATTACCTTTCCATCATTTGAACAACAAACTTTGGAATGATTTAATTTTATAATTTCAACTTTTGTTGTAAATTTTACTAGATTTATATATGTAATTTGCTGTGAACAGGTCTTGAATAGAGTCGAAATATTTTCAAAGCTCTAAACAAACTTCAATCTCAGGTAAATTACCTGTTGTTTTACTAGGTGTTGTTTTTACTTACGATCATTTTTTGGGGATAAAATAACAATTCCAAATATTTGCACATAAGATCGTTAAACTTCTACAGTGGGATTTTCTGATTGTTTTATGAGAGGAAGAAAGATGCCACAAAGGGTGCATTTTAACGCCAAAACATCCCAACTCTCATAGAGCCTTCAGGTAAATACAGAATTAATTCCAAGGAAGACCCGAAAGGATGGTCAAGGTAGAAATTAATATATAATCTCTAAGATCGTATCTAGGTCTTTTGTTTGGGGGTGGATTTTTTTCGGGGGGGGGGGGAGGAGTTAAGTAACAAAAAAAACATCAAAAATATGTTGATGCATTTTTACTGAGTTTTTTCAAGTCATGCCAACATTTCCATCCCTCATTGAGCCTTCAGGCAAATACAAAATTAAATATGAGGAAGAGACAGGCGGAGTGGGATTTAGAAATTGATAAATAATCCCTGTTGATATCTAGCAATATTTCTGATCTACCATTCTATGATGAAAGTAAGGAGCAGCATGAAACCCCCAAAACAGCCGAATTTACTCCGTATTGGAGGAGGACTGCCCCTTCTTTATCCCCACCTTCTCCTCATTTTCGTAGAAACTTCGGAGGATGGTCATTCAATCGGAAATTGAGGATTCTAGTCCTTTCTTACAAGTTGAAAGTAATTAGAGACCAAACAACCCCTGTCCTAAAACTGTTTTTGATAGCTCATCCTTTGTTACCACTGATCGACATTTGAGGTACGTATTTTGTACTTTCTCTTTGGAACCTCAACGCTGTGTGTGGGGAAATGTTTCATGGTAGTAAATTATCAGGAGAATTGTCCACTGGGGGTATTTTCCACGAATAACTTACGGGGGGGGGGGGGGGTTCGGAGAGATATTTTCCGGAGGGATGATCAACAAGACCCGTTTATGATCCTTCCTTTAAAGAGATGGAAATGTACGTACTTACCTCAAAACAAGTACATTTCTTTTTGTATTAAGCCTGAAGGTATAAAGATATGTAAATAATTATAGAAGTTGGACCTAAAATGAACTAGAATTATCAACAAATGATCCCAGATTTCTTCCTGTGTGTTCTACATAAATGCTTTTGTTGAAAAAAAATTCATGGGCTCCACAAGTAATCTAAAAATTTTCCGTAAAGATTAATAGAAAAAATTCATTAGTTTCAGTAAATGACTAGTAACAGGCTACTGTTAGACACGGCAGGATACTTATTAAATTAAACAACAAAAACACTTTTTTGCAATGAAAGTAAAGAGCAGCATTAAAAGTCGTGAACAGAGATTATCCTGTATATGAGGCAAGATATTACCCTCAATAGCTTCTCTTTACTCTAAAGTTTAACTAATGCTTAACTAAAAGCATTTGAGAGTGAAAAAAGACACTAGGTTATTGTGGATGTTTTACTCACCGATTGCCTTTCAAAATTCTTTAACTGAAGTTTTATTGTTCAAAGTATTATTGTTTAAAATCTAGCATCATGTATCAGAATTTTACTTCACACTAAAATATTTCTGCAATATTAGGAAAACATTTCTCTTGTTATCAGCCATATTAAAACCTTAGTACAAACATATTATTCCGAACGTGGGATTGACAGAGGTTGAATATCCTCTTTTCAGTGAAGGGAAGGATCTCTCACAAGATTCTGGAGAATTTAGACCCCCCCCCCCCAAAAAAAAAAAAAAAACCTTTTCAAGAGTCAGGGTGCCCCCCCCCCAAAAAAAAAAAAAGAAAGAAAGAAAGAACGAAAAAGATACGTTGATTTTCAACCATACCCCAATAACTGATCAACAGAAATAAAATAATTTTCTGTGGGTTTTGTATTAGTTTAAGGACAAATGCAGCATAACCTGGCTGTAAGACCTCTGAAACGGCGAGGATATTCAAAAGCCTTTCCGATAGTTTTAAGTCAAATTTCACTTGACAGCATTTTAGCCCTGTTTGGGACCAAAATTTCGGCTTTACGACACAAAATGCCAGAAACCGGTACTTTGCTCAGGATGATCTTACTATAAAATATTAACTATAAAAATACCTTACTATAAAAAATACTTACTATAAAATATACCTTAACAATGATTCTATACCGATTTGCAATCTCTAAATTTTTCACTTTAAGCCCCCTTCGGGCCAAAAATTTCGTTTTGTGGAATAAAATGGCGGAAATTAGCACTTTCTGGTGGCACTGCCTCTTTTGTTATTCAAAACGGGGACAATTGGGTACTTTTAACTTGGATGTTTAAGGGGGTTCTCTTTTGACAATCTGCGAACACCACTTCGATATAATCGCAAAAGAAAAGAAACTACAAATAAACACGACCCCGTTAGCGAATTTCTCAAAGAAATACCAAATTTTCTATTCTTGCAAATAAGAATTTGAAACTTTGCAATTAGGTTCTTGAGCATGCTGAATTTATATCAATCTCACATTCCTTTTAAGGGGGTCCCCATTTTTCAAATTGCGCAAAATTTCTCAGGCATGCCAATTTAAGTTGATGTGTTTTATATAATTGGAATCACCGTAAAAAGGAAATAATTTTGATACACTTATTGAAATTAAAATTCATTTTAAGGGCTCCGGTTACAAGACACAATTGGGTACAGTTTGTTATTACGAACCCTTTGATAAGGTTAAAAGGTTATTTAGAATCGGTTAAGGTATTCAAACGACTGTCTTCCCAAGGATGATGCCTCCTGCTTAGGAAGGTAAATCGATTGAACCCTCTCCAAAATCTTGCTAATACTATCTTAACTAAACGTTCTATAGAACAGACGAATGCAAGGGAGGCTAACTCCAAACCCAAGAGCCAAAAAAGAAACGGGTATGTGCAACTAATCTAGCGGAGGAGCTATCAAACCCCAAATTTAGATGTGTCGTCAAGTCTCACTGTCATGGGCAAATGCTACCTTAATTGATCAATTCAGGATATAAATTCATACACCCAGAACTGGTCAAAGGAGTTTAACCTACCCCTGAGAAAATTTTAAAGTACGTTACGGCAGAGGACAGCGAAATAGAATGCACTCTTGAGCTTCTGACGATACAGCTTATGGATCACCCAGGAAGAACCATCGACTAGCTGATTGAAGGGATCCGTCCCATATAACCCCGAAACATTCTGCTTGGGAATTTACCGATATTCGAAGAGAACTTACTTCGGATTAACGTCCAGGATCTACCCAAAGTGAAAACAAAAGAAGCCTTTATGGTGATAAGATCTCAAACCACACATTTATCATCAAAGAGTCTTAGTGGTCCCAGTTCAGAACCAGAGGCCCATAAAGCGTCGACTGTAGTTCTGCATGACTCTAAGCCCTATGACATGTCATATGTGACAGAACTACAAGATGTTTTAAACTCAGGACAAAAGATCCTTAAGACAGAAGTCACTATCTTGTCTCGTTTCTCTACCACAGATCAGTCTGACTCCAAGAACGATGGACTGATTTCAAACACAACAACCCAAATTAGAAACCCTGGTTCTTTTCAGGAATTGGAAAACAACGTAGCAAGCTTCAGTGAACGCAAACCAACCGGGTCTGCAACACTTTTTCATCTCCAAGCAAATGGTCTAACTTTGAATTTTTTAAAGGAGAAAGCATTGCAAGAATTTGATGGCTCTCTTCCTCAGCACTTTTTATTTCAAGACGGAATGTATTACCGACTTTTGACTGATCATCTTGGTAGAACAAACAAGCAGCTTATTGTTCCAAGTGAGTGTAGATCGCATATTATCAATAAAGGTCAAGACAACATGATCAATCAATCAATCAATCAGTCAATTTTTATTAATTCAAATTTAAAATATACAAAAACAATGAGAGATTATTTAAGCAAGGCTAGGACTACTGACCGAATTTTACGCCATTTTTGGTGCTCCAACAGCTACAAGAACATCGTTAGTTACATCAAGTCCTGTACAGCTTGTCAAATGACCACCAGGCGCAAACTCAAGGAAAAGGTGTCTTAGGCCTCTCCCTACCGTAACTAAGCCATTCTCACGAATCGCCATGGACATAGTAGGAGCCCTTAAAAGCTCCGCTGGTCATCTACTAGTTATTATTGACTACAGATCTAGATATCCTGAAGCAATACCACTACTAGCAACAAAATCACCCGTTATTGCAGATGAAGATACCAAGTTAATTCACTTTATGGAATTTCCGATGAAATCCTGACAGATCCAGGAACTCAGTTCCTGACTTCTGTCTTAAAGAAATTGTACCAGATACTGAATATAAAAACAAAAAGGACAAGTCCAAACCACCCGGAGACTGATGGACAAAGTGAAAGGTTCAACGAGATTCTAATATCCATGCTTCACAAATACGTAGGAACATCAACAAACGACTGGCACAAGTTTATACTCTTCATACTATTCGCATACCGAAAAACAACCCATGCCTATTCGGGGTTTGGCCCATTAGACCAACTATACGGACGGCCATTCGTGGAGTCCAGTATTCGTAATTCGTATTCGTGGAGTCCAGGTCCTACTGAAAGAATAATGGAAGATAAGACAGCAGAAGACCTAATAATTGTTGCAAAATATTCGACAGATGCGCGTGAGATTATCAAAAATCTGCAATTTTGCCACAAAAACAAAAGCAACCGAAGCAAAAAAACAAGCGGTAAACGACCAAGCAACAAAGTCAAGAACCTTGTTCATCGGTGACCAAGTGCTGTTTTTATTACCAGAAGGAAGACATAAACTTAATGTCAGTTGGCAAGAACCATTCAAGGTAGACGTATTATTTCTCCAGGCGATTACGAAACAGAGCTCGGAGGCACTAGGAAAAAGAAAGCAATATATCACATCAGCCTCCTACGAAAGTTCGAGGAAAAAGATGAGAAAGAAAGCAATGATCGATGATATCGTACCCAGTTTTGTATCCCCCTGACTTTCCTAAAGCATTCTTCTTGTAAACAGACGCTTCTGAATTAGCAAATTGGAGCCCCGCTGTCTAAGTCCTTCAATGATCGATTGCATTCAATTTGTTACCAGACAAGAAGACTGCTTAACAGAGAGACTAGATATGCGACGATCGAGAAATAATGTCTTGCAATAGTTTGGGCCTAATCACGAGTCCACTACTACCTACATGGACCAAACTTTGATGTAGTAACGGACCTCAGTCCCCTGGCATGGCTAAGCTCTGTGAGAGACAGGAACCATCCCCTTGAAAGATGGGCTCTGTCTCTTCAAGAATTTAATTTCATCATCAGCACAAGCCCAAGGAAGTCGAACAAAAACGCGCACGTCCTCTCGCATATCTGATCAGCAGGCATTCGCTCTGTATATATGCCAATAATTATTTTCTTTAGACGTCAGACGATGCAGAAATCATATTTTTAGACGACAATGACATTCAGTTATACGACACGTTTGCGAAGCTTGTTAGACTCACCAAGAACCTTTATACCGATGAAGACTTTAAAGAATTTCCATCACTCAGACCGATCAAAGAATCAGTTACAAACGACGAAACATCCAGCGTCAAAGAAGAACTCCAACCAGTGTTGTCGAGCATGAATCACGCTACTAAGACCCGAGTTTAATGAAAAACTCCCGACCCAAGACCTGGAACTACAATATGGATCATACCGATGAAGCTAAAAAGGAAACGTCCAGTGGTATATGTACGTAGGAAACAACACGAGTCCATCAGCAAAATGTTTGATAACACTCCTGCTCCCACTTTACCAGCTATGGCAACATCTGGAATGATTTTCACTGATAACGATGGAAAGAGAATAATAGTCCCAGAGGGAAGAAATTAATTCAACGATATACTCACCAAGTTCAACATAGCTCAAACCTTTCAACCTCTTCAAACTCTGAGGAAAGGGAGGAATTGTTATGCGCCCAACTGAAACCTCTAGTGGGTCATGTGACGACCCTCAGTGATGCACGTCACCGGCTGTCATCATAACGCCATGGAAATATGTGCTGATGAATAGAGTGAATCACCAGCGCAAGGATATAAGCAAGTGTCAGTATATGTTTTGTTAGTTGAATTTTGACTTCTGATAAAACGGTTCATAATAAAAAGGGAATATGTTTTATAAGGGAATATATTTAGAAATAGCTTACAGAAATAACAATGCCTAAAATACGGTAGAAAAAAATAAATTCAAAATCACAAGAACAAGGATTTTTTTTTTTTTTAATTTGTTATTGATATTGGTAGAAACAATAACTGTTTGTTTTACCTTTTGTTTTGCGGGGGAATAGTTTCATAGTTTAAGTCTGGATAGTCGTAACTCGAATAAGCCAACCATTAACTTGTAATCTCATGTACACCTCGACGAGTATTTAAAATATTGGTTGGGAGGAGTATCACTGGTGTTACAAATGAAATAAGAAAGTACAACCTTCAGCGTTAGAGAAAATACATTGATACTGGCAAATCCCACCACGAAGCCATTGACTGAGTGCGGATCTGAGTTCCTTGTTTCCTACAAACCGGATGCGAAATCCGAAACTAGAGATAAATCAATTGGATAAAGGATGGGAACTTAGTTTATTTTACAATAAAAATGTAAATGTTTGACTGCCGACTGGCTGGTTGTTCACAAGTTAATCTTATCACTGATTGACAAATATTAAAAGGAAAGAACCTCTGCTTTTTTGCTCTTATATTAAAGCCAATCTCTCAGAATCAGATGATCAGATCCAATCCACCTCTTGAGGATTAGGATGCAGGGGGACGATGAGAATTGGGAAGTGGTAAAGGACAAAGTGTCATGTATAGCACAAGCGAGAAGCCAAGTACTAAAAAAAATATAATTATAAGAAATATAGTAATTGAAATAGATTTTTATTTTTTCACTGATTAAAGGTGATTTTTATTTTATTGACTTTGAAATTTTTTTTTAGAAGAATTTACCTATGTTTTTGCAATGATACATTTTTTCTCAGAATACCTATGTTTATAATACTTTTAACTACAATTTGTATAGCTAGCTTGCAAAGGGCTGCGTTATAATTTTCAAAAGAAAATGAGAAAATAAAAACTTGCCAGTTATCCAAAGCCTTTTGCGAGCACTCCAAAGTTTCTTTTTCTTTCTCAGCCCTCTCTAGCTTGGCTTTCAATCGTGGAAAAAGAGACTTTTCCATTCCTTCACGTTTCTTGTATATCTCTTCAATCTTGTCTGCAAATTATCTATTGTAAAATAAGTGTTTAAGCCCAATAAAATATGCTGCAAGCAAAACCCATAAGCGGTAGCCACAGGTCCTTGTAATATTTTATAAAAGTTTCATGTCTGTGATCCAGACCCCGGTTCAAAAATGCAAAAACTGCTGTAACCCACATGCGAAGGTGACTCGAGTTTTCAATCCAGAGCCTGCTTCAGAGCGGCGTAAAAAAACAAAACATTAAAAGGAGGCTTCAAGTCTGTAATCAAGTTCCTCAAGAAAATTCGACTTGGAATAACTGATCTTAGATGATCAAAATTGACAAAAGTTTTCAGGCTCCGTGAATAATTCATTAAAAAAAATTTAGAAAGATTTATGAAGACCTTCTTAAAATACGTCCAATTTTAATCGTCATTTCAGATTACTTCTAGATAGGGAGTATACTTTCTACTTTAGGATAAACTAGATAGACGGCTTGAGTCAGTCTTAGGATTTTTTTTTATTTTAGGAAACAGCAGCTTTCGGCAATGTTCATATAATTATATGAACATTCACATAATTATGCTGTTCCTATAATTATCTTTTATATTTTCTCTCTTTCTTTATGAAATTTGAGCATTTTCGACAAAATTTCAATTTTAACCGATTTGGCCAAGTAGCATTTGGAGCTTCGTTTTTTTTGAAACACAAAAACTCGAAAAAAATATATAAAAAAACTGGTTACATTTTTGAATTGAGCATATATTGGTGTACTGAAATTTTTCCTAAAGAATTAACATTTAATTTTTAAAAATCAATAGTAGGAATTATTGCGAAAACCTATGGATCAGGAAAGACTATGATTGTTGTTTTGAAGTTTTATTTTTCAATCAATCATACAACATGATAGCAGAGCTGAACCAAAGGGTGAAAGAAAATAAGCTAATATAACTCTAAAAAAGGGATAGAGTATCTTACTCTCTCCTTATCGGATTATTTTGGGTGATGCAAATAGATCTCAAACTTTTCATAAATATTCAGATACATAGACATTGGCATCAATGGGAGCCCTTGGCTCAACCTATTTTTCCACCAGCCCCTAGATTTTGGAAAATAAACTTTTAGGGGGTATTTTAATTTAAAAATTGAATGAAAAATTAAAAAATTTACCCCCCTCTACATATTGGAAATACATTTTACTTCCTCCCCGATTTTCGTGAATTGACACCACTATCCATAGACATGAAAAATAAAATAACAAGATTGGATAAAAGAACTATAAAGTAGACGGAGTATAAAAATCGATGTAAGTAGGAAAAAAACATTTTAATTTACATAGTGCACTCGACTCTCGAAAACTCGAACCTAGGTAAATCAAAATCTTCGATATTTCATATTATTTTCAATCTCCTTGGAAAAACCTGTATAAATCGAAGAAAAATCCATGCATAACTCGAAATGATTTTGTAATTAAATTTTACCTCTGTAAGTAAAAGTGCCCCAAAAATTACCTGTATATTTTCGTTTAATAGGTCGTCATTTAATTTTCACTTTACCTCCACAAATCAAATTTCACCTATGTATCTCAAAGTGTTTCCAACGAACCTTTGTTAGTCGAAACCCCGGTAAGCAGCTTGCAACGTGTAAATTTTGACAAGTATTAATTCTGTGTAACATATTTGTGTCAAATACCATTCAATTTCCTATTAAACTGGATCTATTATTGACATTTGAAAGTCAAGTCTTGATATGTCAAGTTTATAATATACTAATAAAGTTACTTTTCACTTTTAGTGGCTATAGGGATTAAATTTAGCAATTTTGTACCTCTGTAACTCAAATTTTTATTTGGTTTACCTCTATAGCTCGTTACCTTTACCAACCTAATTTTATGCAGAATGACCACTATAGCTCAAACTATTTATAAATCGAACTATACGTACAACGAAGAAAAATCGTCACCTCGTGAATTTCAAGTTAGCGAAAGTCGACTTTATACCTAATTTCCCATGCAGAATATGGGAACTCTTATTAAATATAATTGATGAATGTCAACATTTCATCAAGTAACGAAACCCAAGTATCTGACTAACTTTTGACGATTAATTAGTTCCCTACCAGAATGAATTTCCTGTATCCATGGATGATAATTATTAGTCCTCGAAAATATAAAAAAAAACTTGATTCCTTTCGATTTTACCTTAGCCGGTTCAACGAAGCCAAGTAGAGACACGGTTTCGTGATAACACTGCAACGTCCGTCAGTGTACGTTTCGCTTCTTGCTACATAAAATAGGCCATCAGATAACACAGGTAAAAATACTTATTCGTTTCCAGGGCCTAAATCTCCAAAGTTTACTTTAATGTCTTTAAGACGATTATCATTTACAAAACTCAAGAATATTAAATGTCAAAGAGCTAAACCTTGGGGTACTGCACATTCAATTTAATTAAGACTATTCTAAACCATGGGTTTTTTAATCAGAAATAAGGTCATTCAAACCCTTGAATCTCTTTGAGAGGGAGGGAACTAAAAAAATAATTGAATTATGTCTTTAACACATAGTAAGACAGATAAAGGTATGAAAAAAAGAACCTCTTGCATTTTGAACACGCGATTCATTCTTTGAAAAAATCAACCGCTTGGCTTCAAATGTTTGCTGAGTTGAATTCATAAATTCGTCCAAAGACTTGATACGCAGAAACGAGTCAATCGTCTTTCTCTTCGTCATAACGTTCAATGGTGGTAGCAAGTTTATTGATTCTTTTTCGTACCATGGTCTAGAAAATACAAACAAAGTATAAAAAAATGTTGAAGTACAGTGATGGGTGAAACTTTTTAAGTTTCATTTCAAATGACTAAAAACAACTAAAAAAGCCAGAAAACGTTACGACTTCACATCTGAAAATATTTATCAACGAAAAAAAAATAGAAGGGAAAGCCCAATTCTACTAAAAATAACACAAAAAGAGGAAAAACTCCAAATATAAGAACAAGAGAAAGGAAAGAAAAAAACATTAAAAATACATGAATACAAGAAAAAACATAATAACTTTTTATTATGGTAACGCATAGTACACAATTACAGTTAAGCTGAATCCACAACAATCCATGCATAGGACATAATGAAAAATATCTTCCAATATGTGATTTTATGTAAATGAATCAAGTTCTACATATAAAAACCTTATGCATACCTTAGGTTAATGTACTTCACGATAATTAAAGTAAATGCAAAATGGCACAGAAAATAAAACGAACGATTTAGATTCATATTAAACACATCGAGCTCTTCCTAATTAACCGCATCTAAATTTTTGCGAACAGAATATTTTAAGAAAAAAGTGTATAATGAATATTTTAAGAAGAATAATGGGGAACTTACAAAAACTTCAAATTACGACAAAAACAAGAACGAACATTCGACTGCTCAGTTTAAGAGAGCATTCCCGAAGCGACGAGATTCACAGTGCGTGGGGCAGATTACAATTTTGTGTAAACGCGCTTGCTACAGCTGTACTTCATTGCACCCTGTTTAAAATAGCTGGTGCGGAAAACCTGCGATGATATGTTCACAGGAGGTTTTAGATATTCTTCTAATTAAACTGTTACAAATGAAATCTCTAACACAAAAGCTTTATAAAAGTCAACGCAAAAATCAGCTATATTTGTTTTTTCTAACTCTGCATCATAATGCGGTGTATGAAATGAATGTTCCAAAGGCGTTGAATAAATTACTGCAGGCCTTTTTCTTACACCTTAGAGAGGAGTGTTACTGTTCTTCCCTATTGGAGTCTAATTTCAAAATTTTGGCGTGATCTCGAACATGCAGGCTTTTAAATGAACAAGTTATTATACGCAACTTTTTTATCTTTCTCAGTATCAAATATTTTCTAGTAGTCTACCGAAGAATTCATGGTAACGGACTGTAAGTAAGGAGCGACACAGCTCAATAGTAAACAAAACTTGAAAAACAGAATTTCGATATCAATCAAATTAAAATTATTAAAAGAATCGGCTTATTATGCTGGTTCGACGTATATAAGATTCGTTAAGCTTAGTGTTACCTATAAAAGGCTTCGAGCCTTAGAAAATTTGCCTGATTTTCAAAATAGGGAGAGAAACAGGCCCTTAGAGACAATGAGTCCTAATGAGAATCAAACCATTAGATTCTGCGTATCAAAAAACTCTACCACAGAAGTATCAAGCTCATATTTGCAAAATATGGAATTTTGTATTTTTTGTCA
Organism: Artemia franciscana; assembly: GCF_032884065.1. NCBI lineage: Eukaryota > Metazoa > Arthropoda > Branchiopoda > Anostraca > Artemiidae > Artemia > Artemia franciscana. The sequence continues at coordinate 36,803,953 of NC_088880.1, read as the reverse complement.
AAATTAACATCAAGGATGCGTATTTATTATACTTTTTTCCCAGGGGTGATCATATTGAAACTATGGTTTTATAAAATCGGGAGAGGGCTCACCTGAACGGAGATTAAAAGTTCTAGTGCTCTTTTTTAGTTACCAAAAAGATTGGAGGATAAATTGCCCTCCTTCCACGCCCTCTCCCTCCTTAAATCATCGAATCAAAATTTTCCAGGCCCCTTTTTCGCCAAAAATTGTCCAATCAAAATTTTTAGTTGGCCATTTTGTTCAGCATAGTTGAAAAGCTCCAAAACTTTGTCTTTGGAGATTACATGACCCCCCCCCCTTGGGGATAGGTCTTTAAGTAATAAAATTTGCCCACAGTTCACGGATAGAATTTCTTATAGAAAGTATTCAGACATTTTTTGGGGGAGGAAGATTTTGTGCTTGGGGTGGGTTTCCAACGAGATAATTTTCCGTGTGGAGAAAATCTCCGAAGGTTAACTTGTCAGGGGGAATTTTACACTAGGGAATTTGACAGAATTCCTATATAAAAATGTTTTTATTTTTCTTACTTTCTCTTTGCCTCCTCAATTTTGCATGTGGGGATGTTCTGAAGAAATTTACAGCGTGTTTGGATTTCCGAGAAATTATTTCCACGGAAAGGGGGATTTCCGAAATGATTGAAAAAATGATCAGAACTTGAAGTCTTTGGAAAATGAAAGTAAGGTTAGGAGAATTTTTCAGGCTGAATCTTCGTCAAGAAATTTTATAGAGGGGGAGGGGATTTTCAGCGAGGATGGAATGTCCCAAAGAAATTTTAAGGGGGAGTGGAATTTATTTTCAGGGGGAAGACCATTCCATGGAGGAGTTTCATATGAGGGGAGGAGATTTTTTTATGGAAGATAAGGCAGACTTCCTGGCAATATTTGAAAAGAACATAAATTATTTCGTAAATGAAGGCGCTGCCTTCCACCTCAATACCTTGCGCTTTACGGTAAAGTCTGGCTGTTTGTCCGTTTTCTTAAGAATGACTTCTGAAACACAAGGGCTGTTTAATTAGAATAGGAAGCTTTTTCAAAAGTGCAAAAAACTTTAGCATGAAGAGCAAGGTATTGAGGAGGGGGGAGACAGTCCCTTTATATATGGAATAATTTCTGTTCGTTTTGATGTAATGTTGCTCCTTGCTTCCAGCGAAAAAACTTTTTTTTTTCCATTTAATTTAGCAAAGATCGTACAATTGGTTGAATTTTTAAAGCGATTTTTTTTTCCTGTCAATTTTTTCTTTAATTCTTGCAACAAATCAGGGACTCAAGGGTAAGAATATATAATAAATGTATGTATTTTTAAAATACTTATATAAAATAAAATGAAAAGTACTGAAAAACTGATGCAATTACATTTTTTGTCTTCTCATTTTGATGCGGAAGACACAAAAGCTTAATAATACGGTTCTGGTATTTCTATCAACATTGGGGAGGAGCATATAGCTCTTTTATGCTGTTGGAGTCTCATTGGGAAATTTTGCCGGTTCTTCGAAAATGCCATTTTCCATTAAAAATAGCTATTGTGAGACCACTTCTGTTTTTTTCTGCATGTAATTTTTACCAGAATATAAAGCACAGACTTAAGGATAGTTGGATTTTAGGTGTTGATTTTACACCGTTTTTACAACTGTTTTCTTTGAAAAAAAAAATAAAAAATTGAAAAAAAAAAGACAAATGGCAAAGATATATACAAAATCAATTTTGCTGTTTTCACTTCTCCCACAATCCTTGATCAATTCAAGTTATTCTTTCTTCTTTAAAATGTTATATCAATACTTTAGTTAGGATACCCGCTCCCTAACTGAAATCGAATAAAGAAACAAGTTTTTAAGAAAAAATCACTTTAAAGAAAATCACGTTGACAATTCCCATCCCGTGGAAGATTTTCCCCAGAACATTCTTCCCACATGTAAGATTGAGCAGCCACAGAGAAAGTAAGACAAATAAAAAGAATTCTGCACATAAATTCCAGAAAATTGTAACAGACAAATATCCATGTTTTTACCAATAACAAATAGTGTATATAAACAATGGGCAAATTCCAGAACTTACAACCCTTTTCCCCTGGGTTGTGGGGGATTATGTCAGCCCCAAAGGCATACTCATTGGGCCTCTAAACTAGGATGAAACAAATGGCTGTCTATAAATTTTGATCAGATGTTTTTTTGGGAAAAAAGAGGCATGAGATGAAGGCTAGTTGCCCTCCAATCTTTTTGGTCACTTAAAAAGGGTACCAGAACCGTTCAAATGAGCTCTCTAGGACCATTCAAACTTCTGTGACCATTCGTTCGGTATGATCAACATTGGGAAATAAACACACATCCGTGATGTTTCTTCTCACAAAAGAAAAAACACAAAATTCCGTATTTTTGCAGGTAAGAGCTTGAAAAATTCCACAGAATGGTTATCTGATCTGCTGAACCTAATGGTGTAATTTGTCATTAAGATTATTTAGCTTTTTGGGGATGTACCTCACTTTTAAAAAATCACGTTAATTTCCTCAGGCTTGTAACTTTGGATTAGTAACTTAAACTCAATTAACTTTACATATTTGGAATCAGTACAAAATGCAATTTTTTTATATATTAATTCTTATCAAAATTATTTTTTTACAATTTCGTTTACTATTGCGTCGAGTCACTCCTGGCAGTTTATTGCCACGAACTGTTTGGTATATTCAACAATAATAATTCATTCTACATATATTTTAGTGTTGTCAATTTCAAGACACTGTCGACCAATGAAATAATTAATTTTAAAATATATGAAATAAGATGATTTGACATAAGGGGCAAATATTTTTTGTTTTGCTTTATGAGAAAATGAAAATATTAAGTCATTGTTTCCAGTATAATATCTATAAATGGTCGAAATATCCTAAGAATCTTCTTTTCCTTTTTAATTATAAAATCTAATCTCACTCTCGGACAATTAGCCCATTAATGCCCGAGTCAAGATCTTGCTAGAAATCCAGGCTGAATCTTCTCAAGGGAAGTCATTGGGGTCTAATTTAGAAGTTCTTATTGCAAATAGCATAAATTAGAAGGAATCGTGACGCCAAGTAACAACATATTGTAAACATGGATACCCAAGTACAAATTAGAAGGAGTTAAGACGCCAAGGAACTTGAAGGAGGATACAAAAATCGAGAGGGATAATGTTACGAAGATGGGGCAGGGATTTAATGAAACAAATTGGAATTATCACGAACTTAAAGTAGATTACTTATGTCCAAGATCAAGGAATCTTGTGCAACGTCATTGGGGATGTTTATTGGGTCGCTCAGTAAATTCCTCTAGCACATTAAAGTTATCGACAAATTTCCATCCTCCATAAAATTTCTTAGCTAGGCTCTTTATTATGACTGAGAAAAGGAAGGGGCCTGGGATAGTACCTTAGATAATTTCTTAAACCAAATTGGCTTGCCATAGTGTAAAAAAAAACGAAAATATTGAATGGACAAACAAAGTGAATATTTCGAGAGGACAAACGCCTCTCTTCTTCAGCCTGAGACAATAATTGCCAAAAATTATAAGAATTAAAACCAAATACCTAACAACCATAAAGCGAGTCATTCGCCAATATCCGCGATTTGCAGGAAATCCAAAAAATTAGAACTGCCATCGACGGATACTAGCGAACAACTAAGAAATAAAAGAAAACATTCATTCACTTAAAAGGAAAAGAACCAGCAATTAAATGAGTTAGAGAACTATGTCATCTGATTTCTGATTTTAATAATTGCATTCTTTGCTGACACCCTTTGAGGCCTATGGGGTTGTTAGCGTGTTTGATTGTGATTGGGAAGATGGTTCAAGGTTTATTTCAGGGATTACTAAACTATCGGCTTCTCTTTTGAGAAAACGAAATACGGCTTTTTCATTCTTAAATCATCAGAATCTCTGTTCAAAGCTAGACATATATTTTGGTATTTAAAAATTTCAACAGCTTCCCTGTAGTGTTGGACAATAACTTTGTCATGTGAAATTAAACTAGCCTGGTTAAATATAATAGTATCTTCCAGGCGATCAAATATGTGTTCTGCAAGGGTAGAGTCAAAAGTTTTTTTTTTGCTTATAAGGGTGCTATTAATTAAGGTAGAGTGCTGAGTTAATCTATCCGTAAGCCGTGGTCAGTTCTTCCGATGAACTAAAGACCACAAGAGCATGGAATTATGTAGCCACCAGAGTTTTCACCTTTCGGGATATGGTCTTTACTTTGATAAATTCGGGAACTGATAGTTTTACTGGGTCAAGAGCAAATATTATTTTTCTTCATATCTTTGGAAATGTGTTCTGAAACCCCTTTTACGTATGAGAGACCAAGGTAAACGGAATTTTTCCTTTGATTTGAGTTAACCGTGTCATTTTCTGATAACTTTTTAATACTTTTTTCAATTTAAGTAACGCTCACTATGCGTAGGTTTTCTATAAACCCAAAACTCAAAACATGTATCGTTTCGGTGTACCAGAACATCCAAGAAAGGATGCCACCTATCTACCTCTGATACCACAGAAAATTTGAGTTTTGGATTTAAGGAGTTAAGCAAGTGAAGGAAAGATCCCAAAGATCCTTCACCATGCTCCCATGAATAAAAAATATCATCTTTAAAACGAACCCAAAATTCAGGTTTACAAAGACTTTACGAAATAGCCCTTTCTTCAAGGTCTTCTATGATGATATCAGCCTCTATTGGTGAAAGGGGGGCATCCAATGGAAGTCCATATTTCTGTTTAAAAAATTCCTCTATAATGGAAATACAAAGAAGTTCTGTTGCGAAGTGCTGTAAGTAAAAGAAGTGTCTGATTCGAAATTGTCGATTTTTCTGAAATAGATGGTTTAGAACTGAGTTTATGCTCCAAAATGAGTTCGACCTTTTGGGGATCACAAAATATTGAATCCGCATAAAAACTGCCAATTCTTGTATTTTGTTTAACCGAAACTTGCTTTACCTTGGACACAAAATTAGAGGGCGAAATACAACTGATAAGAATTTTCCTATGTTTGTTGTAGGAGAGTTAAATCAGGAAACAATAGGTCGAAGTGGATTACCTGGCTTATGAATTTTAGGAACACTATAAAAACGAAGAGATGTGCCGCCATGAATGGCTCTGGGGAATGCCTCTTTAAAATCAATGGATTACAAATTAAGGCAAGTATAGGGTTTTACAACAGTTTGAAAACCAACTTTTCATAGACTTGAAACAGGCATTCGCCCTCATCTTGAGAGAAAGTCTAGGGTATATTCTTCTTCCTTTTGGCATCACACCCACTTTGGCTGCCTAAATTGCAAACATGTTCATAAAGTTCAAAAGCCGTGCTATGATTAGAGAAGAGCTCACGGAAAGTTTTGACTACCAGTGTTCTGCGAGACTGCCTTTTATTACTGGATCTCTGCAATCTTTTTTTTTTACTGCAGTCCTTCCCTCACTGATAGCTCATATGGCGCCCTCGTAAGAAGAATAGTGATAGACAAGCTAGCTTACGTCGATGATATAGACCTCATATCTGAGTCCCTTCGTGATCTCCAATCCCAGGCCGACACCATTCACATGAACACCAACCTTTTTCGGATGACCATTCGAAAACAAAAGCTATGTGCTGCTCACGTAAAAACGATTCCCCTGACAATCACAGCCTCCCACTTTAAGGTAATAATATAGGGCAGGTCGAGAAATATAACTATCTTGGTAGCTTATTCACCTCAGGCAATATCAACTTCAAAGACATCATGGGGCACCTGGTACTTTTTAACTCCGGTTTTAAAACCCAAATGCCCATATGAAAGAATAAAAATTTGTCAATAATCCTCAAAGCCAGGCTATTTAGCTCACTCATCGTCCCTATCGCAATTTATGCCTGTGAAACTTGGACTCGTAAAACAGATGATCAGGATTACGTTGCTGCTTTTCAAACACAATCACTACAACGCATCGCCGGGATTACTTACCATAATAGAATACCCAACAGCAAGATTCTCCAAAGTTTCAATGTCAAATCTATTATCCTAGACGGAACAAAACTGCTGCAACTTAAATTTCTAGGACACACTAAGCGTATGGAGAGCACTCACCACCCGAATATAGCCGTTGATGGCCATGTACATGGCTCTCGCCATAGAGGATGACCCACAAAGATATAGAAAAGATGATTTTTCGTCACTAAACGTGCCGTACTTTCTTCGCCTGGCAGATGATAGAGGTTCATATAGGCATTACATCATTAAACTAGTGAAAGAAATGCTCCCAAAACTACCATCAAGGATGGATAGGACTTAAGTTAAATCAAATAAGTTAATCCAGATATCATTAATTTTTTGTCAAGTACCTCGAATTTCTGAATATGAAAGTCAAAGTAAATAATTTTGGTTAAGACGATAAATTTGAATTTGTCATGTTTTAGGAACCGTTTACAATTTTTAAACTTTCAACAAAATCAACAGTTAGCATCTTATTCCTAATAATGGTGGGGTAATACCAACTATATTCGCAAGCTACATTTGATTTCCTTGATTTATATTTCATTTTATGGACAGAAAACCGGCAAAATATATGAAAAATACTCAGAAGAAAAATATTCGTCCTATATTGCAAAACTGTATTACAAAACAAACTTACTGTTGAGTGGTCAAAAGTTTTTCAAAGCTGGACAAAAGTAACTGAACTTCCTTAATTTTAAGTGACCGTAATCCAGACGGATGGACAACATCTGACAATTGTGGCACAGCTGGCTTATATTGCCTAATATCTTGTAAGAGCACTGAATTCTGGTATATTTTCTCCGTGAATCCTTTTGCAGCTATCGTCTACAAAATATGAATAAAGATATCTATACTTGATTTAATCGATAACTCGTGTACAAAAATAAAAGAAGGGATTAATGAAAAAAAAATAATAAAAAACAGCAACTGCACATTAAGCACTTACGGTAACATTTATAAACTGTGCCCTCATACAAGACATGAAAAAAAAACAACAACTAAAAAATAAATAAAATAAGAATTAAAACAATGGATGACCTGCAGTTTTCTTTTAATATTTTCTATCAGTTTTGAATCTATGATTTTTGGGTCATTTATTGCATATTTTCAAAACAATCTAGAGTTAAGAATCCATCTATAGCAATACGTGGACCAGATATTTGTTGAAGGCCATTTTTGCTTTATGAATTGCATTGAAGTTCCTCCAGATGGACAAAACATACAAAATATGACAACGCGACAGCGTTATAAATGAAAGCGAAAGTAAAAACGGTTAATACAGGGTTTTATGCAAAGGAGTTTATCCTACCTCAATCATAACCACTTCTGATTTTTTAATTGAAACCTAGGCAGATATTAAGGTATTCATCGGATATGAGGGAAGAATTTTCTGAGATACAGTCAGTGGTCCGAACATCAGCATGTGAGAAAAACGATATGCTGACAACTCGAAGAATATATGATGAGGGGCATTTCCTCTATGCACCCAAAAATACATATCCTTATTATTCAATACATGTTTTTTTTTTAGCAGCCAAAGCTAAAAAAAAAAAAAAAAAACCTACTGACAGTATGCAATCTCTACTATGATAATATGATAATTTTTTGTGGTTATGGTCCTCAACAAGTTCCCTTCCAGGATCTTTATTATTATTGGTGTTATATTTTAGTTTTATTTGAATAAATTGAATTGAATTGAATAAATAGTCGCTTGACTACAAGCTATTTGCACAAAAAAGACTACTATCCTATGAGGCTGATAACAAGGCTCAATCATAACAACTTTCGATGTTTTAATTGAAATTTTTAATTTTGAATTTTTTAATGTTTTAATTTAATAGATGGATATTTAGGTATTTATCGGATATGAGGAAAGAGTTTTCTGAGATGCAGTCAGTAGACCGAACATCAGCATGTGAGACAAATGATATATTGACAACTTGAAGAATACATGATGATAGGTATTTCCCCTATGCACCCAAAAATACATATCCTTATTATTCAATACATGTTTTTTTTTACCAGCCAAAGCTAAGAAAAAAACCTACTGACTGTATACAATCTCTACTATGATAAATACTCGCTTGACTACAACCTATTTGCATAAAAAATGACTACTATCCTATGAGGCTGATAACAAAAGTTCTGTGGAGAAATATACATATAAGGTACTCGTCGTATAACATCACGTACTTGTTTTCAGACTAGCTTCTGGCTGGAAATTGTGAAGGTTCTCCAATCAAAAGAACTAAATTAATCAAGAATTCGATTGTTACTTATCTTATTTTCCTTATTCTGTTCTTATTATGGGTTTTTCTTTCAATCCTGGTCAAATTAAATTTTTCATAGATTTAATTTTAACTTTGTTAAAATTTAAATGCCAATCAAAAAATTTGTGCAATACATTTTCAATGGTATAATTTTTGATAATAAAACTTGGAGTAGTATAAGGCCATTGCTGAATATATATACACGAGCGAATTGGCGAAAATGTCTAACTTCGTGGGGGGAAAACTTTGAAAAACTTGCCAACACTTTTTCTAAAAATACATTTGCTTGCTGCCAATCAATTAAAAACTTTCAAACCTTAGTTTCCTTATAATGTCTTCTTCGCCAGGCGCTCATAAAAAAAAAGAAAAAAAACAGATTTAATATGTAAAGTTAAAATCAAAATTTATACAATATATACCTCAGTGATTGCTACTTTTTATTTCATTCTTTGAAGTTAATTTGTATTTTAGGTAATTAGAAACAAAAGTTTCGTTTTATTTTTCAATTGATTTATACCCGGCAATAGTCATCGGCCGATTTGGCTGGCTAGAGATTCCTTGGTGGGATCAGTGTGCATTTTTTACGGCAAATATGTCAGAATTTCTACATTTTAGCTTTTTATATTTCACTTTTCCAACATGTATACAAAAGTAAATCTCAGGGGGAAAATTTTCTGCCCTCCATATATTCAAAAAAGCCCATACCCAAGAACTTATGCTGAGATGCATATATGAGGTTGTATGCTGCATACATGTTTATCTAAAAATCCAGTCAAATTTTTTTTAACTGAAGTAAAGATTGATATTAAAACTTAAGACGAACAGAAATTACTCCATATATGAAAGGGATTGTCCCTCCTCAACGCCATACTCTTTACGCAAAAGTTTGACTCTTTCTCTCAACTCTACTTTTTAAAACAGTAAAAAACTTTAGCAAAAATACAATTTTTGTATTTCAGTAGCTGTTTTTTAAGAGTTGAAAAAAAATCTAAATTTAGCATAAAGAGCAGGGATTGAGGAAGGAGCAGCCCCCCCCCCCCCTTACACACGAAATAATTTCTTTTCGTTTCAAGTTTTAACACTAATCCTTGCATTCAGTTAAACAACTTATATTGTTAATTTCCAATATAAATCCCTAAGTAATTGATGGGCGCAAGAATCTTGCACTAGAGCATAATATAGTAATACTTTTTTTATTATCGATCACAATCAAGATAGCTACCTTCTTCTTTTATAATTAAAGCTATTCTACCATGATATTAATAATGATATCAAGCATCCTAGACATAATGTGACACTTACCAAAGCCAGATCACTTTTAGACCTCATGTTTTGCACAACATCTAGCTCATGAACAATATATTCATTTTCTTCTGTTTTAAGTTCATTTTGATAATATTCAATCAAGCCTCTTTTTGCAGCAAGAGCACATGTAATTTCAGCCAGTTGCCAACATGGGTCCCCATCGACGGCCTAAAAATTAAAATATGTACCCGGCCTTTTCAATTTCCACCTTTTTAATAATTCAAATATTGCGCCGAAATTTGATTCCTTTAAACAATCTGATTGAAGATTTTTTTACAATTCGGATTGTAAAAATTTTATTTCGTTTCACAATCTCGCATTACAAAGTGAAAACCTAGATTGTCAATCAAAAACATCTTATAGTGAAATACATCAGGATAAAACAACGAATCAACGTTGCTAATATGAATTCAGGCTAGCACAACAGATTGTAGATGAAATTTTCTGAAATCTGCCTTGATTATTTTTTTTCAGAAAAACCAAATGACTTCGAGCCCACATTTACAACATATATCAATACTATATTCTTACCACTGCACAAACAAGAAACTTCTAATTGTATAAGGCAAATTTTTCGAATAAGAACGACAAAATATTTCAAATTTTCACATGTTCGAGACATTCATCTCATCAGGCTGGAGGATTTTTCTTGGGGAGAGGGGGTTATCGAAAATGAAATAAAATGGTCATTAGCTACCAAATTTTCAAACAACCCTGGGGCTTCTTCAGGCCATATGGGATTGAATATATTGTTCCCTTTCCTTTTACAAACTATGCTGTAAAAAATGATTGTTTTAATATACTTGCACTATAGAAAAAAAAAGGAAAAAGTTTGTTTAACCAATTTCCGGCTAGTATATTTATTTCATCAATGCTTCAGAAATTAGAGTCAAATCAAACAATATTTGAGCTCTGCTTTTAAGTGTCACTGCCAATGACAAGCAGGAAAAGGCTTTTAAGAAAGTCTTTTTCATTTGGTAAGGTAAATAATAGGTCAGGGATTTTTTCTATAAATATTGAAAGGCAAATACGGGACATACTTTTCGCTATTTAAGCTTATAAAGAGCGTACTTTATGGAGGCTTGCGTTTTTTATATAAAATTCCCTTTTTATTTTTTATTTTTACTTTAATTAAAAACTTTATTTTTAAAAAAATTATTTTTATTTTGTTTTTTATTTTTATTTATTTTTATTAAATTTTTGTTTAATAAAAATTTTAATTTAACAATTTAAACATTTGACATAAAAAAATTCCCCAGATTGGAACTCATTTGATAAACAACCGTATTTCAGACAAACTTCCTTTGATATTTTAAAGAAAGCAGTGGAGATAATTGTTAAAATTTTGAAATAACTGAACGCCCTCCGTACCTAAACAAGAATTTCAGCTTTGTGCGCTTATTTTATTATACTATACTTTAGCCATTTATCAAAAATTACTTTCCCGGTCTCAAACGGAAAAATTTTCTGTCCCGATCTTCATTTTGAACTCCTATTACAATAACCAAGAAGAAAATGTGGCTCTACTACTTCTTCGATGCTGTTTAAATTGGTTAGGTGGAAAACATATACATCTTAAAATTTTTAAAAATAATCGCAGCTATTATGAAATAGCCTTTACGTTCGGTAATGCAGTTTTTGGTTGGAGTGGATACCAAAACTAAAAAAAAAAAATGTGGGTGAGAAAATCACCAAAAACAAAAATATATGGAACCAAACAGTTTAAATATCTTTAACTTCCCTCTGAATGTGTAGTTATCGTAGGGAGTCAACATATTCTTGATTTTGAGTTTTTACTAACGAAAAGCGTTGACAACCTTGACTAATTAGCCCTGTCTGATAGTTTTCACGGCTCAATGTGGTAAAACTAGAAAAATGTGATACTGCCCTACAAACTTCGTAGTCCTGAAGCAACCCAAAGAAAAATCTTAGCAAATCTTGGTTTTCAGCTATGAATTGACTTAATGCAGGCCCAGGAGGAAAATCATATTCCATTTTTGGTATCAAAAAAAAAAAAAAAAAAAAAAAAAAAAAAAAAAAAAAAAAAAAAAAAAAAAAAAAAAAAAACAGACAAAGTTAAACAGAGCTAAACTTTTTGCAACAAAGCTAAAATTTTCAATATTATAAAGTTGAACCATGATTGACTTACCATCCTATTTTGGATAGTTCTTACTAATTCTTCTTTCATTCTTGAATTTCTCAACTTATACTCTGGGATTACCCTAGATTTTAGCTCATGAACATGGGACTGCATTCCATTGAGCTTTGTGGTTAGCTCCAAGACATCCTCTTCTAATTCAGCAGTTCCTGTTTTTTCTTTAGTTTCGGTTACTTTGTTTTTAACTTGCTGTTTAAGCCGCTCCATCTCACAAAGCTGATTTCTCGATTGTTTCAAGAATTCCTAGAAGAAGTGAAGTTAATGAAAGTTATAAACATAGTTTCGACAAATAGATAAAGATAAATTAATTATTAAAACGTACTGAAAACTGACAAAAGTTTGCCTCTAGTAGGTCCTAAGAAACAAAATTAGTATATGATCAAATTTGTTCAAAATAAGGGGGGGTGAGGAAACGCTCATTTACGAATAAGATAAGCAAGTATTTATTATTTTTATGCTGTATTTTTCGAAATTTTCTAGGTTTTCTTCAAATGTGTCCCTTTGCTTAGCAGTTCAGATCTGCGACAAAACAAACAAGATTTGTAAAGCGAAAACAATACCCAGAAAATATTAAGTAACAGACAGTGAGCATGACATACAGTCACTCTAAAGTCCTTCTGTTCTAGAGTAAATTAGTGGTATTTTAATTAAACTAGTTCAATTTGAGCAGCCACCCTAGCGGTAAAGGGCTATAGTAACTTTGGTCAAAACTCATTATAAAAAAGAATATTCAGAAAACGCCCCCCCCCCCCAATCACCAAATGAGAGTAGGTGCGTGGCAGCCATTCTGATTTCTACAGTACTGCCAGCAGTTCTTTGTATGGAAGTTCTGGCAAAATCTGTGGAAGAGCCATTGTCATTTTGCTGCTAACCTAGAAGCGAATGCCTATAATAAGCATAATTTAACTAGAATTTTGACCGAAATTCACCATAAGAAACAGAAAGCGTAGCGTACATCAAAAGACAACATCTGTGAGGCAGCCATTCTCATTTCTATGATTTTGGCATTAATTCTTGCTATGGAACACTTGGCAAAATTTGTGGAAGTTCCTTATATATTGATTGTTTATTCTTTGATTTATTCAGTTACTTTTTACCTTTTCGATTGTTGGTTGATGTGTTAAATCTTTATTCGTGTTACCCCCAGGAATTACAAGTTCTGCTATCTGTTGGAGAGTATTATTCTTTTGTTGGTGGGTCGCATTGAGTCGAGTCAATAAATTCATTTATCATGTCAATACAGGCACGTGCTAGCAGATTGGCGCCTAAGGTCAAATTAAGATTTTGTCCTTTCTGTACTCTTGATTTGAAAGCCCAGTTTTTCGTTCACAAACACAATCTAATCTTAGTAATATTTTGTTATATTTAGTTTTCTGAAAAAAAAGAGTTTTGACGACAGAAACAGTCAATCATTCAGTCACCCCAAAGAAGCAAAGCATAAACTTCAGGTTTCCGGTGGCTGAAAGTGATGATCCGGAGGTTACACACAATACGTTGTCCCATATTTTTACTGAACTTTGCACTGGATAAAACATTTTCTTTTCACTACCTTTGACTTCATAAACTGATTTAACACTTACCTTTTAATGTCAGTAAGAAACCAAACCGGTCACCTCTAACAAAAGAGGAGAATGGAGAGTTCATCTCTGATCCTTGGAAAGTTGATGAAAGATGGGCGTCACATTCCGAGAAAATCTTGAATAGACCCCAACCTGATGACCGAGAAATAGCACTTGACACACATCTTTTGTAAATTGACATAAGTGCTGACCTTCCGAGTACCGATGAAGTAATAATAGCTATAAAAAGGCAAAAAATTGGGTATGCACCAGGAAACAACGTAACCACAGCAGGAAAGCTTCACAAATGCTTCGATCTTGTATTACTATATGGACCGCCCTTCTAGTGAGTATCTGGAAAAGCGAGAAGATCCCAGTTGACTGAACTAGAGGAATTCTAGTTCGACTCTTCAAAAAGAGAGATGCCCTAAAATGTGGCCAATGGAGAGGTATCAATATAACATCGGCTCCAAGAAAATATTGGCTACCGTCATACTTCATCGCCTAAGACCAGCCCTTGACACGCACCTCGGAGAAGAGAAGCATGGATTCCGGCCTGGTAGATTCTGTTCCGATCTAATTTTCATCCTCAGACAAATAGTGGAGGAATCTAGACAATGGAACACAAAGCTCCAGCTACTGTTCATTAATTTTAAAAAAGCAATTGATTCTACTGACCGAAATATTTTACGGAAGATTTTAAAGTATTATGGAGTACCTGAGAAGCTAGTAAAATGATAATAGCCCTCTATGAACCTAGCAAACGCTGTCTTCGAAACGAAAACGGGGAGACGCAGTTCCTCAGAATAATATCAGGTGTGAAATAGGGATGCATTCTATCTCTATTTCGACTTGTAATCATAATGGACTACGTTCTACGGCAGTCATCAGGTTCTGGATTAAAGATTAGCAGCAGTGATCTCAGATCTCGACTTCGCAGATGACGCAGTTCTCCTACAAGAGGCGAAACAACAACTGCAGCAGCTACTTGACAACACAACTGATCAGGCCGAGAAAGTGGGACAGGCCGTAAACGCGGATAAGTCAAAGACTATGGCCACATCTAACTTACCGATGATACTGAGATACAAGGATAAAGATATACAACAAGTCAAGGAATTCAAGTATCTCGGGAGTTGGAATGGGCATGATGGTGAAATCATGAAAGAAATAAAACGGAGAATAGGACAAGCAACTTCAGCTTTCAACAAACTAAAACCAGTTTGGCGTAGTAGTAAATACTCACTACGATTAAAGCTATGTCTTCTAAACAGCAATGGGATGTCCATTCTCTTTTACGCTACCAAGTGCTGGGAACTACCGCTAGAGAAGCATGTCCAAGCGTTTGAGAATATGTGCCTTAGAAGACTCCTGGACATACCATGGCAGGAGAAGGTCACGAATATAGAAGTCCGTCAAAGAACTGGTCAGACTCTTATTACCGATCTCCTGAAGCGAAGGAGATGGACCTACCTTGGTCACATCCTTCAAATGCATGGGGACCAACTTACAAGAACTGTATACGCGTGGCGTCCAGAGGGAAGGCGTAGGAAAGGTTGACCGAAACACACCTTGAGACAACAGTGTGACCGAGACCTGAGGATCGTAGAACTGTCACTTTGACCACAATTTGAGGCTGTCACTGCCGCAGCTCCACTCTGAGACGTCTGGCGAGGCTTTGTAGACGCCCTATGTGCCACACCCGGCCCTGGAGGAACTGAGGTCTAATGTAAAGTTACTTTTTAATGTTTATAGGTCCCACTCTTCTTGTTTCTACTCAAATGTTGAACTGTCTCAACCTTACTTTGAACTAGCACATGCCCGTATACGACAATTTAAATTTAAGAAGATATTTTTTGGTCTATCTACGTCCAGTTCAGACTAAAAAAATAGGTTTGCTTCTTTTCTGCTATTTTGAAATCATCTTGTTTTCTTTTACTCTTCCTTTGAAGTAGTGTCAATAACAGATTGTTGATTCCATAACATTTACTTTTGCTTCCATTTTCATTAGATGCCTGAAAATTTATGTCGTTCTTGTATGGTGAAAATTGTAAGAAATCACAAATAGAAAAATGACAAAATTTAAAAAACTTTCTGTGTCCTCAATGGGTTCATCCTCTCCCCACACTCTTTCAGTCTATTACTGCAAGCTATCATCTCCCTGATATACTACGAGAATGGAAGGGGGGGCAGAAGGAACTCAAATTGACAAACTGCCGTATACTGACGATTTCGATCTGATAGATATAAGCGTTCAAGGTCTTTAAAGAAAGGAAGACGGCAAATCAGTATGTAAATTAATGTCAACAAAATTTTGGTTACATCATGTCGTAGCAATTCAGAACAACCTCTACAATAATCTATGGCAAGTAAGCGGAAAGAGTTAATCGGTTTCTTTACCTCAGCGGTCTCCTAACGGCCAACGATTGCCACACCTCCAGCATTAAAGCCACATATTATATCCTGGCCACAGTTTCAGAAGACTGTCAAACTTACAGAAATCCAGCAGCCTTTCAAACTATCTGAAGTTCACCTTTTCAAATCCTTGATCATACCCTTTGTTCTCAAGGAATTGTGAATTATGAACCGTAAATATTGACAATGAGCACACCCTTCTTGCATTCAATATAAAATGTTGACGTCGAATAGATATGATTGAGTAGGATTGTCATGTCACAAACGGAAAACCAGAAAGACTGAAGTCACCAGACACAATTCTCAGAATTGTCACAAAATAGCAACTGCACTAGTCAGGTACGTTAAGAGAATGAACCCTTTTTGCCTACTTTAATATTGCTCAGAAGGACAGTTGAAGGAGATGAAGATTAACAACTCCTATGAGGTGGATTTATAATTTTCACAAATAGCGTTTCATCCTACTACCCGATATGCACCGAGATTGAAGCACACAGGGCCCTGGTATATGAAACTTCCAAAGGCCCCAAACCACATGTGGATGGATGTGCCTTAGTAAAGTAAATTCTCTATCAAAGACCTCTTCTTCAATATGCTTTTAATGGTCCTATTTTTCTTCTAGAACACTGGCAACACATGAAATTCTAATAATCCCTCATGTATATTATCCATTTTAAATTGAACTTCCTTCCTCATTTTGGTTTCGACCAACAACTCAATTCAAAATCATCTATCAGAAAGAACATCCACTAAATTAAAATAGCCTCCGGAAAAAATCCCAAAAGCAAGTGTAGCACTGTGGCTTCTTACACCAAACTATTAATCAAATAAATAACCATAAAAAAACAACATTAGTCGACCCCTCATCAGCCGAGCCCCTCATCATGTTGTTAATAATAACAACAGAACCACAGAACCACAAGCTTGAACCGTCCTGCTGCTAGGATTCAGGATGTTTAGTATCCAACGCTTCCTTTCCTTCCCAATAATCGGAGTCTTGACATGTGCAAAAACTTAGCTCGAAGTTGCCTCGTAAGCCTTGGTAACATATGCGAGGAAGTTTATATGCTTACATGAGCAAATTTAAATTGTGTTGCCATCCGGATTCAAATAACTGTCAAATTTCTGAAGTCTTGGGCAGTAACCAGAGACAAAGCGGATATACAAGAGCGGTACCACACCAGCAAGTACTATACTGCAATTATTAAGGACAACGCATGCTATGAGCCTTACATGGTTTAGCCGTATTTAGGCTCTGTGCAGCCTGTAGGACTTATGCAGCAGCAGTAGTTGACATGGTCATGTGAGGTATCTGTGCCATCAGGGAAATTATTCCTCACTGTTCATGATTTTTTTTTTCTTTATATACATTCGTAGAAATCTATTAGCTAATAAATAAGGAATATTTTGATTACAAGAATTGTTTTATTTTTTTCTGTTCAACTGTAAACGCTTGCCTATGTGTTCGATAAGTCCAAGTTTCAACCTCAAAGGTAGAGAAAAATTTTCAAAAAAATCTTCTTGGAGTATTGCTTTCTAATAACTTAATAAAAATACTTGGTTTATACAAAGGCCAACAAGGATCTGAAAAAAAAACTAGGATATTATACACATACAGAAACAGAGCTCTATGACTCAATCGTATTCTCAGGAGTTTCCCCATAATCCTTCATTCCAACTATTCCTATTTACTAATTTTTATCAATAGAACTTTCCCTCCAAAAAAATATTTCCTTAAATAATTTCCTTCCCTTACATATGTACCAAAACTAGGGGATGGTATAGAAATTCTATATAGAAATAACCCAGAAACTATTTCTGGCACATGGTTATGTGCACTTTAGGTTAGGAAAGGAAAGAAGAGGAAAGATTTAAGCAAAGGAGAAATGAAAAATTACCTCAAGAACTGAAGAATGGTCATACTTTTCCACCAGATTCATTATTTTGTCTTTAGCTGACTCTCCTTTAAACGTTTCGTTGCTAACAAATAAATCTTTAATTTCGCCAATTAAACAGCTAACCTGAAATAAAAACAATTATTAAACATTATATTATCAAGAAATTTAATACAGAAAATTAGAAGCTGAAATGCTAAATAAACAAATGCGTTAGGAATTAAGTTTATTGACAGCAAGGGACGTGATGAAGTTTCCCCTCTCTAGCTTCCTTCAAAAAAGAAGTTACATTAGTCTTTATCGAAAACTTTTCAATTATCTTCTTTCGTTTTCACTTATCTTTATCAAATCACCTTATGCATCAACATTATCACCTTATCACATCTATAAGCCATTATAACGGGGATCACTGAAGCTCGGTGCTCCCCCCCCCCCCCCGTCTAATGAAGAAATAGAAAGGGCTTCGCGGATATTCATAAGTTTACCCATATTGCTTTAATATTGGATCAAGACAGAAAGGACAAAGGCAAGGCGAGCCCAGAAAGGACAAAGCTCAATCCCTCAGCCTACAACACAGAATGATATAGCCGAACCACAAAATTTCAAGGAAAACCTCTGCTGAAAGTTTTTCATTTTCTTCTTCTTCTTTTTCTAGAGCAGGGACTTTAAACTTCTCATAAATAATCTTTATGCTCTGGGTCAGCGCCTCAATCTCCCTTGCCAGGGACATGCATTCAGATTTGTGAATTCTGATAAATTTAACGTCTCTCCAAAATGAAAGCTTCTTCAGTTGTAAGGTCCTTAGACTTCTATCTGAAATTAAAAAGGTGATAAATAAATAAATAAAATCAATAAATTTATTCTACGAAAATTAGAGAAAACACGAACCAATTACTAAAATTATCATCAAGCTTAATAAAATTAAAGGATTAACTAACCGAAAAGCCATCTAGTTAAAATTTAACTAAAAAAAATAATTAAATATTTGAAAAACTGTGTCAAGAAAAGTGATTTTGTACTTATCTTTGCGAGCTGGTGATAAAGAATACGTGAAACTTGTACGAATAGAAATTCAAACTGGTTTCTAAAACCAAGCATTAATAAAATCCAGTGTTACTTCATAAGTCCTAAAGCTGAAACAAGAACAATAGAAAGAAACAACAGAAAGAAAATACACTTGGATAATTACGAACACATGGTATATAGAAAAAACCAAAGATGGAAAGACTCATGGCATTTAGAAGAAAAATCACTAATACTTCTCAATAACTATAGCTTTGCTTACCAATCGATTATTTCTCTGCAGCAAGGGGTTACTTGTCCATGTTATGAGTATCATCAAATACTTTACAAATTTAAAATAAAGGTGGTGGACTCAACAATTTAAATAAACCAGGCAGAAGCCGTCCAGGCCAAATGGTTAGCGCACTAGACCATGGCAGACCATTGGTCAGCATGCGAAAAAAAGTCGAAAGAAGCAAGATCTATTCGGCAGGGAAATTGGATGATCTACTCAGATCCGAAACGTTTGAAGAAAGGATTGAATACACAGCCTCAAAATTATTAGCAAATTTTTCAGTGCCTGGTTATGAGCCTGCCATTTGGAACCCCTGGGACTTTCTCTCCAGGTGAAGAAAACTATGTTGTATTTTTTGTTAATAAATGCCTATCTCCCCCTTCTCCTATCCTTTGGCTAACCAGTACGAAAAAACCAGTTGATTAAAATTTTCGATGCATAAAATAAAATTGAATCGAGTAGCATCCCCCTCACTACTCAACGGGTAGTCAACCCAGCTCTAAATGGATGCCTGGCGAAATCTGGGGAAGGTAAGCAGGAAGGATGTGACAAACCATGGGATGGCTGGTCCCCAATCCCCATTGCACTTCCTGGATGAAGGGGAATGAAACGGAGATCAGCAACACCGGTAGAGACTGTTAAAGCTCAATACTATATTACTTACTTATGCTCAACATATAATACCAATAAAAGTTCAATTCCACTTATAATTTTTTTCCCACAGATCATACAAATTGTCAACGGTGTCTGGCTCCTCAAGAAAGGAACTGTGTATCAGAAGGCTCCTAAAAAGCATTGCACCACCCTTGCCCCCTCCACAGAGTGTTAGGATACAGACTCGTATACATTTTCCATTTCACGGTGCAGCCTTTATCCTGAGTCTCATACAATGAATACAGAGGAATACTGATAATACAACGAAAAGAAGATGAATGAGTTCACTAGTAATGAATGTAGCCCCATGCCTGAAACAGCTTTCTTGACAGACATTCAAAACTTAAATATAATTTATTTCAAATGATATAACAATTTGACACTTAATATATACTAATTTACTTTTAATTAAAAACTTTAATTTAATTGACTTAAACTTCAATTTATCCACTTTTAATGAACATACACCAATTTTAAAATAATTTACATAATTGAGAAGGCACCTTTCTTTATACATAAAAGAGCATGTTTAGAGAGAGTGGACTAGTATGGGAGGTCCTCTTATATGCCAGAGAGTGCCCACTGAAAAGTTGCCCAATGAATTTCAAATTTGAGGCACTTAGTAGGACGGAATCAGTTTTTTTGCCTGTTGAAAATTCCATCTTTGAGCTCATTATTTCTAAATTACCCTATAATCTAGGGCGAGCATCATTTACCGGTGTTCTTTGGCACCAAGCAAAGGGTATCTCGCATATTATTACTACTGATTTGGACTAAAAATTAAAAAAATCTTTTACAGTTATTTTCTTCGTTTTGAAGTTTAAAGCCAATACACAAAACAAAAGCATAAGAAGGGTTATTTACTGGAACAAGCATCAGCTAAAATTTGGCTAATACAAAAAAAAAACAAAAGGGCAGATCGGATAAAAAGATTCGGCTTCTCCAGAGTGTTCACAAAGCATCAGATAAAAAACCTCAGTCCAGGACTAGTGAGCACCATTATTTTATTTCTAACAACCACTATATTCTGCACTCGTCTCAGAGCCTGTCAATTGTAAATTAAAAGGGAGTATAAGGTAAATGTGGCCATCGTTGAAAGTGGCTGTAACTTCATTTTCTCTCTAATCTAATTTTCTGTTCTCTGGTGTCACCGTGCACGAATTGATTCTCAATGAAACCATTGTTTCTTCAAAATCTCCCCTGACATGGGAGCAAAAGAGCTCCTAGTTTGTAACTGAAAAAGCAATGTGTCTAATTTGTTCATCTTCTTCAAAGCCGTTTATCCAGACCCCAACTTTCACACTTTCGTTAAAGGGGCAAAAGGCTAATGGGGTCAAAGACGTACAGTCGATTGCATTTTCTCCTTCTTGGTTGGATTTTCTGCGTTTATGGTTTGCATCTGGGGCCTTACCTGGTCAATGCAATGGCCTCCAATATTCTAATCTTAGCTCAAAGACTTATGTTCTTATTCTTCCACTCAAGGCCAGCTCAATTTATGATAACTAAGCGTAAATATGGACACCATTAACAAACCCTACATTTAAAAAAACACACACAAAACAAGATTAAAATCTTGTGTGATGGACAAGATTAAAAGAAGCACAATTTAGGTAGCTATTCCCTGCAATTTTACACTTACTTCTTTTGATGTTAGGAAAACATTTACCTTGTAAGCTACCCTTAAAATGCTTATTACTAACAAGTCACCACAGCAACAAGCCGGCTGAGGCAAACACAACTACCCAAGCTCCTCCTCCATCCTAATCTATTCAAAGTCTCCCTCTTCATATCCTCCCAGAAAGTTCCCATTTCATTTAAATATTTCTTTATGACATCCTCCCATCCCAGACGAGGACGACCTGCTTTCCGTTTAGTCCTGGACGTTTGGCCAAAGAGGACAATCTTCGGCGATCTGTCATCCTTCATCTGCAGAACGTGCCATAGCCATCTCAACCTTTCTTTCATTATAGCCCTAGAAAGCGGGATTGAACCACATTTTCGTGGAGCCTACTGTTTGAAATACGGTCAGTCAGCTGGGACCCAGAACAATCCGTAGGCAATTTCTCTAGAAAACACCTAGTAAATCTTGATCCGCTTTTCGAAGCACCCATGCTGTAGAGCCAAATTTGACGACTATTATCACCGTAGCTTTCAGTATTCTAACCTTAGTTTGCAGACTTATCCTCCAATTCTTACAAACTCCTTTTAACTGTGAAAAATGACCCTCATCCATGGCTATTCTACTTTTAATATCTTCACTGCTCCCACTGTGTTTACTAATAATACTACCAAGGTAAGTGAAGCTCACCACCTGATCAACCTTTTCGATTGGTCATTGCTAGATTTGCATTACGAGATTGTGAAGCGGAATATAAATTTCACAATCCAAACCAACCATTGGCAATTTCTCTGGAAAACATCTGGCAAATCTTCATCCGCTTTCGGAGTGCCCGTTATTCAGAGCCATATTTGACCACTGTCACCACTGTAACTTCCAATAATCTAATCTAGATTTCCAGACTTATCTTCCTATTCTTCCAAAAAAAATTTAACTGTGGCAAAACACCTTGAGCCTTGGCTATTCTACTTTTAAAATCTTCAATACTCCCACCGTCTTTACTAAAACTACTACCAAGGTAAGTGAAGCTGCCCACCTGCTCAATCTTCTCGAGACTTATCATTATGAGACTTGCATTGCGAGATTTTGAAGCGAGACATAAATTTTACAATCCAAACAAACCGTAGGCAATTTCTTTGGAAATCGTCTATCAAATCATTATTCGCTTTTCGGAATGCCCATGTTTCAGACCCATATTTAACCATTGTCATCACTGTAGCTTCCAATATTCTGGTTTGCAGGCTAATCTTCCTACTCTTCCAAACTTTTTTAACTGTAAAAAAACACCCTGAGCCTTGGCTATTCTACTTTTAACTTCTTCACGGCTCCCACCTTATTTACTAATAATACTATCAAGGTAAGTGAAGTTGTCCACCTGATCAATCTTTTCCTTGTCCAACGTAACCTTTTCATTTTCACTTATTCCTAGCCTTAGTGACTCACACTTTCTTAGTGACTTACACTTTGTTACACATTTATTTTCAAACCTATTCTAGCACCCTGAACTTGCAAAACCTCTAAAAGTTCATTCATTTTGCTCACACTTTCACCTAGGATGCTTAAATCATCGGCATAATCTATGTACCGGAGAGGTTTTTCTCTCCATTTGATTTCGTGGTCTCTCATTACCTTTCCTGTGCTTCTTAAGACGAAATCCACCAAAATGATTCGTATTAAGGGAAATAGAACACAAACCTGCTTAACTCTAGATTTAATACGAAACCAGCTGCTAACCTCATTTCCTACCTTAACCGCTGAAGTGTTATTCTTGTTCATAGCACTAATGTATTTGTCTGGTACACCATACAAGGATAAAACCTTTGCTAAAGCTCTTCTATCAACAGAATTGAACACTAGCTCATAATCAATAAAACTGAGGACCAAGGGTGTTTGATAACTAAGGCACTTCCCAATTATTAGCCTAAGAGTGAAAATCTGGCCGACATATCGTCTACCTTTTCTAAAACCGCACTGCTCTTCTCTTAAAACTTTGTTTACAGCATCTCTCAGTCTAAAAAGAATCATGTTAACAAGTAATTTCCTACCTACAGAGACAAGACAAATGGCTCGATAATTACCGCACTCACTCATATCACCTTTCTTTTACAATGGTTTAATTAAGGTTTTCCTAAAATCACTAGGTACTTTCCCCTTTTCAGAAATCCTATTCATAATCTTAAGTATCTTATTCCTAGCCTAGGAGCCGCCATATTTAAGAAACCCATTTACCAAACTATCAGTACTTTGAGCCTTATTATTGTTTAATCATTTTAGTACTGTCGCTAATTCTTCCTCACAAAACAAATCTTCCTTCACATCCAAGGTGTCACAAACTTTTTCATTTTCCTCTAGATCTTTTCCTAAAACTCTACCTCGGTTTAGCACATTCTAAAAAGTTCTGCCCATTTCTATTCAATTCTTTCCTTATCTTTAATTGCGGAGCAAGTCCAGGTGAATACTCACTCTCAATTTATTAACATATCAGTACAATATGCTACTTTTCAGCCGTCTAGCTGCATCTTCCAGATCCTCGGCAATTTTATCCGCGGCCTCCACTTCACACCTCCTTAGTTCATATTTTAACGCTTTCTCTGCCTTCTTTACATCCCTTTTATTTTTATATGATCCATCACTCAGATAGTTCTTGTACAGGTCCCTTCTCCTCTCTTAAACATAAAGCCTTTTACTAATATTCCTAGCTGCGGTCCTGACTTTCTTGCCCAAGACCCCATCAGCAACTTCACACATTATTTTCCTAAAATTATTCAATCCATCTTCCACACTGTCAAATTTTTAACTCTCCAGTTTAGTATTCAACTGTTCCTGGAAAAGTTCTATCAAATTCTCCTCCTGGAGTCTAGCAGCATCATAGCTTCCTGGGAGGTAGTTACCCTTCCAAAATTTCAGCTTTAAATTAACCCTAGACACTACCAGACGCTGATCTTTACTTTTAACATAAATAACAGCACTCCTATATGCTCTAGTATCTTGTGTTGGCCCTCCTTATCTTCGGTTTACAATAGTAAATTCAATAATGTTAGCTTTCTTACCATTACGTGAATACTAGGTTAACTTAGGGGCCACTTTACAACCAGATATCGTATTGGCTATTTCCTTTTTCTATACCAAATATTCCTAGGCTAAGATACCATCTATCACTGTTTCTACCAACCTGGACGTTAAAATCTCCTAAAAAAAAACCATATTTCTACCTGGGACCCTGTCTATTTGCTCCTGTAACTGTAAGTAAAATTCATCCGAGTCACTAATATCTCCGTCTGTCAGTTCTAGAGGGGCATATATTACTATAGCTGATACCCTGAACTTTTTAGTCATAAAATGGACGATTTTTAATACCTTCCCAGCATAAACAAGACTTAGCATTTTCTATAATCAACACTAGCCCTAGTCCCTATCTAGGGACCCCATCCTTCCTGCCTGAGTAAACAAATTCAATATCACCTAATTTCATGTTCCTACCCATGGGATATGAGTTTCTGAAACTCCTAACATGTATAGTTCGAATCGCATGAATTCATCAATGATCATGTCGATAGAATAATTATATTGTAACATCGTAGCATTCCAAGTTCCAATTTTCATGTTCTATATATCAATGAAATTATTTTGGCCTCAGAAAAAGCGATGGTCCCGGATACCAGTCCAGGACGGGAACCACCACATCTTCTCAAGTCGATGCTGAAGCGCTTAAGCCAGCTTAGAACTGGAGAGTATGAAGTCCCTGGGGCCTCCAGTATTAATGGAGGCTTCGTGCAATCCTGGGTCAATCTTGGTCAAAACATGGTTTTCAGCACTTATCGATTTTCTTCTATCAACAAGAGTCGAAATCCTGCACAGACAGTCTCAAGTCTATTACCTCTGACTAGTATGTATTTACGCCTACAAATACTATGCTACTACGGGGAGCAAGCCCATAGTAGTAAATTAGCTACGAAGAGGTTATTTAGCCGGAAAATGCATACCAAAAGGGATCAAAGGCCAGAAGAATTATCTATTAATCAGAATCCTGTGCGACTGCTGTGTCGTTTACTAGGCTACAATTTCCTAGAGGGGCGCCACTCCTCAAGTGGGAATAGAGTTGACCGCAAGCTCCCGAGTCTTGCAGGTACCCCAAAAGGGTCTAGGCAGCCCTTTTCAGAGACCGTTGTCCATAGATCAGGATCTTAAACCCTACTTTAGTGGTCCCCCTATAAGTATCCTCCCACGATGGTGTTCTGCATCACCAAGCAATTTAACCCATTACTGGCAGAATTTTTGTAATTCACAGGACGTGTGCATACGCCGGTGGACCTCGTTGAGTGTACATATGAGGGGCCTTCTTCCTCCTCCACCTGTGTTTACAGCCCCAGGCGACTATGCCCAAGTTTCTATTATGGACCCCCAGGGACAAGGCCCCCACCTCTGTCCGTGCCTTCTATGGAGGTACCCTAAATATCTATAGGGCGTTCCCCTATCGCCACCTGCGGACGCATTGAGTGGCCTAAGGAGGCTATGTGAGACACATTATATATCTATCTATATATATAAAAACTAGCTGTTGGGGTGGCGCTTCGCGCCCCCAACACCTAGTTGGTGGGGGCGCTTCGTGCCCCCCCCAAGCCCCCCCGCGTGCGTAAGTCGTTACGCGCCATTGAAGTTGTGTCCCTGTGTCCCACCTGTAAATATAGATATATATATATATATATATATATATATATATATATATATATATATATATATATATATATATATATATATATATATATATATATATATATATATAAATGAACTTGCAACATATAATTGTCCATGAGAAAAACAATCCGTATTCAGATCTATACCTCATTATTCTAATGATTGCCCTTGAGCTTTGTTGATGGTGATTGCTAATCAAACATTCCCTGTGTCCCCATCGTCATTTATATATCCCCCTGTGCCCCCCGGCGTCCCCCTTGTAGTTGTGTCCCTGTATCCCAGTCGTCATTTATAGTCGAAAAACATGACGTCAGCCGACACACAAACATGACGTCAGTCGACACACAAACATGACGTCAGTTGACACACACGTCCCAGTCGTCATTTGTGTCCCGGTGTCCTAGTCTGTAATTTCTTTTTGAGTGTCCCGGTCGTCATTTATATTCCCTGTGTCCTGGTCTGTATATACATTCGTTTTTGAATTGGTATATGATGAAATAATTTTTTTGTTTTTTTCCTTTTTTTCTTTTTAGTTTTTTTTTTTGGTTTTACCATTTTTTAGCTTTTTATTCTTTTTTCTTTTTAGTTTTTTTGTAGTTTTTACCTTTTTTAGTTTTTTTTATTTTTATTTTTTTTTAGTTTTCTTTTTCTCCTTTATTTTTCAGTTTTTTTCCTTTTTTTAGTTTTATTTTTCTTTATCAGTTTTTAGTTTTTTTATTAGTTTTTAGTTGTTTCTTTTTCTTTTTAGTTTTTTGCTGTTTTTACCCTTTTTTTAGTTTTTTTCTTTTTTAGTTTTTAGTTTTTTACCTTTTTTAGTTTTTTTTTAGTTTTTTAGCTTTTTAGTTTTTTTAGTAGTTTTTACCTGTTTTTACCTGTTTTTTAGTTTTTTTTTGTTTTTTTTTTCTTTTTAGTTTTTTTTCTTATTTTGTATTAATGCTGAAGAAAAGGTTCGAGCCTGGAACCTCTCGGACCTAGAACCTGGAACATAACTTTTTACCGACTCAGCTACTTCGGCTTGAATACATTTACCTTTTTTATTTTTTTTATTTTTTTTAGTTTTGTTTTTCTCCTTTATTTGTCAGTTTTTTTCCTTTTTTTAGTTTTTTTTCTTTTTCAGTTTTTAGTTTTTTTAGTTTTTTTTTTATTAGTTTTTTTTTTCTTTTTAGTTTTTTTTGTAGTTTTTACCTTTTTTTAGTCTTTTTTAGTTTTTTAGTTTTTAGTTTTTTACCCTTTTTTTAGTTTTTTTTAGTTTTTTAGCTTTTTTAGTTTTTTCTAAGTATTTTCTTTTTAGTTGTTTTTAGTTTTTATCTTTTTTAGTTTTTTTTTTTCTTCTTGTGTATTAATTCTAAAGCCAAGGTTCGAACCTGGAACCTCTCGGACCTAGAACCTGGAACATAACACTTTACCAACTGAGCTACTGTATTTGTATTTGTATCGGATTAACGACGCTTCTTGACTACTAAGGTCCCTGCGTCGGCCCTGTAGTGCATTCCTGCAGCATGGTTCGATCTCTGGGTCCCGTATTACCACGCTAAGGTCAAACCCACTGCGCCAACACAGGTAGTTATATAACTGAGCTACTTCGGCTTGAATACATTCGTTTTTGAATTGGTAGTTGCTGAAATAATTCAGACGTCATATGCGGACAGTGACGTCACTCGACACACACACACAGACAACTTATTTATATATATAAAAATAAATAAGTTGTTTGTTTGTGTGTCTGTCGATTGGCGTCATGTTTGTGTATCAACTGATGTCATGTTTGTCGACTGACGTCATTATAAGGATTGAGCTGTATGTCGTCATGAAGTTGTTTGTCGACTGACGTCATGTTTGTCAACTGATGAAATTACAGACCGGGACACAGGGACGCACATGACGACCGGAACACAGGGAATATAAATGACGACCGGGACACTCAAAGAGAAAAACTATAACGGGGACGCCGGGGGCACAGGGGGGATATATAAATGACGACCGGGACACAGAGAATGTTCGAAGAGAAATTACAGACCGGGACACCGAGACATAAATGACGACCGGGACACAGGGAATATAGGGACACAACTACAACGGGGACGCCGGGGGCACAGGGGGATATATAAATGACGACGGGGACACAGAGAATGTTCGATTAGCAATCACCATCAACAAAGCTCAAGGACAATCATTAGAATAATGAGGTATAGATCTGAATACGGATTGTTTTTCCCATGGAACATTATATGTTGCATGTTCAAGAGTCGGTAAACCTGACAATCTATTTATATGCACAGACGATGGGACAGCGAAGAATGTTGTATATTCGCAAGTTTTACGTAGTTAAAAACATATATATATCCATATATATATATATATATATATATATATATATATATATATATATATATCCATATATATATCCATATATATATATATATATATATATATATATATATATATATATATATATATATATATAAATAAGTTGTCTGTGTTTGTGTGTGTGTGTCGAGTGACGTCATGTTTGTGTGTCGACTGAAGTCATGTTTGTCGACTGACGTCATTATAAGGATTGAGCTGTATGTCGTCATGAAGTTGTTTGTCGACTGAAGCCATGTTTGTCAACTGATGAAATTACAGACCGGGACACCTCAAAAAGAAATTACAGACTGGGACACCCGGACACAAATCACGACCGGGACACAGGGAATATAAATGACGACAGGGACACAACTACAACGGGGACGCCGAGGGCACAGGCGGGATAAATAAATGACGACCGGGACACAGGGATTATTCGAATAGAAATTACAGACCGGGACACGGGGACACAAATGACGACCAGGACACCGGGAATATAAATGACGACCGGGACACAGGGACACATCATTAGAATAATGAGGTATAGATCTGAATACGGATTGTTTTTCCCATGGACAATTATATGTTGCATGTTCAAGAGTCAGTAAACCTGATAATCTATTTATATGCAACACACATATATATATATATATATATATATATATATATATATATATATATATATATATATATATATATCTATTCACAGGTGGGACACAGGGACACAACTACAATGGCACGTAACGACTTACGCGCGTTATATATATGTATATATATATATATATATATATATATATATATATATATATATATATATATATATATATATTCACAGGTGGGACAAAAGGGACACAACTACAACGGCGCGTAACTAATATGGCACGTAATGACTTACACGCGCGGGGGGGGCACGAAGCGCCCCCACCAACTAGGTGTTGGGGTGGCGCGAGGCGCCACCCCAACAGCTAGTATAAATATATACGTATATATATATATATATATATATATATATATATATATATATATATATATATATATATATATATATATATATATATATATATATATATATATATATATATATATATATATATATATATATATATATATATATATATATATATATATATATACATATATATATATATATATACATGCATACATAAATATATGCACACACTGTTAAGGGGAACCAAACATGATTTTGTTTGAGGACATCATAAACAAGGCACTGGTCTCCCACAAAAAAAAAGGAATTATTTCTGCAATAAAATTTTCCAATCTTAATTTAAAAGTTTCTAATGTAAAAAAAACTGAGGTTCTGAGCCCCACTTAGCATTGCAAAGCATTGTGAAGCTGTACAGTTGTATAGAATTAATTAATATTCTTTGTTTAAGAAAGCAAATGATGGTACAATGATTTTGTTATTGGGAAAATACAACGGTTTTGTCTCAAAAACGGGATGGAAAGACACTGTGCTTTCTTCTAGCGTTCTAAATAAAATGCACCTGACCCAGCCATTAAATAGGATATTAAGTGATATTGCATGAGCTGGAATTGTTAAAATATAACAATTCAAAATAGGGATAAAATCTTTTAATCGACAGTGAACAGATATAGAATTTTTAACTGGATATTTCGAACACATATATATTACTGCTGTTCATCATCAGCAGTACAACTGCTGCAGTAAAAATTACTCCCTTGACGTTTGATAACTCAGGGTAAAAGACAATCAATGAGCATTAATCTAAAGAGGTTGTAATTAAACACTAGCATAAATTCAGTCCATATAAAAGCAAATAGGGTCATTTTGAACTACAAAAAATTACTTCTTTAGACCCTTTAATCAGTCTAAACTCTAAAGGTACAGGATGACCAGGACCAATATCCCGATAGGTCGGAAATGCTTTATAACACTTCTATATTTAACAATTAAAAATGGCGACAGAAAGAAAGTAAAGATGATATTTTTAAATATTACCTTTAACCAAACATTTTTCCTGACATTTTAGGATTTCTTTTTCTGTCCTCTTGTTATCTTTCTGTATGCTTTCAATATCTTCCTTTAATAGTTCAATCCTCTTTTTCAAATCCAATTTTCTACTATTCTAAAAATATGAAAAGAAGATACAATTGATTAAATTAAATTAGGACTGTTCACATCAATCGGTAATTCTTGTACGTGATCATCACATCAACAACAATTGACATCATCAAGAATATTTATGACGACAACGACATGGAAAAAATAATCAGAGCAATTAAAGAAACAGGACATTATAAGGCATAGGTTCCGAGTCGACGACCCTGGCTGTATTCATATATTTCAAGTCTGAGGGGGTAAGAATTTCCTTTTTTTTCACTATACGACCGAAACTACTAAATTTGATCAAAGTATTTCTCTTTTTGCTAAAATTGAACTGTTAATACAATTAAGACTTATAATTCATAAACATTGATCTTTGGAAGGGGGATGAGGAGGTTCCTTATCCCCTTTATACTCTTCAGGAAAATAAGCATTAGAATATTACCAAAAAGATTGACAAGAACTTTTTGACAGCAAACACTTTCTTAGAAGCCAGAAGGACCAGTGAATAGTTAAGCAAGAGGAAAATTAACGAGACCGATTGGAAAATACGATCGATTATGATTATTACAAAAATTAAAACTTTAAAAGAGATAGTCAGAACTATTTCCACAATAAGCAGCATTCTCACTATACTTTCGCTGAGCAATTGGCTCAAAAACATCCATACACAAAAAAAAAATCAATACAGCCGAAAGGGTGTCTAATAAAAAATGCGTATCTGTTTATGCCTAAAATGCACCCAGGCATACAATGGAAACAACTAAAAGCTTTTTTTCAGTCTTGTTACTTGTGATAAATAATTTGTCTAGACCTGATTAGCTTAAAGACCACTGTTTAAGGCTTCTTTGAATAATAAAAAAGTAGAAAACCAACCTCTGTGACGGGTCAGTGTCTACAGTTATGTAAAAACCAAACAGCAGAATCCCAGAAACTTTTCACCCATCAAAAAATACACTTTGCTGTTTGTTCCAAAAACTCACCAGTAAGGTCATCCATAAGACAAGTAAACGTGTATTATTTTTAAAAATGCGAAAAAGTTTCGCAAAAAAAACTACACCACCAAATTCAAAATGACGGAGAACTGTGGAAAACCCCGAGAACGGGGTAGACTATATGTCCATGCCTATGGAAGTATAAGAATTTATATTTTTCCTCAGATGGACAGTTAGTGATGATTGTTTATTATTTTTTTTCAGTGTGTGGCAGTATTGAGCAAGAAATTGTAGAACAGTAGGAGAATCTTCATTCAAAGACATCTTTAAAGTTCTACAGCCCCTTCCAACCAACACAAAATTGCACCCCAACAAGGTACCAGTTTCTGCCATAATTGGCTGTCAACTGTCATATCAAGGAGGCACACTCGTGCCTCTATAAAGAGGCGACACACGACAATGTTAAGCGATCTTCGGTTCCAGTGGTCGCAGAGGGATGGGGAGGGATGCATTTCATAGCCCGAGCTCCAACTAAGAAACCTGCAAAATTTCATCCCCCTCCAACTTTTCCTTCATGGGGAAAATCTGGCCGAAAGTTTCGACTCGTCAACCCCAGCCCCCCTTTAAAGTTGTCCGATCGGGCTGAAATTCACAAGTTAAGGTCCCCTAGGGCCCAGGAGCTTATCCGCGAAATTTCAGCTCGATCCGATAACTCCTTCCCTGTTTTCCAGAAACCACGCATAGCCACTTAAAATTCATTTACTTGTTTTTCCTAGACGCCTACAGGTCACATCCGACATCGGATCTGGGTGTACGAAGACTCATTCGATGCGGAATTCTCCGAGTAATTTTCCTGGAAAGTTTCGTAGGAAAATCTTAACCCTACGAAAGTTTCGACCCTCCAACCCCCCCCCCCCCTTTTAACGTTGTCCGATCGGGCTGAAATTCACAAGTTAAGGTCCCCTACGGCCCAGGAGCTTATCCGCAAAATTTCAGCTCGATCCGATAACTCCTTCCCTGTTTTTCAGAAACCACGCATTAGCTACTTAATTAACGGATTTCGCTCCATAAGAGCCCATGTTAATTTGAAATTTTTAAAAGTTATTGAGAAGTTATATTTACACACATGCAAGTGTTTAGCTCAGTCGGTAGAGCGTGGGACTCTTAACCCTCGGGTCAAGGGTTCAAGTCTCTTACGGGCGGTTTTTTTTTCACAACATCAAAAAAATTTTGATAACACCTGGACAGCTTATCATTTGAGAGATAACAGAATATTAGCTTCTTATGAGCAAAAAAAAACATTTCGGTCATTCTATCTATTTTTTTTCTATTTTATACAATGATTTAAAAGCGGGGGGGGGGTTCCTCTCCTAATTCCTGTACGAGGAGTACATGAATTATTAAATTACATCCACCATGGATTGTAGAAAAACGTACAGAATTAATATGAAAAAAAATAAACCTGTACAAAAGAGTCTTTAAAAGCGGGGGGTTTGCCTCTCCTAATAGTCTTCTTATAGTCCTAATAGTCTAATTTCTCGATTTAATGAAACGTGGATATTTACTTATTTTATATAAATAGTTGCTAAATAAGATAAATAATGTATAATTTACTATAATTACCTAAAGATGTTTCCTATATGAGAAGGCATTTTTAGAATAAATTCTTTATTATAGGCTTTTGGACGTAGCGATCAAAATAAAAGTGTATAATTTTGTTAACACCTGGACTGCTTATCATTTGAGAGATAACAGAATATTAGCTTCTTATGAGCAAAAGAAACATTTCGGTCATTCTATCTATTTTTTTTCTATTTTATACAATGATTTAAAAGCGGGGGGGGGGGGTTGGGTTTGCGGCAGCCACTCAACTTCCTCTCCTAATTCCTCTACGAGGAGTACAGGAATTATTAAATTACATCCACCATGGATTGTAGAAAAACGTACAGAAATAATATGAAAAAAACTTCGTTTTCTTAAAGAGTTAAAGAGGCTGCGTCCCAAAGTCGAACCTTAAAACGTACAGGAATTAGAAGAGGCAGTTGGGGGGCTGCCGCCCCCCAAACTCCCCGCTTTTAAAGACTCTTTTGTACAGGTTTTTTGTTTTTTTGCTAACCCCCCGCTCTTGGCTTCGGAAAGGCCCTCTTTTAATTAACAAAAAATTGAAATGAATGAATAATGGAATAACTTCGAAAAATGTTAAACACAAGAGGACAGGAGAACCATTGCGCCGAAACTAGTAATTAGTAACAATGAAGTCCCCCCACAAAAAAAAACTGTACAAAAGAGTCTTTAAAAGCTGGGGGTTTGGGGGGCGGCAGCCCCCCAACTGCCTCTTCTAATTCCTGTACGTTTTAAGGTTCGACTTTGGGACGCAGCCTCTTTAACTCTTTAAGAAAACGAAGTTTTTTTCATATTATTAGTAGGAAGAGAGCCAAAATTCTATCGACTGAATTGCGATACACGTATAGATGGTTTAGAATTATCGAAATTCATTTATTCATGCAACATCACAGTTTTAAACGTCATGCTGCTTTGCAAAAATGCATTCTTCCTTAAAAATATTAAATTAAAAAAAAAACAAGTTTTTTCAACTGAAAGTAAGGAGCAACACTAAAACTTAAAACGGACAGAAATCATCAAGAACATAAGAGGGTGACTCCTGGACAGTTAGTGATGATTGTTTATTATTTTTTTTTCAGTGTGTGGCAGTATTGAGCAAGAAATTGTAGAACAGTAGGAGAATCTTCATTCAAAGACATCTTTAAAGTTCTACAGCCCCTTCCAACCAACACAAAATTGCACCCCAACAAGGTACCAGTTTCTGCCATAATTGGCTGTCAACTGTCATATTAGTAGGAAGAGAGCCAAAATTCTATCGACTGAATTGCGATACACGTATAGATGGTTTAGAATTATCGAAATTCATTTATTCATGCAACATCACAGTTTTAAACGTCTTGCTGCTTTGCAAAAATGCATTCTTCCTTAAAAATATTAAATTAAAAAAAAACAAGTTTTTTCAACTGAAAGTAAGGAGCAACACTAAAACTTAAAACGGACAGAAATCATCACGAACATAAGAGGGTGACTCCTCCACAACACTTCTCTCTTAACGCTAAAGGTTTTTAGTCCTTGAAAAAAGCTTCTTGGTGTTCTAATTAAACTAATGTAATGTTCAGGAATCGTTCTTAAAAGATTGGGACAGAATTTAAACTTTAGCATAAAGAGCGAGATGTTGTGGAG
Source organism: Artemia franciscana (assembly GCF_032884065.1). Taxonomy (NCBI): domain Eukaryota; kingdom Metazoa; phylum Arthropoda; class Branchiopoda; order Anostraca; family Artemiidae; genus Artemia; species Artemia franciscana. The sequence continues at coordinate 36,769,471 of NC_088880.1, read as the reverse complement.
GAGTAACCCCCTCATATACGTAATAATTTTTGTTCGTTTTAAGTTTTAATGTTGCTCCTTACTTTCAGTTGAAAAAACATAAGAAAACAAAACATAAGAAGAATTTCTTATAGTAATTCAAACAAACTGCCCCAGTGCAAAATTCCCGTGAAAAAGTTGCCCTCTGGAAACTTCTCTCTCCATGGAAAATTATCCCCGAAGAAAATTCCACCAACAGACCCCCCCCCCCTCGAAAAATGTATGCATACTTCCCAATAACAAATACTATAAGTAAACAATAGGCAAATTTTGTAACTTAAAAAGACTTATCCCCAGGGGCTGTGGGAGAGTCATGATATCCCCAAAGGCATAGTTATTCGGCCTTTCAACTATGCTGAACATAGCTCAAAATGGCTATCTCAAAATTTTGACCAGAAGATTTTGAGAAAAAAGGGGCGTGGGAGGGTGCCAACTTGCCCTCCAATTTTTTGGTCACTTAAGAACTTTTTATTTCCGTTAGAATAAGCCCTCTCATGATATACTAGGACGATTGGGTGGATATGATCACCCCTGGGAAAAACAAACAAACAAACACGTATCCGTGATCTTTCTTCTGGCAGAAAATTCAAAATTTCACATTTTTTTAGATAGGCACTTAAAACTTCCACCGTAGGGTTATCTGATACGCTGAATCTGATGATGTGATTTTCATTAAGATTCTATGAATTTTAGGGGGTATTTCCTCCTTTTTCAAAAATTAGGCAAAATTTCCCAGGCTCGTAACCTTTGACAGGTAAGATTAAACTTATTGAAACTTGTATATTTGAAACCAGCACAAAACCCCAAATCTTTTGATATATCTATTGGTATCAAAATTCCGTTTTTTAGAGTTTCGGTTACTATTGAGCCGGGTCGTCCCTTATCAATTCGTTACCACGAACTGTTGGATATGGAGTCCCTACAGCACGAACATCTATTCTATATTGTTTATAATACTAATGGTTATGCAGTAACTGCACGGTTACGCACTAAATAGTAGTGAGCGGGCAAGTGAACATATCTTTTCAGGGTGGAGGGGTAAGTTAAAGCTCAAGAATTGTATATTTGGCCCAAAATTTTAACTTTTCATGACAGTTTGTTGATATCAATTAAATAAAAAGTTTTTTCAACTAAGAGTAAGGAGCAACATAAAAACTTAAAACGAAGAGAAATTATTCCTTTTATGAGGAGGGAGGCTCCTTCCTTATCGCTTGCTGTTTGGGCTAAAGTCTTAAAACTTTAAAAGTACTTCTCATTCAAATTCAACGGCTTTTGTATTTGAGCCTTCTTTGTGAAACTTATTTTTTATTTAATTTCTGACCTTCTGTCAAATCATGCCAGGAAATCCCTATCTTTTATCGTGCAAAATTTCTCCACAGAAACCTTCCTCCTGGTGGAAATTGCTTCCATAAAAAATACACCCCCCCCAGCCGACACATTTACGTGTGTTTACCAATAACATATACCATAAGTAAACAACAGACAAATTTAATAACCTACAGCCCATTCCTCAGGGACTTTGGGTCTGGTAATGTAACCCCCAGAGACATAGTTATTGGACCTTTCACTTATGCTAAATCACATAGCTATTTCAATACTTTGATCGGATGTTTTTGGGAGAAAAGAGGCATGGCAGGGGGATAAGTTCCCCTCAAATCTTTTGGGTCCCTTGAAAGGGAAATAGGACTTTTGATTAATGTTCAAATGAACCCTCTCCCAATCTTCTAGAAGCATTGGTCGGACAGGATCACGAAAAAAAAATATAATAATAACAAATAAACATGCATCCGTTATATTCCATCTAGGAAAAAATAAAATTCCATATTTCTGTAGATAGGACTTTGAAACTATACAGTAGGGTTCTCTTATATGCCGAAACTGATTGTAAGATTTCCATTACAATTGCTTGATTTTTGGGTGTTTCCTTTTTTTCAAGAATTAGGCAAGTTTTCTAAGGCCTGTACCTTCTGATGAGAAACATTAAACTTAATAAATTTTACATACTTGGAATCAGCATAAGAAATCAATACTTTTGACGCATTGATTGTAATCAAAACTCCTTTTATAGAATTTTAGTCCCAGCTGGGCCGAGTCGGTCCTTACTTGAATTAAATAAAAAAAAAACTTTTTTTAACTGAAAGTAAGGAGCGATATTAAAACTTAAAACGAACAGAAATTACTTCGTATATGAAAGGGGCTGGTCCCTCCTCAACGCCCCGCTCTTTACGCTAAAGTTTGACACTTTCTCTCAACTCTACTTTTTTAAACAGTAACAAATTTTAGCGTAAAAAGCGGGGGGCTGAGGAGGGACCAGCCCCTTTCATATACGAAGTAATTTCTGTTCGTTTTAAGTTTTAACGTCGCTCCTTACTTTCAGTTAAAAAAAAAACTTTTTTTTTTTTATTTAATTTCTGAACAATTTTGAATTAATGCATGTTTTGATTTTGGCTCTCCGCATATGAATAATTAAAATGAAATTTGTATGTTGATTTTTTTGGCTAAATGGCTTTCTCATAGGTTTGATCGAATGATTTTGGGAAAAAAGGACTCGAGACAACCAGCAAATAAAAAAAAAACAAGACAAATCTATAAACTGAGCAACAGTAAATGGCCCCCTTTCGTCGTAATTCTAGAAAGGACAATCCATCAATAACTACAAAAACGCAAGAAAATCACCAAATCCGAAAAGCAACAACAAAAAACACAGAACTAGAAACAGAGCAACAAATTACCCTTTTCGTCGTAATCCTGGAAGGGACAATCCATCGATTATTAAAAAAAAACTCAAGAGAACCAGCAAATAAATAAAAAAACAAGACAAACCTATATACTGAGCAACAGTAAATGCCCCCCTTTCGTCATAATCCTGGAAGGGACAATCCATCGATTATTATAACAACTCAAGAGAACCAGCAAATAAAAAAAAAAAAAAAAAAGACAAACCTATAAACTGAGCAACAATAAATGACTCCCTTTCGTTGTAATCCTGGAAAGGACAATCCATCAATAACTATGACGGATCGAGTTTTTGAGAGTTTTAAGAGATTTGTTGTACATATTTTCATTTTTTTTCACATTTTTCATTGTTTTCCCGAATTTAATAGATCCATAATAACAAAAATTCAACGTCGAGAGCAGGATGACACAACGATAACGTTTTCACGCACACTTGGGGGCTATGTTGACTAGGGACATACTAGCTCTCGAGGATTTTAGGTGATTATTTTCCATATTTTAACAAATGTTTTCATATTTTTAATATTTTGTTTAGCTTATGGATCGAGGTGTTGAGAATTTTAAGAGACTGTTTTCCATATTGTGATGTTTTTTTCACGTTTTCTTTGTTTACCCGAATAAAGACCTATTCATAGAAATCAAGACCAGTACACGAAGATTAATAACCAAGATGAGCCATAAGCAAGGAGCAAACATAAAAAACTTAAAACAAACTGTAGAAATCAAAGAAAATCCGTAGAAATCCTAAGCACTCCACAGAAATCAAGACCGATTCGTAAATTAAAGACCAAGATATTCAAACCAATACGTAGAAATCGAGACGAATTCATAGAAATCAAGAGCAATCATTAAAAATCCAGTGCAATTCATAGAAATGATGGCCAATCCATACAAATAAGGACTAATCCGTAAAAATCCAGACCAATCCATAGAAATCAAGACCAAACTTTAGAGATCAAGGACAATTCACAGAAATCCAGACCAATCCATAGAAATTAAATCTGATCCATAGAAATCAAGAAATTAACACCACTCTGCAGAAATCTGGACCGACCCGTAAATTTAAAGACCAGGAATTCAGACTAACCCACAGAAATCAAGGCCAACTTTAGAAATCAGGACCATCCCGTAGAAATCAAGGCGAGTTTCTAAAAATCAAGACTAATTTGAAGGAATCAAGAAACCAATTTGTAGAAATCAAGACCAAACCGTAAAATTCAAAGAGAGCCATAGAAATCCATATTAGTCCGTAGAAATCAACACCACTCTGTAAAAATCAAGACCATTTAGTAAAATTAAAGACCGGGAAATTCAGACCAATCCTTAGAAATCCAAAGGAATTCATAGAAATCAGCACCAACCCATAGAAATCAAGGTCAGTCTCTAAAAATCAAGACTAATCCGAAGAAATCAAGAGTACAATCTCTAGAAATCCGGAACAACCCATAAAAATCATGGCCAATCTGTAGAAATCAGGACTAATCCGTAGCAATCAAAACCAGTCCCTAGAAATCAAGACCTATCCGCGGAAATCTAAACAAACTATAGACATCAAGACCAGTCCGTAGGAATAAAGACCAACCCGTAGATATCCTCTACCGAGAACGATGAAAATGAAACAGGATTTGAATCAGCTTTATATGTAAAGGTAAGAAGAACAGTGAAAATAAAACTTCTGTCAAATCATGCCAGGAAATCCCTATCTTTTATCGTGCAAAATTTCCCCACAGAAACCTTCCTCCTGGTGGAAATTGCTTCCATAAAAAATACACCCCCCCAGCCGACACATTTACGTGTGTTTACCAATAACATATACCATAAGTAAACAACAGACAAATTTAATAACCTACAGCCCATTCCTCAGGGACTTTGGGTTTGGTAATGTAACCCCCAGAGACATAGTTATTGGACCTTTCACTTATGCTAAATCACATAGCTATTTCAATACTTTGATCGGATGTTTTTGGGAGAAAAGAGGCATGGCAGGGGGATAAGTTCCCCTCAAATCTTTTGGGTCCCTTGAAAGGGAAATAGAACTTTTGATTAATGTTCAAATGAACCCTCTCCCAATCTTCTAGAAGCATTGGTCGGACAGGATCACGAAAAAAAAATATAATAATAACAAATAAACATGCATCCGTTATATTCCATCTAGGAAAAAATAAAATTCCATATTTCTGTAGATAGGACTTTGAAACTATACAGTAGGGTTCTCTTATATGCCGAAACTGATTGTAAGATTTCCATTACAATTGCTTGATTTTTGGGTGTTTCCTTTTTTTCAAGAATTAGGCAAGTTTTCTAAGGCCTGTACCTTCTGATGAGAAACATTAAACTTAATAAATTTTACATACTTGGAATCAGCATAAGAAATCAATTCTTTTGACGCATTGATTGTAATCAAAACTCCTTTTATAGAATTTTAGTCCCAGCTGGGCCGAGTCGGTCCTTACTTGAATTAAATAAAAAAAAAAACTTTTTTTAACTGAAAGTAAGGAGCGATATTAAAACTTAAAACGAACAGAAATTACTTCGTATATGAAAGGGGCTGGTCCCTCCTCAACGCCCCGCTCTTTACGCTAAAGTTTGACACTTTCTCTCAACTCTACTTTTTTAAACAGTAACAAATTTTAGCGTAAAAAGCGGGGGGCTGAGGAGGGACCAGCCCCTTTCATATACGAAGTAATTTCTGTTCGTTTTAAGTTTTAACGTCGCTCCTTACTTTCAGTTAAAAAAAAACTTTTTTTTTTTATTTAATTTCTGAACAATTTTGAATTAATGCATGTTTTGATTTTGGCTCTCCGCATATGAATAATTAAAATGAAATTTGTATGTTGATTTTTTTGGCTAAATGGCTTTCTCATAGGTTTGATCGAATGATTTTGGGAAAAAAGGACTCGAGACAACCAGCAAATAAAAAAAAAAACAAGACAAATCTATAAACTGAGCAACAGTAAATGGCCCCCTTTCGTCGTAATTCTAGAAAGGACAATCCATCAATAACTACAAAAACGCAAGAAAATCACCAAATCCGAAAAGCAACAACAAAAAACACAGAACTAGAAACAGAGCAACAAATTACCCTTTTCGTCGTAATCCTGGAAGGGACAATCCATCGATTATTAAAAAAAAACTCAAGAGAACCAGCAAATAAATAAAAAAACAAGACAAACCTATATACTGAGCAACAGTAAATGCCCCCCTTTCGTCATAATCCTGGAAGGGACAATCCATCGATTATTATAACAACTCAAGAGAACCAGCAAATAAAAAAAAAAAAAAAGACAAACCTATAAACTGAGCAACAATAAATGACTCCCTTTCGTTGTAATCCTGGAAAGGACAATCCATCAATAACTATGACGGATCGAGTTTTTGAGAGTTTTAAGAGATTTGTTGTACATATTTTCATTTTTTTTTTCACATTTTTCATTGTTTTCCCGAATTTAATAGATCCATAATAACAAAAATTCAACGTCGAGAGCAGGATGACACAACGATAACGTTTTCACGCACACTTGGGGGCTATGTTGACTAGGGACATACTAGCTCTCGAGGATTTTAGGTGATTATTTTCCATATTTTAACAAATGTTTCATATTTTTAATATTTTGTTTAGCTTATGGATCGAGGTGTTGAGAATTTTAAGAGACTGTTTTCCATATTGTGATGTTTTTTTCACGTTTTCTTTGTTTACCCGAATAAAGACCTATTCATAGAAATCAAGACCAGTACACGAAGATTAATAACCAAGATGAGCCATAAGCAAGGACCAAACATAAAAAACTTAAAACAAACTGTAGAAATCAAAGAAAATCCGTAGAAATCCTAAGCACTCCACAGAAATCAAGACCGATTCGTAAATTAAAGACCAAGATATTCTAAACTTGAGGGTTTAGATAAACTAAACTTGAGGGTTTAAAATTTGACAATGTGGAAGATGGATGGAATAATTTCAGAAAAACAATTTGTGAAGTTGCTGATGGTGTCCTAGGGAAGAGTGCTAAGACAGCAACTAGGAATATTAGTGAAAAAGCTTTAGGTTTAATAGAGAGTAGAAGGGGTTTGTATAAGAATTATCTGAGCGATAGGTCGTATGAAAACAAAAGGAATGTAAAGAAAGTGGAGAAAGCATTAAAATATGAACTAAGGAGATGTGAAATGGAGGCGATGGATAAAATTGCTGAGGATCTGGAAGATGCGGCTAGACGGCATAATAGTAAAATATTATACTGGCATGTTAATAAATTGAAAGGGAGTAGCCGATCCGGACTAGTCCCAGTTAAAGATAGAAATGGGGTCACAATTAGTGATAAGGAAAAAGTTAAAGAAAGATGGGTGGAACATTTTGAGAATGTGCTAAACCGAGATACAGTTGCAGGAAAAGATATAGATGAAAATGAAAAAGTTTGTGATACCTTGGATGTGAAGGAAGATTTGTTTAGTGAGGAAGAATTAGCGACAGTACTAGAAGGATTAAAAAATAATAAGGCCCCAGGTGCTGATAGTATGATTAATGAGTTCCTTAAATATGGTGGCTCTGAGGTTAGGAATAAGCTACTGAAGATTATGAACATGATTTTTGAAAAAGGGGAAGTACCCAATGATTTTAGGAAAACCTTAATTAAACCACTGTATAAGAAAGGTGACAAGAGTGAATGTCGGAATTATCGAGGCATTAGTCTGGTCTCTGTAGGTAGCAAATTACTGAGTAATATGATACTTTTTAGACTGAGACATGCTGTAGACAAAGTTTTAAGGGAAGAACAATGCGGTTTTAGAAAAGGTAGAGGATGTGTCGACCATGTTTTCACTCTTAGGTTAATAATTGAGAAGTCCCTTCGTTGTCAAACACCTTTGGTCCTTAGTTTTATCGATTATGAGCAAGCTTTCGATTCTGTTGATAGAACAGCGTTAACAAAGGTCTTATCGTTATATGGTATACCAGAAAAATACATTAAAGTGATTTGCGCTATGTACGAGAATAATACTGCTGCGGTTAAGGTAGGAAATGAGGTTAGCAACTGGTTTTGTATTAAATCAGGAGTTAAGCAGGGTTGTGTTCTATCCCCCTTTATATGGATCATTTTGATGGACTTCGTCTTAAGGAGCACAGGAAAGGCAATTGGAGACCATGGAATCAAATGGGGAGGAAGAACGCTCCTGGACTTAGATTATGCTGATGATTTAAGCATATTAGATGAAAGTGTGAGCAAAATGAATGAATTTTTAGAGGTTTTACGAGTTCAGGGTGCTAAAATAGGCTTGAAAATTAATGTTAAGAAGACTAAGTCACTAAGGTTAGGAATAAGTGAAGATGAACAGGTGACCTTAGGTAACGAAAAGATTGATCAGGTTGGGAGCTTCAGTTACCTTGGTAGTATTATTAGTAAAGATGGTGGGAGCAGTGAAGATGTTAAAAGTAGAATAGCTAAAGCTCAGGGTGTTTTTTCACAGTTAAAAAAAGTTTGGAAGAATAGAAAGATAAGCCTACAAACCAAGATTAGAATATTGGAAGCTACAGTGATGACAGTGGTCAAATATGGCTCTGAAGCATGGACACTCCGAAAAGCAGATGAAAATTTACTAGATGTTTTCCAGAGAAATTGCCTACGGATTGTTCTGGGTACCCGGCTGACTGACCGTATTTCAAACAGTAGGTTGTACGAAAAGTGTGGTTCAATCCCGCTTTCTGGGGCTATAATGAAAGAAAGGTTGAGATGGCTAGGCCACGTTCTACGGATGAAGGATGACAGATTACCGAAGATTGTCCTTTTTGGCCAACCGTCTGGGGCTACACGGAAAGCAGGTCGTCCTTGTCTGGGTTGGGAGGATGTCATAAATAAGGATTTAAAGGAAATGGGAACTTCCTGGGAGGGTGTAAAGAGGGAGGCTTTAAATAGATTAGGTTGGAGGAGGAGCGTGCGTAGCTGTGTTGGCCTCAGGCGGCTTGGTGCTGCAGTGAGTTATTAGTAGTAGTAGTAGTATATTCAAACCAATACGTAGAAATCGAGACGAATTCATAGAAATCAAGAGCAATCATTAAAAATCCAGTGCAATTCATAGAAATGATGGCCAATCCATACAAATAAGGACTAATCCGTAAAAATCCAGACCAATCCATAGAAATCAAGACCAAACTTTAGAGATCAAGGACAATTCACAGAAATCCAGACCAATCCATAGAAATTAAATCTGATCCATAGAAATCAAGAAATTAACACCACTCTGCAGAAATCTGGACCGACCCGTAAATTTAAAGACCAGGAATTCAGACTAACCCACAGAAATCAAGGCCAACTTTAGAAATCAGGACCATCCCGTAGAAATCAAGGCCAGTTTCTAAAAATCAAGACTAATTTGAAGGAATCAAGAAACCAATTTGTAGAAATCAAGACCAAACCGTAAAATTCAAAGAGAGCCATAGAAATTCATATTAGTCCGTAGAAATCAACACCACTCTGTAAAAATCAAGACCATTTAGTAAAATTAAAGACCGGGAAATTCAGACCAATCCTTAGAAATCCAAAGGAATTCATAGAAATCAGCACCAACCCATAGAAATCAAGGTCAGTCTCTAAAAATCAAGACTAATCCGAAGAAATCAAGAGTACAATCTCTAGAAATCCGGAACAACCCATAAAAATCATGGCCAATCTGTAGAAATCAGGACTAATCCGTAGCAATCAAAACCAGTCCCTAGAAATCAAGACCTATCCGCGGAAATCTAAACAAACTATAGACATCAAGACCAGTCCGTAGGAATAAAGACCAACCCGTAGATATCCTCTACCGAGAACGATGAAAATGAAACAGGATTTGAATCAGCTTTATATGTAAAAGTAAGAAGAACAGTGAAAATAAAACGGGATTTGAACAGCTATGACCATTAAAAGCATCAAGAACAGAGTCAACAAAATGAGATTTACTTGTTTTGACGTCTGACAACAGACACATGATATGAACATTTGAATCAATTTGATCAGTTAAAGTATGAAGAACAATAAAAATGAAATGGGAGTTGAAACAGATTGATCTTTATTTTACTTTTATTGGTAAGATCGATTCAAATCTCACTTCATTGTCTCTATTCTTGATACTTTTTCAGGTTAAACCGATTAAAGTCCTCTTTTAAAAGTACCATAGTTTTTGGTTCTTTTACCGGTCAAATCGATTCAAATCACTTTTTAATTTTCATGCTTCTGGCTACTTTTAATGATCAATCTTTTCAACCCCCCTTTCATTTTCATTGTTCTTGGTACTTCAATTGACCGAATTGATTCAATCGTCATTTCATTGCTTCTGTTGTTGGTGCTTTAAATGGTCAAAAAATTAAATCCATTTCGTTGTCCTTGATACTTTTACTGGTCAAACCTATTCAAATGCTGTTTCATTTTTACTGTTCTTACTACTTTTACAGATCAAATCGATTAAGATCCCTTTTCATTTTCATGGTTCCCGACACTTCTATACATAAAACTGATTCAAATCCCGTTTCATGTTCACTGTTTTTGATAGATAATTTATACGGGTTGGTCTTGATCTTTACAGATTGGTCTCTATTTCTTGATTTCTGGTCATGATTTGTATCAAGAAAATATTCCAGGAATGATAATGTGCATCACAGGGTCCCATGGGTCAGTCACAGAGTGGTACAAGCCGGAAATTGCTATGGAGTATCAAGGTTTAAAAATGAAATAGTGAGTCCCACTGTTAAAAAAAAAACATCGGTCTGGATGTTCAACGTTTGAACCGCTTAAATGACGAGATGGGTGCCATGGATCAAGCGTAGAGTGTCACGAGTCATCAGAAGAAACGCTATTGGGAATCGATTTTGGTTTATAAGGTTTGCACGGTTATTTTTTGTTGGAAAATTATTGAAAATGCTTTAGAAATGATAATGTATGTCAGAGGGTGTCCTGGGCCTGTTACAGAGTGGCATAGGCCGGGAATTGCCATGGGTGATCACGAACGGCTTGGCTTGCGAAAACACAAACCAATGGAGTTGAAATACAATTTTTTATCAAGAAACGTCTGAAAATGCTTTAAGAATAATAATGTGTGCCAGACGGTGACACGAGCCAGTCAAAGAGTTGAACAGGCCAGGAATTGCCAGGAAATAGCAACAAAAAATGGAAATAAGTCATGCGTCTTGTGCCACCTTGAATTTAGCTATAATTACCAATCTGCACCCTCAAACGCATCTAGATTTATTGATCAAAAGCTATCGTAGTCAAGCAGTATTACATTTTTGATATCGTTGGTATAATTACAGCGAATTCCTCAACATTTTCGAGTTCTGAGTTCTTTAATTAACAATAAATTTCATAAACAAAAAATTACTTCAAGACAATCTCCCCCATAAGCCTCCAGGGCCAGGAAAGAGCAGGGGAGAAAAAAAACAACACCACAAAAAAATGTAAACAAAATCCAAAAAAATTGCGTCGCCCACCTTAATAATACAAAAAATGACAAGCTAGGCAGGGGTAGCATATGATTTCACCAACTCAAATAAATATCAACTTAATCCAGAGACATCAACTCCAAAGGAAATGAGAATAAAAACAATTATTTACTAGCTAGAAAATCTCTAACATAATTTTTGAGCATACCATACGAGTGGCAGCTTCGTACGAGCTCTGGGAGCATGTTCCACATCCTGTTGCAAGCTGTCAGAGGGTTGAAGTTAGACCTCACTGATGGAGTATGAAGATCCAGTAAATTGTTGGAAGTGCGGAGATGATAAGTCGATTGATCAGAAACAAAAGATATATTATTACATAGGACAGCAGCAAGATGGCCATGCAACTGTAAAAAGATGAAAGAAGAACAAGAAATAAAATAAAGAGATTTCAAATCAAGCAAGGGTTTAAGAGAAGATCGGTTAGTTTTCTGAATAAGAGTCCTTGCTTTATCATAAAGTTTTGAAAGTGGCTTCAAAGACGAGGGAAAAGTTGACATCGAAATAACAGAACAATATGAAACATAATACTGAACTAGACTACACAACAAGATTCTAAGAATCCACCCTGGAAATATGAATTTGAGCTTTCTAAGGATTCCGACACTCCTGGAGACTTTCATTTTAATCAGGTCAATGTGATGCTTGTAGGAAAGATTTTCGTCAAGCAAGATGCCTAGAAATCAAACGTAACGATCCTTAGGTCTACTTGAAGAACCTCTTGATACACGTATTTCATTTAAGTCAGGGCAAGCCTTTGAGACTCTGAAGAAATTGAGAAAACATGACTTTCCGACATTTAAGGCAAGATAACTTACATCAAACCACTGGATAAATCTTTCGAAAAGGGCTATCATCTTTGAACGAAGATCACACTCAGTTCTATCAGTTGTGCCAAAAGTACTGTCATCAGCAAAAGCAATAAGAATATCCGGTAAGGACAAACTCCTTTCACAATTAGTAACAGATACTGGTTGACAAAGACGACAGCAGATGGTAGGTTTCAAATTTTTAACCACATTAATAAGGTCATTGACGTCAATTAAAAAGAGTATCAGCCCAATGACGGATCCTTGTGTAACGCCAAACTCTATTGCAAAAGGGTTAGAAAACTACAGATCAACCGAAATGACTCGACATCAAGAAAAAGAGCAGCAGGTATCGGAACCAGAGTCAAGAGCGGAATTTAAATAATTCAAGGGAGTTGCACATGCATGCTCAGTTGAGTGCTTTGCCCTAAAACTAAGCTGAAAAATCATGAAAAAAGTGTTAAGAATAAAGAAAATCTGAAGTCGAGAAAGCATAGCTTTTTCAAAAATATTACTAAACAATGATAAAAAAGATATGGGACGATAATTTGCAGCATCATTAATTGATCCACCTTTAAAATGAATGATAACACGAGTGCGCTTTAGAACACTTGGGAAGACATTCAAAAGAAAAATTGACAAGTCTCGTGAGGGCAGACGCGATGACAGGAAGAATGAACTTGACAAACATAGTCGGAATACGGTCTGGGCCAGAGGATGAAGAACCCATCAAACCATTGACAATTCTGGCTATTTCAGCTTCAGCTTCATTGGAACCACAGGTTCCAATACCATTGATTTAGGACAAGAGGGTCCAAGGTATTAGCACAATAGGAAGTAAACGCATCTTGAACGTTTAGCTCACCCTCTACATTTTTGCCGTCAATCACAACACTTGAAGGGACAGAAGGAGGCAGAAAAGATGGCCTGATAACAGAATTGATCACTTGCCATGTCTTCCTAATTTCTTTATCGCACGCAGAGAATTTTCTATAATAAAATAACGATTTGGCCTTTCAGCAAAGCGAATTGTAAACTCTTCTATAAGCTTTGAAAATTTCAAACCGAAAATCACGCGAAAATGGCTATAAGGACCTGTAAGCCTTCCAAAGATTGTTTTTCTTCCTCTAAATTTTAAGGAGTCCAGGAGTCAACCAAGATTCAAAGGGGCTGTTCTTTTTGATGCTGGATTCAACTGGGATGTGTCAAATGTGACCAAGGTACTTTCTTTCAAAGAGTCATAAAACGAATTAAACAAAGAATCTATGTCAGATTCATTTTCAGAAATACTCCACGAACGACCCGCCAACCGTAACCTAAGAATATGCAAACCTTGATCGTTAAATTTTAAAGAAGAAAAACCAGCTCCTTGGCTCCTCCTAGACAACAAATCGGAAAAATCATATATGAAAAAAAAACAGGAAAATGTTCTGAGATATTACTCGTCAATACATAATTTTGCACCAAGTTTAAAGATGAAAAATTGTTATCAGGCAAAGAAGCGGTAGTGTTAGTTATGCGAGTTGGTATGCATGGACAAGATAATGTTCAACAAGCGAGCATTGTTGAGAGAAAATCCAAGGACGAGGATGACATCCGGTCACATAAATTAAGGTTGAAGTCACACATAATGACAAATTCACATGAACGAACTTGGATTATTTCCAAAACCTCATCAAGAATCTAAAGGAAAGAGAGAACAGACCCACTAGGAGACCGGTATATATTACCAACAATCGAAGTTTTAACTTGGGTTTTAATCTCAGTAAATATGGATTCAAAATGGATTCAAAAGACGTTCTGATAATGTCTCCTAAGCTATTACATAGCAATCTCATGTGCGTAATAGATCAATAATCCATAACAATTGTTAGATGCAAGCGCGTGCTGACTGGACTTGCTTGCTAGGGGTTGCATAGATAAACGATTAACTATCATATAACATCAAGTGGTTTGCACTCGGGACAATGCATTGCGTAGAATTTATTTCCTGGAAAATTCTAACATGAATAGCTTGTTGGCTCAGGTGCCTAAGGCACTATTCAGTTATGAAAATTTCTGGTTCCACGTTCGATTCCCACAGCAGAAAAATCTTTGATGACGGATTATTAGGATTCCTTGAATCAAACCACATCTTATGTAAGCGATTTGGGAAATTCCTTGATTAAACATCTCGAGGTAAAAAGGCCTTGTAGAAAAACAAAACAAAAACACGTGACTCTTAATATAAAAGCAGTAAGAGAAAGAGGTTAGAAAAAACAAGTACACAATAAACTATTACGGAACACTGACGTGCTCATAATCATTAATAACAAGATCTTGAAAAAAAATTATTTCGCAAAAAATGTCTCGAAGAAAAAATCTTGAAGAAAATGAAATCACGAAGAAAAAAACACCTTGAAGAAAAAAAAAATCTTGTAGAAAAAAACGACTTGAAGTAAAAACTCCTACAGTATTACGTAACACCCACGTGTGCGCAATACGTCATACTCAGTTAAAGTGGGGGGGGGGGGTTCCCCATTTGAGTAGCGAGCAGTGAGCTCTAGCGAAACAAGTCTTGAAGAAGTTACGTCATCCTAAATGAATTTGCATAAGTAAAAATAACATCCAGTACAAGGTAACACCCAGGTGATACTACTAACACCTGTGTCTTGCCCTAAGGAAATTGCCATTAATCTTCTTCGTGATTAACAGTGAAGAAGAAAATAATAGCGCCTATGTATGACGTGGAATACGCTATGGCATCACTACTGCTGGAGAGGGTTGAAAATTAAAAGCCCCTTTTATATTTACGATAACCATGAACATGAAACTAAACATGTAGAAAATTCAAACAAGATTTTTTTCCGAATTGAGGTACAGAACTATTATTAGAAATTCAAACACGCAAAAATTATGTTACATGTGAAGTAGGCTGCCACTACCTTACACTCCTCACTTTTCATACTATGTATTTACCTTTTACTGTCTACGTTTCAAGAATAATCCTCCATCTTTTACTAACGTTCGGTTTTTGTCTTTTTTTGCCCCTCTGTCCAATCACTTTGTCATTATTTTCCAATAATTTTAAAACAATTTTAAAAATTTAAAACCTGTTATTTTCTATTTTCGTGAATTGGCCCATCCCGTGTATATACAAATTTAAAAAACGTACAGTTCTTTGGATATATGTACATCCAAGATGCGACTGGGGGCTTTCATCAGTATTTATGTATTATTCTCAACCCCTACTTTTCAGAAATTTGGCGACGGAATAATTATGGCAGGGCTAATTCCAGCAAGTACAGAAATAGGCATTTCAAAGTCTTATGCTTGCAAGTATTTTAGGTTACTTTCATTAAAATTAGAACAGACTTTTAAAATAATAAAAAAAAACAGCTTATGTTGCTAGTTTTGACGGCATAATTACTTTAAACGGAACCTTATCCGTGCTTTTAAATTGAGCCCTGTTTTTAAACGGAGGCTTATCCCTGGATTCCATGACATCCCTATTCCATCATTCCATGACAGCCAGCAGGTGTGTTACCTCAGAGAGAATGTTTTCTAAGAGATACAGCTGAATGGTACGTAATTACAGTTAGGGATGAAGCAATCTTGCCTGACTGCTTTAGTATTGAAAAAGAGTTCAGTGTTTCAACATCAAGAATATTATTCTTTAGTAACGGATGCTTTTACTCTATTGGATAATCAAGATGCTTATAATGGCAAAACTGAGCCTAGAGTGCCCGTTGCTGCAGTAAAAATTACAAGGGGTCGCCGGTTAACCATAAAATGGGACGGCATGTTTCCGCGACGCGTTATATAATTGAAAAAATACGAATCGGAAGAACAGTCATGTTTTGCAGTAAAAATTGAATATAATGCATATACTATGATTACAAGACGAATTAAAGGCACGAGTAAAAAATAGTAGACAACCATCTGAATTAATCTATTAAAAAAAGGAATGAGTTTGTTACTAGTGAGATCCACGGTTAGCCTGTAATCGGTAGCGAGAGTGTCGGGATTAAAATGACTGGATTTGAGAAACAAGTTCAAGTTCTATTTATTTTCATAAAATAACAATAACAAAAACAATATCCCAAAGGGCTCAATGGCCCGTTATTTGGGAAAAACAAAGAATCATACGGAAATAAGTGACTTTAGAAAAATGTTTGATTCTAGATGATAGTTTTCTAGAGTTATCTTTTGAAAGGAAAATATTTTCTCAAATAATGCTTAACGATATAATGAAAATGAGTGTTCGTCTTTGGACTATTGTATGAAACTTTTACGTCGTAGCCCAGATACATTTACTGAATTTATTGATATATTAATTGAAACAAAAAAATGATATTGTAATTTTACTATTAATCACTACCTAGACAGCCATTTAGCCCGGCAGCAAGAAATAAGTCGAAATTAAAAAAACTGTCCGAAACGGGTTTAATTAGTTTATGTGTGACGCAACTTGATTGCTCCACCTCCTAGAAGACTTTCATTTTCCCAAGTCTGTTTCTTTTTGGAAGTGAAACGGCCAACATTACATACATTGAGCTGCTAGTCATCCTTTGAGAATTGTACTTTTGTTGATGACTACAATGAAGTGAACATTACGTAATTTATATAAATTGCACAGATGATATGTTGTGCAAATTGAAGACTTAATTCCTGTCGAGAAGGGATTTGTGACTCTCACATTAGAGTTTTCCTATGCTCAAATTGTCACTGTGATAAATATGATCAATGGGAGAAATATTTACCCTGGTAGGATTGGATAAAACCTTAAACGTGAATTCAGTTTATTTTTAAGAAGATTATTTTTAAGAGTATACGCTTCAGTTGCTTGAATACCAAGACAGTCTGGTTCTTACGACATCACTGTGAAGATATTGGCTATTATAATTACAAACCTACACATTGCTTGAAATAAGCAAATTGAAACACGTGAAATTTATAATATGAATCAGAATAGTATTATTGACTTTACGAAGCGATATTCTAAAATAAAGTTACGCTATAATGTAGAAAATATGATCCTATTTTTGCATGCCAAGATGAATACAAGATGAATCCTGACAAGCTGCCGCCCCTTATAATTAACGATGCTTGCCTACACGAAGAAGAAGAAATCTAAAGGACACAGTGCTTTGTACATACAAGTTTTATTTATGAACAGATTTTCAAATATTTGTGACGCATTTCACTCTTAGGGCACTAAAACTTATATTATACTGGTAGGAGAGAGAATTTTCAACTAGAAAGTAGCTCAATCGAGGATTGTCACCATAAATGCCATAAAATTCGCTGTAAGTATATCTGCGACATCGAAAAAATAAAATAAAATCTCGCACTCGCTTTCAATTTTGAATAATGAATTTTCCGCTTTACTCAGAAGTTAATAATGTGAGGCGTGTAGAAAGAATACAATAGGCCAAGAGGTTCAAAAGATTCAATATTATTCACTGTTTGAAAGATGCGTAGCCTTTAAGTACTGTTAAAAATGGTGAGGGTATTGTTAACACTTTGAATATGGTCCAAAAAACCCAAGAGTATACAGTAGAACTTGTATTTGGACATGTAAGGATCCAAATTGAATACATTGATTATTTGATGTGTTCATGGTGCAAGGCCTAATAGAACACTTCATCGGGGGTAACTACCCGATCGGTTTCAAATTGATTTGGCGAGAATAATGCAATACTCTCCTCTAATGCTTCGGCAAAGGTAAAGTCTTAACGTACTGTATCCGTTCGAACAATAGTCGTATCCTGAGTACGGGACAAATCCAATGCAATGATAAGATGGTACTAATGCAAACATTTCTTTGATTATATAATTTCAAATAATTGTGGATCACGATCTATGGATTACATTGTCAATTCATATAAGGTCCTGTACGATTTATCAAACGATAGGTTGTAGAGTGGAACTCCATTTACTTTACATACAAGAGGTGAAAATCCAAATATTTCAAATTTATGTGGAGGATTTGTCTAAGAACCAACAACACTGGCATGTTTTACAAAAGCCAAACCAAGTTTTGAATTTCAACATTGATAAATGATGAGTCAGTGTAGGTAGGTTTATCTGTAGCAAAATGTCGTTGATTCATGATTGAGTGAAAAAAGAGTAATTTGATATTATTTCAACTAGCTCTTAATTTTTCAATTAAAAAAGCAAAAGAACTCATAACTTCTTTTATTTTCGTACATGAAGTATTGCCAAGGTGACAGAGACTTACATCGGGTGCAGTGCCAACTACTTTTCACAAAATAAAAAAGGACGGAGCAAGTTCTATTTTTATATCAATCTTAATATTGGGAGGCAACCTTTGGTATATTAAAATCACATGATTTATTTTCTCAACCAAGCGTAAATCTTTAATTGTCGCATCTCTAAGTATACTGCTAGTGTCAGTGTCCGTTTTTATATTTATATCCAATAGCCATGCCTCTCAAAAGCATATAGGACAATAGAGTCATCAACATGAATTGCATATAGCTTGCATAATTTGAAAGATTGTTGCTTGTGCTCACCAGCGTTCCATTATGTAGAAACTCAGTTGCCTATACAAATTGCGTAGTATACAATTTTGTATAGGATAGACCCTCGGCTGCATTCGGTTTTTTATTGTTAGACTTTTTGACAAGGACATGCAAATCTGTAAATGTGGAAGTGAAATCTATGACATAATTTTCACTGGAATAAATTTGGAAATGTACATTTTCAGAAATCAGTTGTTGCGGATAAAATTGTACATAGTAACGATGCTTTACACTCACATCAACATTTTCCGAATTTAATAAATTTAGGGATAAATACCTTCGAAGACCACACTGCCTTTCCATAAAATAGGGATGAAACCTTTTTATTGACAGTAAACAGATATAAAATTTAACTGGATATTTCGAACACATATACAGTGTTCATCATCAGCAGTAAAACTAAAAGACATGAATAGCCAGACACTGACGAACGACCCCAGTAATAGTTGATTCCATGACCTAATTGTCGTGGTCCGAGAGTAGCAACATAGCAATCAATATCTGAACAAACAAAAGTATTTTTCTAATAGTCATCTCACTGAATGGGTCGAAAATGACATGTAATCACAGTCAAACCTTTTGTTATTGCTAGAGAATAACCGAATTTACTTTCTAATGGTAACAAACAGAACTACAAATACAAAGTATTGACTGAAATATATTAAAGGTGCTTTATATTTTAGTGGTGACTGTATTCGTGAATGGTTTTCAATTCAAGAACCCGTAGAAAAGGAAATTGACATTACCGACTCTTGGCATCTCGAAAAAGAATGGGTAAGGAAATACACAATTCTCTGATGAGAAGCTGGGTGCATAATCTGCATATATAACAAGATCATTACCACTGAATTTTTTTTCTTAAATAAAACTATCTTTAAAACCAAAAACCTCACATAAATCCTCATTTAGGAATTTTTTTCATTCTCAAATGGATTGATAAAGTAAAGCCTCCTCTGTTCTGTTGAATAGTTGAACGTGAACCCACCCTTCTTTCGTTCCCGTTTGAATTTTACGTTTGGTTCAACAGTCTTAACTGTATCATGGGACTCTTGCAATACACTATAAAAATATTTCATATTTTTCAAATTTTCTAAAAACATTTTATCACGAGTTTGAATTATTTTCGTCAAATGGTTGTTTTGCCAGAAATTCAAGGTCCAAAAAGAAATGATCTGAATGGAATTTTAAATTGATACACACTCCTCCAATATCAAAGTACACTAACCGAACCTAACATCAATCCCTGACATAAATACTAAAAATATAGAATACCTGGTTTCTTGAATACATAAACACTGTATTTTTTTAAACAAACTATTTACAAAAAATTGACTCTTGAACATAATTACAGACATTAAAAACAACATAAAATAATCACTTAAAATAAATAGGACATCAAAAGGGCACTTAGTAAAGGGTCCACCCCGGAGTGCCGGACGAGACCGGATCCCTCCGGAAGACGCAACGGCAAGAACTGCGGCCAGAAGAACCCACTGCGGCGGCACGGGGGGATGATTTTAAATTCATAGTATAACATTTGATTCCGCTAGATTCCGCATTGATTCCGCTATTCTATAAAAAAAATATATAAATATAAATCAATAAAACCATGTAAAAACACTTAATATAAAAACACTACTTATAAAAACACTAGAAAACGAATAGAAAACAGACATTACTGAGCTCGAGAGTGATTGGGACCTTGGAGACTGAAAAATAAAATATATAAAAATATATATACATAAAAAAAACATGTAAAAACACTAAATATTGAAACACTACTTATAAAAACATAAGAAAACGACTACAAAACACACATTACTGAGCTTGAGACTGATCAGACCCCCTCCCATCAACTATTGAGCTTTCTCCCGACTGAAACACCGTCTATAATCTACACTTACATCTCGGTAGTAACCGTCTGGTAGTACTCTTACACCGTCCGCACGCACATAGACCTTGTCCGATATGGTAAACATGGCATTTTTCTCTAATCAAATTGGGTAATTTCTAAATTTTAAAAGCGAATGGCCAAGATCGTTGCTCTTGAAACTATATTATTTTCTAAACTGTTCCTATAAAAACTTATATCAGTGAAGGCACCCCTTTGTAGACATGTTTTATATCCTCGTTTCATGTTTGCACAGAGTAAACCTTTGGACTGATAAGCACACCTTTGGATATCAAGTCGCTCCCGTCTTGAATTAAAAAGAAAACTTATTTGCGGCCTGGCACTTCCCTAGCTCTGTGTAAATGGACTCCGTTAAAGAGCTAATGTGCGTACCATTTTCCAATTCATAAACAGATTATCTGTCTTAGATTTCAACAGGAGTGAATCAGTGTCTCCGAAGTACACTTGAACTTGTCCCTCCGCTAAGCATTGAAGCTTACACACATTGTAATAAAATTCCAACATGAGTCGCTTTGAAATTTCCACTATGGTACTGCCAGCGGCGATGTTTTTCTTTAAAATTACGCTTCTTTTTTTCTATGTAAAAGCACAATATTGGAGTCTATTATCGTGAACGATGTAAAATCCAGATCGACAGTGATTCAGACACATTGTTTTTGGTCAGTTACAGCGTCACAACAACTCCTGTTGTGCATACTCTCGCATATCTTACCAAAGGCTGAATTTAAAATAAGCTAAGATCTCTTTTTCACCCTTCGTTTTTGCCTCAGATCGTTTAAAGACAAATTTGTGAATAAACATCTTCATATATGGCTTTTGATTGAACTGGACGGCTTCATGGATCCTTATGACCTTGAAACCGTTGGCCAGCATCCACTACAAAAAAAACCTAAGGTATAAAAATTATCTTTAGGATGAAGGTAGGCAATAAGGTTTTGTTTTGAAGGTGTCCAGTGCATACCCTTGTCCTCTAAAAAAGATAAATTACAAGGACTCAAGGAATCCATAGACACCGGTCTATTTATGAACATGAAAACAAAGTCCTTTACCGAGTCATGAAGTTCCAGTGGTATTGCACTATCAATTTCAAAAACCATCCATGCGGTCCGTTCTCGTCAACAGTGTAAATGTCAGGGAAATCTACATCACAAGGATTGTCCAGCCATTTGTAATTCCCAAACGGCAAAATGTAGTGAGGAAATTGCAACGGATAAAGGGAGTTCATATCCAAAAAACCGCATTCGACATTTAAATAGTGCGTTGTCCAGTCGGGTCAGCTTCCAGGATACGATCTCTGTGAAAAACATACCCCCTCACAAGGAACACCCTACAAAGTGCTCATTCACGTGGGTTATAAGACCTATTTTTTCATCAATGATTCCAAGAATTAAATCCATCATCAGAGAAGGATCTGAAAAATAATGCCCCAAATCAGACCCAAAATGCTTGTAAATTTTATCCATGTTTTAACAGATAATATCCAACAACGTCAACACATGACTTACTCGGAAAATTTTATATTCTCCTCCCTCATTCTTACAACCTCCCATTGCCCCAACTTTTTTAGAAATTTCATAATCAGCAGTGGTGCATTGGCGTTCCTAAAGTGAATCATAAAACACATTGATGGTCACCAATTTTTCCTGACGTAGCCTCAAGATTGAGTTGTAGTACTCATACGGGTATATGTCCTTACACGTTAATAAATCAAACATTTCAACAGCTGGAAAGTGCTGTTTGAGGACAGAGACGCTATTAAAATCGTCAATTTATTGTACTTGAATGAGTTGGATTAGGGATTTTGGGAAGAAACTATAGGATTCTAAAAACAGAATTTATTCAATTCTGTATTTTCATTTTCAACTGTTGTCCAATTGAATTATAAGAGCAATAACTTTTCAGATGATTTTGGTATGATACTATAAGAAGAAAAACCATCTACCAAAGCGTCATCTACAACTTCATTTTTCTGCAAACATGACAACGCTGGTAATATGAATTTCAAATCATAGTTGAAATTTTGCAGGTAAACCGGTAGACAGTATTGTTGCTTAGCATTTGCATTTCGATATTTATGTGCAACCCACCAAAAGTCACTCCCCCGATAGAATAGGATTACTTAAATGATGATGAACACGGACTGTCGTATCCCCAAAACCCTCATCAAATTTTTTGTTGTCAACCCAACACATTGTCTTTAATTTTAATTGCCAACTCGACTTCTGCTGATAGTCATCAGATAATTTGTATTGCAAAGCTGTGAAATTGACTTATTAGCTGTTTAATAATTGCAACCATAGCTGCACCCACACAATCTTCCCTACCCAGGTCCCAAATACTTTTACCATTTGCAGGGTATTAATCGAGTCTCTGCCCGGGGGCAAAAAAGACTACAATAGCTTCATATTCTTTGAAACGATTCGAGTTTGATGGATCGTACACGTCCATGAGTTTGGCCTCGATAATAAATGCTTCCTTGTCGCTCTGCAAGAACAAATTTTGAAAATCCTTAAACCGCAAGATGCCATTGTCGTCAAAAAATGTCTCTACGGACTGGTACCCATGACGCTTGCAGTGCCTCAAATGATGATTCAATTTTAATTCAATAAGGAATCTTGTAAGACACATTGGGCAATAGTAGCATTCACCCCAGAGTCCTTTTTACATTAACTTAAAACCGAAACAAGGTGAAGAATAAGAATGAAATTTCCAATTGAATCAGGGTCTTTGGCGGGTTCGTAAAGAAGCTATACCCACTATTTCACTAGCTCAATGGACGGAGCCCTTCCTGAATATATTACCCAATTTTGATCTTGAAATTGCCCGTCTTCATATTCTGTATCGTACTGTAGCACTAAACCCGAATCTGTAAATACTCATTAGCCCTCTCATAAATGTCTATCCTCTTAAACCTTACTGGAAACTGTTCCTTTAAACAAATAAAGGCAACTTTAGAAAAATCAGACCCCTCCTCAAAATCTATTAACTGCCAAATTGCCCAAATATCTACTAATGTCCTTTGCCTCAAGTTAATGTCCTGCTATGAAGCCAAATGTCTTACTAACATCCTTTGCCTCAGGTTTATGTCCTGCCACAAGGTCCATGTACTTGAAGCAGTCCAGGCCCTCTAAATGTTGTACACCTGTACAGCCCTTTAAATCCGCATTTTATTTTCTAAAATTCTTTTTCCCTGCGCCATCCCTTAAAAAATTCTTTATAAATTTTTTGACATTTAAATCTGGATTTCAATGAAAAAAACTACTGACCCACTTCCATTTTCATCATGACTTTCCAACCTATTAAGAATACTACCCACCCAATCTGAAAAAACACCCCAAAATTGTACAAGTCCGGGTAAAGTGTCGGCATTTCTATTTGCAGGTAATGCGAGTACAGATCATCCGTCTTTTTATTTAAAAATGCTTTTAAGCGATGGATTCTTTCACGTTGTCCATCCCCACGCCATCATGACTTTCCAACCTATTAAGAACACTACCCACCCAATCCAAAAACACCCCAAAATTGTACAAGTCCAGGTAAAGTGTCGGCATTTCTATTTGCAGGAAATGCGAGTACAGATCATCGCCTCTCGAATGTGTTTTCAAGAAGTGCCGAATCTTACTATTTTATGAGCGTGATATTACTACCAGATCCGTATCCGTAATACCACCAGTAGGAGTTTTGAAGGGGTCTCCGAACTCAGCTCTAAAAACATAGATATTTCTCAAAGCGGTATCGGCAAGGTAAGTATCAGGCAATAAAGATGGTGAACCAGTACCTCTTTGTTGGTTCCCCATATCCCTGTGAGGAGTGGGCGCGTGTTTATCCATTATCCTCTCGACCTCGTTAGGTGGCACTTGTTTCAATAGATTGTCTAAAAAATCTGCATCGAGGCCAAGCTCCATCAAAAACTATATACATCAAAATTAGTGGAAAGTTTCTTTCAACCAATGTGCTCATCCCCAAACTATAATGGCCCTCGCATTCACTATTCTTAGGGGATGTACATGAATTGTCATGGAACTAGAGTGGCGGCGACAGGATAGCCGTCTCGATGTACGCCCCTGGTGTAGGTGCAAAAACTGGTATAACATCCTAGAAAGTAAAAAGAGCTTATCATCTCAGTGAATCACTCTTCATTTCATCCTGTAAAAGAGTTTATATTAGGCTGAAAAGAGAATACATTAAACTGAAGAGTGACCCTTCGGATGTATTGAGACCATACTACCACCTAAAGGTGTAATGATAAGAAATGGCCCTCTCAAAGGGGTCCCTTCGGATGTATTGAGACTTCACTACCAGTTAAAAATTTATTGGCCGTGCATTGGCATCCAAAGTGAGACTTCGGGTTCAACGAGCCCCTCCCCCACACTACCAACTATAAATTTAATGAACAGAAAATACCAATTAATTTGCACCTCTTTACGTTTCAGCTCTCCTAATGTTTTAAAGGGCCTTAAAAACTTACTGAGGGGGTATTTATATACACTGCGGCATCTTTCTTCTTCCCCAGAGATATTGGTTAGCAGATTTTTTAATCCATGGTGGGAGATAATCGTTGGTGGTCTGGAAACAGAATACAAATTGTTATTCCCTTTGAAGTATTTATAATTCTAAGCTGTGAAAAGAATGTTAATCTAAGGCTCCTCAACCCAATTCAGAACTAATATGCTGAAAAAGAATATCAATCATGGGACCCTCAAATCCCCTCTTCAAAAAAATTTTAATACTAAGATGCATTATTTTTAGAAGCATGAAGATCTTAGTTAATTGCAGAATAAAAAGTTTTATTTTTAGCTATTTCCCTGGGATCTCCCCTCAAAAATATAGTGAGGGCCACCTGATATTTTCCCTTATTATTAAATTGAAAATAAAAAACCCATTATTAATCTTGGGATTGGGATCCTCAAATCCCATTCTTAGAACGCAAAATTTTCAACTGTAGAATGCAGGATCTTAAAAAACACCTTATTTTGAAAACACTACTAATAGCTAAAAGCATGGTGAAAAGTACATTTCCTTTAGGACCGAGGGGGTTCTTAAAACTATCGAGGAGGGTCCAATAGTAAATAAAAGTACATTTCCTTTAGGACCGACGGGGTTCTTAAAACTATCGAAAGATCCGTTACTTTTTAATTTAATATCAATAAATTTATCAATATAAATTCGTCATGTCATTTATGATACATCAATAAATTTTATTTATTACGGAATTTAATGAAATTTTATTTATACCCGTATACATCAACCGTTTAGCAACCCCAAAGTAATCAAACACTTGGAAAACAATAGGGTCTATCACTATATTAGCTCTATGACTATCTATCTTGGTTCTACGGCCCTAGCAATGATGCATGGACAGATAGTAGATAGACGTATCTATTGACAAATGAACTAACCTCCTTTTTATACAATCTTAATAAGGGGGCGATTTTTGCCAGATTTTTCTTCTCACTCAATTGGACTATCTGTCTTGGTTTTTTGTACAATTAGCCATGACTTGATGCCAACAACTATTCCATTATAATTCAAAAATCAACAAAGTTTGAATTAAAATGAATCAATATTCATTAATAGTTCCAATTCAAAATTTAGTTTTTAGCGAAATGTTCTTCAAAGCTTCAAAAAAATAGTTTTGTTTTTAGGATAAGCCAATAGAGTTAACCCCCCCCCCCCACATCCTAGGTATTCCCCCCATAGAGTAAAAACATCAAGAAATATCAACAAAGTTTACTTACATTAATATCGAAATCCCCATCTTGCATGTTGGGAGTAGAAGCTCAAATCTGGGTATACACACCTTATGTTTTTGGTGGGATGAGGGTATAGACAGAGAGGCTTACCTGTTGAAACCTTTGATACATATCAGTTTTATAAAATTTAAGGTGTGTCACGTTCAAAATTGTATGTAAGACTAATGACATTTCCGTTCTAATACCTGTTTTTACCCCCCGAGGAACAACTGGAATAACTCGGTCTCCCGTTAGGATAGTAGTGAACGACGCTTCTGTTTTCCGGGAAATGACAGGATACCAACAAGCCTTCGTTCCATAGAATCAATAGTCTCTCTAACTATTCTGCTCGTAGAAAATGGCGGATAGTTTGCTCAAAATAGTTGGCGGGAAAGCATGAATGTATTAGGATGATGTATGGACTATGTACCAACTTGGAAGGAACCTCTGAAGGTTTTTCCTGGCCCTCGCGGTTTTTTTCAATGGAACTATTAAAACCATTTTCAAAAACCAAAGTAACTATTATGTATCACCCAAAGAAATATTGATTTGGTGGGGCCCTTTAAGGTTTTTCGCGACAACCTTAGGTTTTTAACCATAACAATCAAAGGAAACAAGATTTGGTGAGGTCTCGTAGATTTTTAAGAGAACATTCAAAGAAATACCAGGATAAAGATGCTCCTAAACGTTTTTCAAAGAATCAAAGAAACTATTATGTATCATCCAAAGATGTCTGATTTGGTGGGGCCCCAGATGGTTTTTCCCCAAGCCCTTAGGTTTTTAATCATAAGGATCAAAGAAAACAGAATTTTGCAGGGATCTCCTAGGTTTTTAAAAGAACATTCAAATAAATCCTCGATTAAAAAAGAATCCCCTGAAGGTTTTAAAAGACTCTATTTTGTAACAACGACGGTAATTATAGAGTAAGGAAGACCTGGCCCTCGTAGGTTTTTAAAACACGCTTCGTTTAAAAACATTCCTTATGACGTAACAAACACCTGTTGGCTGTCATGGAAGGAGAGACGGATGTCATCGGATCCAGGGATTGGGTTCCGTTTAAAAGCAAGGCTCCGTTTAAAAGCAGGAATAGGGTTCCCTTTGAAGTAATCATGCTGTCACAACTGTTGTTTGGTGTTTTTGACAAATTTATAAACTTACACGAGTAAAATCCTTTATTTCTAAATTTGCTTTGATTTTCCAAGCTTCTTGATGTGGTTTAACATGTCTCATTATATGTTTCCATATTTCTTCCATTTGACTTGATACAAATAAGCTAAAATTAGATAAAAACAATTAGTTCGGTTAAATTAAAAGAGTCGATAATTCCTACCTACAAGCACCAGAGATATCCCCTTGTGAGGTCACTCCTTCCAGTAATATTTGTCTCCCAAAATACAGTTTCTCTCTTGAAAAAACTTGCCTCCAAGGCCCAGACAAATGTGCAGGGGCCTGACAAAAGTAATAGGCCAGGCTGATCCTATAATACCAAATCATAGATAAGAAATGAAACTAGACCAAGACCTATGTGCACAGATCTGAGATAAGGAGGCAGGGATGCCGACTAAGGTTATAGCCTCAGCCTACATTTATTCAGATTTTACATAAAAAAACGACGGTACTTAACAGGCAAAAGGAAAGAAATGAGAGGATTAGAATCTTACTTTATAATTGGTAAGTGAACCTCCCTCTAAATTCCCAATCTGGGATCATGGATTCGAGTCTGAATTTAGTTTTTTTTTTTTTTAATCGAGAAAATGTGTCTTGTCTGACAAAAGTTGTATTTATGAAGAGAAAATCAACATTTAATTATTTTACACTTGTGCGAACTTATGAAGAGCCCAACTTAAAGGAGGTAGAGAATCGCTTATCCAAGAGATTATTTTCAGAGTTGTAATTTGGTGAGTCTATCCTATTTCGTCTCACGGTCAAAAGTGGTATTAAGCTGCACGACCCCCGAGCAAAACAAGAGCTAAAGAGATTTCTACTGAACGAGTAGGCCGGTAAAGACCAGTACACACACGTCTATCTTTGCAACCAGAAACTGCTTGTTTTTTTCTCTCTGAAAAGTATTATTTAGGCAGTGATATAGCATACGACTAAAAAAATGGATCACTGTCACAAGAATTTCACAGCTGATATATCAGAAAAGCAGACATTGATAAAGCCCGTTGGTCAAGTAGCACCAAACATTTTTTTTGGTCACTTGCACCTTGCCAGTTTTCAAGTTAGAAAACGAGCATACAACTGGCCTGTTTGCCCGTAATTGAGAAGGCAATGATATTATTACAGTCACCAGGGGCATGGAAGAAATTCCTCCAAATTTACACCTGGCTCCATTTTGATGATGCATTGTCTAGCAGTTTGTAGAAAACTGTCGATAACTTTACTCTCCTTTAAACATTGTCACCATATATGAGACGCTTGTTGGATATACAGGCAAAGGTCGTTCCATTGTGAACATTCCTTTAATCCGACTAATAAGGTATTAAAATGTAGTGCCAAACCAACCCCTATACTTTCTATCTCTGTAGTATGTTCATTCATAGAGGAAAGAAGACGGGGTTGTTAGGGCCGATGCCGACCAGATCAGCTTTTACTTTGACAATGGTAATCTCTAGCCCAGGCAGAAATATTACGACCGACAACATCCTGGTATATTTCTTTTTGTCTCATGGATGGGCTTCTGAATTGGAAGTTCACCTCCGTCGTTACTGTAAGGAATAGAAAGCATGAAACACCATCCAGGTTCCTGTCAAACAAAACTCGCAAAGATGCAAGTTCCTTCACTGGCTTCAAAAGTGAAAAAACAGTAACTTCATACGCGCCAAAGATAAGCAAGGCCGTAGTACTGTTATCAATCATTCAATTTACTACCAAAATACTAAAAAAAAACTATTAATACCTCTGGATGCAGAAAAGACTCTATGCCCTTTACATGTAGAGGGAACAACTATAGAACTAAACCAAAAAATGAAAAAAAAAACACTAACAAAAATTTAATCAACTGAAAAACTGTCACAAACTTATAAAAACCAACCAAAACCAAGAGCAATATCCCTTCAACGAATCCGGTTAAAGTCCTACACCTGAGGACACAAATATCCCACCATTCCGAAGACACATGTAGGGGGTATACTAGAAGCCAACAAAGTTACCAACCCTTCAAACCTAGTCTGTCGAGTATCTGCTCTTGCCGTTGAGATAACAGTTTCCAAAAACAATGTTTTTGGTTGCCAAGAGTATTGTCGTAGTACTGCAGGAGCCCCATACCGTAAATGCCGCATCTCAATGTTAAAGACTCCGGAGTTACGAATTTGATTGCCAAAAATATCGTCATTCTACTGCGAGAGCCTTGAGTCATTTTGGCCTTGAGTCTTGGTATAAAGAAAGAAAACCGTCCAAATTATTATCAATACTTGAAGTTTTAATGCGGAATCTCATATAGAATTGAAAGATGTTCGTAATTTGTGTATTTTTTGTCATATGCTTAGTGAAAGGGGTCGGTTTTTGCTATAGTTTTGGTTTATCAAAAAGATTTACTATCTATTTAGTTACCAAATCAGATGTGATTACATATATCATCACTAGTTTTTAAACTAACCCTCCCATCAAGCCATTCTTGAACTTTTGAATTCAATCCATGGATTATTTTCAAACGTGGACCATCAGGGGAGGATGAAGAGAAATGTCGAAACTAAAAAGAGAATTAAAACTGGCTTCGGTTGGTTAGCGGGCTTAGCCCTTGAGGCAAATCTTATTTATTGTTGATTCGATAAACTTTTTTAATTTTTTTTTATTTTTCAACTCAAACTTTTTTCAGCTTTTAAAAAAATGACATTAAACATACTTATAACAAAAAAAATTCATTTGTGATATTCTTACGTAAGCCATACTTTAATAAAGGAACGCACGCTGAGAAACATTCTTTGATTTTGATAATTGAACGGATTATTAGCAGGTGTTTATTATGATTCAACATAGTGTACTGGTAATGAGGCTGATATAGGCAATTTAACCACAGGACATAACCATAGGACAATAGTTTGTATTAAACTAGTAAAAACTGCAGGCATAAATCAACGATTTGTCTTGCAATTGGCTTGTTTCAAGGAAATGTTTGATTTTACATGCTAAAAACAAGCTTGAATCAAGAAATGTACCTTGAAAAACCCTTCTTGATTTTGAAAATTGAAGTGATTTTTAACATGTTTATACTAGAAATAGACATGGTAATGAGGTTGACATAGATAATTTGAACTGATTTTTACGTAAATTTGAGAGGTTATTAGCAAATGGTTCTTTCAAGTCAATATTTTTGGAAGAGGGACAATAATTTGTTAAATTGGTAAAACTTTCAGAGTTAAATCAAGGATTTTTCTTGCACAAGGCCTGTTTTAAGGAAATGTTTGATGTTACATGGTAGAAACATGGTTGAATCGAGGAATGTATCCTGACACACCTTTTTTATTTTAAATATTGAATGGATTTTTAAGTGGTTCATATTAGAATTGCATATGGTGTGCTGTTAATGAGGTTGACATAAGTAATTTGAAATATTCTGTAGGTAAATATGACAGGTTATTTGCAAAGGGTCCGGTCTAATGAGTTTTTTGGAAGTGGACAATAACACAAGAGGTTGTTAAATTGGTAAGAATTTACGACTTAAATACAGGATTTGTCTTTCAACTGCCCTATTTGAAGGAAACATTTGATGTTAAATGCTAGAAAGAAGCTTGAATCAATGAATATACCCTGATAAACCTTCATTGATTTTGAAATTTTCAGGGGGATAATTAACAGGTTCATATTAGATTTGGACATGCTATACTGGTAATAAGGTTGATATAGGCAATTGAAATGATTTATTGGCAATGGTTTTGGCAGTCGTATATCATTTGGAGGGGACCATAGGAAACTGGGTTGTTAAATTGGGAAAAATTGTAGATTTAAATCAGGGATTTGTCTTGCCAATAGCCAGTTTTGAGAAAATGTTTGATGTTACATGCTATAAAGAAACTTGAATCAAGGAATGTACCCTGAGAAACCTTCCTTGATTTTGAAAGTTGGAGGGATTATTAAAAGGTTAATATTGGAATTAGTGGACTGTAATTGAGGTAGACATATGCAGTTGAAATAATTTATTAGAAAATGGTTCTGTCAAGGGAATATTTTTTTAATTTAACTACAAGAGGTTGATAAATTGGTAAAAAAAAAACTCTAAAACCTCGACTTTGGGTCAAGATTGGGTCATCAAGGATTTGATTTGCGATTGGCTTGTTTTAAGAGAATGTTTGATGTTACATGCTAGAAACAAGCTTGAATCAAGGAGTGTACCAAGGAAAACCTTAATGAATTTGGATTTTTAAGGGATGATTAACAGGTTCTTATTTGAACTAAACACGGTGTACTGCAAATGAGGTCAACTTAAGCAATTGAAATGCTTTGTTTGCAACTGGTTGTGCCAGTTGTATATCATTTGAAGGCAGTTATGCATATGGCTTGTTTGAGGATATTTTTAATGTTACATGCAAGAAAAAACCATGAATCAAGGAATGTATCCTGAGAAACCTTCCTTGATTTTGAAATTTGAAAACATTACTAATAGATCCATATCAGAATTGGATATTGCATACATACAGGTAGTGATGTTGATATAAGCAATTTAAATGCTTTATAAGTAAGTTTTACAGGTCATTAGCAAATGGTTCTTCAAGATAATATTTTTTGAGGAGGAAGCATAAAACAATAGGTTGCTAAATTGGTGAAAATCGCGGACTTAAATCAAGGATTTTTCTTGCAATTGGCTTGTTTAAAGGAAATCTTTGATATTAGATAATAAAAAAAAATCTTGAATCGAGGAATGTACCATAAGAAATCTTCCTCGGTTTGAAAATTGGAGAGAATTTTTAAATTTTCATATTAAAATTAGACATGGTATTGGGTATGGGTGTACTGGTATTGAGGTTGACACAGGCAACTGAAATAATTTATTAGCCAATGGTTTTGTCAAGTGAATATTTTTAAAAGGGACTATAAGGCAATAGGTTGTTAATTTCGTAAAAAATTCAGACTTAATTCAAGGATTTGTCTTGCAATTGACTTTTCTAGGAGAATGTTAATAGTAAATGATAGAAATAAGCTTATTCAAAGAATTCATACGTAGAAACCTTTCTTGATTTTGAGATTGGAAAGAATAAATAACGGGTTCATATTAGTATTGAACATGGTGTACAAACAGTTTTCAGTTGTATATCATTTGAAAGGGACCATAGCACAGTGGATAATTGTATTGAGAGCAAATGCAGACTTAAATCAAGGATTCGTCATGCGATTGGCTAGTTATCTGATTTTAAGCTAGGTTCGTTTGTGGTCTCTAAGCGTGACCACACACTTAGTGAACCCAAACGAACCTAGGTTAAAATCAGATAACATATTGTAATCCAGGTAGAAAAAAATCAGTTTTGCTGCCATCTTTAACTGACGTACAATATATGGCAGCATTTGGGGTAGTAAAAAAATATTACCAGCTATGACTGTAAATGAATAAATGGTAGGAGTAGACGTGACCAAAATATTAACTTGATAGGACCATTTGCTATTAACCAGTCAAATTTACGTAGAAATCGTTTCAAATCATCTATGTCAGCCTCACTACCATCATACTATGTCCAATTCCAATAAATACCTGCTAATAATCCATTCAATTTTCAAAATCTAGGAAGGTTTCTCAGGGTACATTCTTATATTTAAGCTTGTTTCTAGCATGCAACAACAAACATTACCCTTAAAGAAGCCAATTGCAAAACAAATCCTTGATTCAAGTCTGCAGTTTTACTCAATTTAACTACCCACTGTCCTATGGTCCCCTTCAGATGATACATAATTGACAAAACCATTTGTCAATAATCATTTCAATTCCCTTGGTCAACCTCTTTATCAATACACCATGTTCAATTCCAGTCCGAACCTGATAAAACTCCGTTCAAATTTCAAAATCAGGGAATGTTTCTCAGGGTAAATTCCTTAATTAAAATTATTTCTAGCATGTAACATCAGATAGTCTCAAAACAATTCAACAGCAAAACAAATTCGTGATTCAAGTCTGAAATTGTGGCCAACTTAACAACCTATTGTCCTATGGTCCCCTTCAAAAAATAGTCACTTGACAGTCATTTGCTAAAGAATCATATCAGTTGCCTATGTCAACCTCAACCCCAGTATACTATGCCCAATAATTACTTTTAATAATCCCTTCAAATTTTGAAATCAAAGAAGATTTCTCAGGGTAAATTCATTGATTCAGGCTTCTTTCTACCATGTAACACCAAATATTTCCTTAAAACAAGCCAGTTTCAAGACAAATACTTGATTTAAGTCTGCAACTTTTCTCAATATAACAACCCAGTATCCTATGGTCCCCTTCAAAGGATAAACAACTGACGAAGCCATTCCTAATAAATCATTTCAATTGCCTATGTTAACTTAATTACCAGTATAGCATGTCCAAATCTAATATGAACCTACTGTTATGACAGAACCATTTGTTATGGCTAATAACCTATTAAAATTTACCTAGAAATCATTTCAAATTGCCTATGTCAACCTTATCACCAGCATACAATGTCCAATTCTAATATGAACCAAAAATCCCTGTTAAAAATCCCTGTGATTTTCAAAATCAAAGAAGATTTCTCAGGGTACATTCTTTGATTCAACCTAGTTTCTACCATGTAACATTAAACATGTCCTTAAAACAGGCCAGTTGCAAGATAATTCCTTGATTTAAGTTTGAAATGTTTACCAATTTAGCAGCCTATTGTCCGATGGCCTCCTTCCAAAAATATTCACCTGACAGATTCATTTGTTAATAGCCTGTCAAATCTAAGAAGATATAATTTCAATTTGTCTCTGTAAACTTCACTGCCAAGTATGGTCACAAAAGAGTGGTGCCACTTCTTAAAAGTGAGCCTGCGAAATGGCACCAGTTGGTCAGGAAACTAAGTGGCAAATCGTCCAAGTTCAATATAATGATAAAACATGACAGCGAGCATTTGCTTGGGTCCCGTGCCGTTAACGCCTTCCTAAGATCTATATGTACCACATTTCCTCTTATGAATCCCCAGGAAAAATAATCCCTGCTTGAAGATTGCCCAGAGAGGTTTTGATTGAATTAAGAGAATTCGATGTGTACAAGGAACTAAAAAAATAAAAACGGGAGTCTCACCTTTTCCTGGCGAGATCCTTCCCAAACTTACTCATGAATATTCCTTTTTCTTTCTCTCCCACTCTCCCTTTTGATTAACCAATGTTTTACGTCTGGTGTGTTCCCCTCAACGTGGAAGAAAGCGCACATACGGATCATTCTGAAAATACCCCCCCCCCCAAAAAAAAAAAAGCTGTGAAGACTTGAGAACCATTTCTTTAACCCTACGCTTTCCGAAAGTATTTCATACTCCGCTACCTTTTGTCTCAGATTTGTGAATCCACCAACAAATATCGATACAGAGGACTTTGAGTATGGAACTTACATTTACCTTGTAAGATTGTTCAACCACATTCTATGGCGGCTTAGGCCCAGTGTGATTTTGTTGATCTAGCTGCGATCAATTTTCGCATATGACCTACTATCTCACCACATTTCATGCCTGAACTTAAAGCAAATGGGAGCTACGCATCAAACTCTGACAATCACACTGGATTTTTTGTCTGGACGCCAACAGAAAATATTTGCCCTCCATGAAGAAGACACTGACTCTGAAGTGAGTGACGTAACCTACAGGGCCCAACAAGACACCAAACTCACCTTAATTTTGGAAAAATAAATTTATATTAGGGACATCATATCAGTTCCGGAAGAAAAAGAATCCTAAAAATTGGATGATTCTTTCATGCATTAACAGGAAGGAGGAATTGAATTCACGCTGGACTTCCTTAACTCAATCGTTATTACATATTTAAAATTTCATTACTTAAAGCAAATGAATAACAAATACATTTACTCTCTGCATACAAACAACCATGTGTTTATTTAAAACATCTTTTACTTAAAATTATATGCTTTGTTAGCATTTTCCCCAGGGTGATTACACAAGACCTAACCTGAAGCAACAACATCAGGAAGAAGTTTGTATTATCTGCAGTTCGATAACAAGCGGCAATGCAAATCAATATATACGAGCCTGTCAAGTGCTGGTCTTGAAATTGGCTATACAATTTTTTTTTCTTAAAAGTTGATTATTGACATATCTGGCCACAGAAATAATCTAAATAAGTTACAATTTTAAGGAAGAGCTTGTATTTTTCTCAGGGTGATTGTATCA
The DNA here is from genome assembly GCF_032884065.1 of Artemia franciscana. Classification (NCBI taxonomy): domain Eukaryota; kingdom Metazoa; phylum Arthropoda; class Branchiopoda; order Anostraca; family Artemiidae; genus Artemia; species Artemia franciscana. Next base: position 36,733,956 of record NC_088880.1, on the reverse strand, counting down.
TCCTTGAGGTGACGCCATGACATCAAGGAGAGGCTCGAACTGTCTGCAGTTAGAAAATAAGTAACAATTAGAATCCATAAACAAAAGCCTGCTGTGTAGTCATACTGGGATCATGGTACTTGATCATGGTTGATTGATAGTACTTGTGATCATGATATATATATATATATATATATATATATATATATATATATATATATATATATATATATATATATATATATATATATAGGAGTGCCCCAGCACTCGGCACGTGACTAGCTTATATAGATGGATTCTCACTGTCGTTTGTTTTCTAAATGCAAACAATTTAAGCCTTCCATTAATATCATGACGTCCAAATGGACCTTAAATTAGAAATAGTGCCTTTATAAAATAGCGTCTTTTTTTTTATTAGACCTTTAACTTTTGCCTACACTGGTCTTTTGTCATTATGAAACCAATAGCGGCGAAACTTTGTTTTTTTTAATTGTTCAGGTGGTGGGTCAAAAACTTCTGTTTGTTCCAGCGATTCAGATTATCCAGGCTTTATATTTTCAAAGGTATGGTAAGCACTGATGATCACCTTTATTTCTTTTAGTTGTTTGGGTGGTGGGACAAAACTTCTTCTTTTGCCTCAGCTTGTATTTTGTAGTTATGAAAGAAATATCGCCGAACTTTCGTTTCTTTTAATTGTTCAGGTGTTGATACAAAAACTTTTTTCCCGACGATTTATTTAGTCCAAGTTTTTGATTTTCAAAGGTACGGTAGGCATTGATGACCTTATCCAGGTCAAAATCCCAAAATAAATCATCATTGCTATCATGTTCAATTGGTTTGGTTCGTTTTACTTCGGCTTGCCTTTCGTTATTATAAATTACATGTTGCCAAACTTGGTCTTTTTTTTAACAAAGGCAGGGTAAAGGCATCGATGATTCAAAAGTGCAATTTTGGAACCACTGTCGATGTTTTCCTTTAAGATAGGATAACTCAGCTTAGCCATGACTTGAAACATCATATCTTGAAGCCTTCGTTGTATTTTGACATCGCGAAACATGGACAATATTATCCAATACACCCAAATAAGAAAAGAATACTCAATTCAATCAGTTTCCTGTTTTCGACACAAAATGAAGTCCCGGCAATCCTTTAGCTATGTAATGCTCGAACTGTCATTACTTGGTTATTTTTTTGGCAAAAAAAAAGTTGGGATCAGCACCAATGCATCAAGATACATGTAATATTTTCTAAAATGTAGCCATATTGGCTTTTCTTGATAAAATTAAGTTAAAATAGCAGCTAATATTATATTGATGAAACTATGTTCCAAGAATTGAAAATTCTTGTCTGATGTAGTGGAATATTAGACCGATTAAACATGTTCCTTCAGCCAAATTCAAATGCAGATATTGGCTTCTATTATGAGATTACATAAAAAAAACTAGTTTTTTTAACTGAAAGTAAGGAGCGACATTAAAACTTAAAACGAACAGAAATTACTCCGTATTTGAAATGGGTTGTCCCCTCCGCAATCCCTTGTTCTTTACGCTAAAGTTTTTAATTGTTTTAAAAAGCAGAATTTTGGAAAAGTGTCAAACTGCAGCGTAAAGAGCAAGGGATTGCGGAGGGGACAACCCATTTCATATACGGAGTAATTTCTGTTCGTTTTAAGTTTTAATGTCGCTCCTTACTTTCAGTTAAAAAACTAGTTTTTTTTATGTAATTCCTGAACGTATTTGAATTAATGCATGTTTGATTTTGGCTCTCCACACATAAATTATTAAAATGAAATTTGCATATTAATTCCTTTTTTGGCTAAATGGCTTTCTCTTAGTTTTGATCAGACGATTTTGAGAAATAAGGGGTGGGGAAAGCCTAGTTGCCCTATAATTTTTCGGTTACATAAAAAGGCAACTATAAATTTTAATTTTTAACGAATGTTTTTATTAGTAAAAATATACGTAACTTAAGAATTAGCTTAGGTAACAAACTTTTATATTCTTAAATTTTATTATGTATATGAGGGGGTTTGTACCCTCGTTAATACCTCGCTCTTTGCACTAAATTGTAAGTTTTGTCCCAATTCTTTAAGAATGACCCCTGAATTTGAGAGGCCGTAGAGTAAATAGTTGAAATTACTAAAGATACTATAGCATAAAGAGCGAGGTATTTATCTCCTCCTAAATATCTCGCTCTTTAGGCTAAAATATTTTTAGAACCCCTCATATTCGTAATAATCTCTGTTCGTTTTAAGTTTCAATGCTACTCCTTGCTTTCAATTGAAAAAGCTTTTCCATGTTTATTTCTTCATTGTTCTTTTATAGTAATTTTAGACAATTTTGCGCCCTTTTCATTCAATTTCTGGTCCCCCATGACATATTTCTCCACGGAAATATCTTCCCACATAGCTCCCTTCCCTCAACCCCAAAACCGAAAAAAATTCCCTGAAAACGCTATACACTTGCCAGTAACCATTATTATATGTAAACACTGGCCGAAGTTTGTAACTTGCAGCCCCTCCCCCAGGGACTGTGGGGGAGTAAGTCATTCCCAAAGACATAGTTATTATGGTTTTTGACTATGCAGAACAAAATGGCTATCTCAAATTTTGATCCGTTGAATTTGGAGAAAAATGAGCGTGGGAGGGGGCCTAGGTGCCCTCCAATTTTTTGGGTCACTTAAAAAGGACACTAGAACTTTTCATTTCCGTTAGAATGATCCCTCTTGCGACATTCTAGCACCACTTGGTCGATACGATGACCCCTGGAAAAAAAAAAAAACAAAAAAAACAAATAAACAAGCACCCGTGATTTGTCTTCTGGCAAAAAATACGAAATTCCACATTTTCGTAGATAGGAGCTCTAAACTTCAACAATAGGGTTCTCTGATACGCTGAATCTGATGGTGCGATTTCTGTTAAGATTCTATGACTTTTAGGGGTTGTTTCCCCCTATTTTTTAAAATAAGGCAAATTTTCTCAGGCTCGTAACTTTTGATGGGTAAGACTAAACTTGATCAAACTTATATATTTAAAATCAGCATTAAAATGCAATTCTTTAGATGTAGCTATTGATATCAAAACCCCATTTTTTAGAGTTTTGGTTGCTATTGAGCCGGGTCACTCCTTACTACAGTTCGTTACCACGAACTGTTTGAAAGAAAATAATTCGGTATTCCGGGGCTTCTGACATTATTACTCCTTTGCGGAAGTTAGGCTCAAAATTGGAAAAGGATTATATTTTTTCTCTGGGCCCCTTACACTTCTTAGTTCGTTTATTTTCCCGTTAGTTTTCACCTGTTTTTGCTTTATAGTTGTATTATGTCTTAGCAGTTTTTTCGTTAGTTGAGTTATGGTTGTGGTATATATGTTTTATCGCTCGTATAGTTGTGTTATTTTCAAATTATACTCCATGATAGAGAAGCTCCGAATACCCAGCATTGTATATTAAGCTCTGAATTTGACGTTTTTTCTAGTGTGACCAGATTCGTCCTGCGACCTGCGCCCTTTTCATTGAATTTTTCTTCCCCCATGACATATTTCTCCAAGGAAAGATCCTCCCACATAGCCCCCTCCCCTCAACCCTACCCCCAAAACCAAACAATCCCCCTGAAAACGTCTGTACACTTCCCAATAACCATTATTATATGTAAACACTGGTCGAAGTTTGTAACTTGCAGCCCCTCCCCCAGGGACTGTGGGGGAGTAAGTCATCCCCAAAGACATAGTTATTATAGTTTTCGACTATGCTGAACAAAATGGCTAACTCAAAATTTTGATCCGTTGACTTTGGGAAAAAAATGAGGATGGGAGGGGGCCTAGATGCCCTCCAATTTTTTTGGTCACTTAAAAAGGGCACTAGAACTTTTCATTTCCGTTAAAATGAGCTCTCTTGCGACATTCTAGGACCGCTTGGTCGATACGATGACCCCTGGGGAAAAAAAAACAAATAAACACGCACCCGTGATTTGTCTTCAGGCAAAAAATACAAAATTCCACATTTTTGTAGATAGGAGCTTGAAACTTCTACAGTAGGGTTCTCTGATACGCTGAATCTGATGGTGTCATTTTCGTTAAGATCCTACGATTTTTAGGGGGTCTTTCCCCCTATTTTCCTAAATAAGGTAAATTTTCTCAGGCTCGTAACTTTTGATGGGTAAGACTAAACTTGATGAAACTTATATATTTAAAATCAGCATTGAAATGCGATTCTTTTGATGTAGCTATTGATGTCAAAATTCAATTTTTTAGAGTTTTGGTTACTATTGAGCCGGGTCGCTCCTTACTATAGTTCGTTACCACGAACTGTTTGATTCATTTTTTTTATAATATTTTGTAGTAGCCTTGCCGAAATTTTCGACAGACAGCTACAAGCCCTGTCGAAATGCAGAAGACTCTGTCAAAACTTCACTGAACATGTAAAACAGATGAGAAACAATTGGTGTCAAAATTCAAGGGCCTTCTGATGAAAACATAGTTTTCAAATTTATGGGTACTTTCTCAGCAACAAGACATTTTGATTATTATTATTGTTTGTAATAATATTTCACATGAAAACATATTTAAAAAAAGGCTGTTTTATTTAATCGTAGTTTTACTGATCTGATACTAGATTTTTCCATCATCTGAGGAACTGCCGCTTTGCCTCGTGCCATGGTCATATGTTTAAGCATTTGACTTGGTTGATCAGAGCAACCTAATTAATTTATCACTCAATAAATTTGAAGTACACCCTCTGTTAGTAAATTTTATGTATATTTTCTTTCAAATAGATACCATGCTGTAAAATAAAAAATATTCACTCTGAACCCCTCCCTAATTAGCGTGGAATTCCTATCCCACCCAATCCCACCAAAATGCTAATGAAACAAGTTAAACTTCTTGGAGTCACCAACTACAAATAATTTTATGTAAGAAATGCATGTTTCAAGAATTCTAGACTTTCCTGACAAACGAGAGTCAAAACTAAAATTGTTTAAAGTGGATTAAACTGGTAGATTAACTTTGAAATGGCCAAATGTTGATAACACTTAAACTGTGAACAACAAAGAAAGCTTTGCTAGACCATTATAGCTGAGAGAAAGTGGACCATTCCAGATAACATTTATAAAGACATTTATATCACATTATTACATCAAACATTATATTATAGAGACCCAGGTCACACAATTTAACTCCAAACGATTATCCAATTCCGTCCCTATACTTGAGGCCATTTCTTTAGTTTTTTGTTTCCAGTGTCTGAATAGTATTTTATACATTTAAAAAAATTTACAGAAAAACGAAGAAATAAAGTAGAAAGAATACACATGTCGATTCCACCAGGTTTCACCAACAAGTATTCCCCAAGTATTTCAACAAGTGTCGAATTGGGTTCAGACTTACGTCGAAAACAGGTAACTATATTCTGTCGAATTTGTAGGTGAAAACGCTCCAATTTAAGAAAATCGGCGTTTAGTACCTTTTTCTGGTAAAACTTCAAACTCTCATGAAACAATTAGATTCGTAGATTTTTTTTTCCTATATACTGAAACCCTTTTCAAACCAAAAGTCTAAATTTAGCCTCCTAGAGAAGAAAAATGTGCTTTTTTTTACATAACTGTCAAATCATTGGTACCTATACCCTATGGTAGGCATTGATGACCTTATCCAGGTCAAAATCTCAAACTCAATCATCATTGCTATCATTTTCAATTTTGACAAGTTTTGATTCTTGCTGTCCAGGTTGATTTTCATTGACTCGCTCACACGTCTTCTAACCACGTTTGTCTTCGCTCTTCATTTTCATTTTTCACTTGCTTACATGCTCGGTGTTGCATGTCTTCTAACTACGTCTTCTAACTTCACTTGCTTACATGCTCGGTGTTGCATGTCTTCTAACTGCGTGTGTCTTTGGTTTTAATTTTCATTTATAACACGCAAACGCTGTTCTCCTAACCACAAGTGTATTTGCTCTTGATTTTTATTTTTGACACGCTCTAATTGTCGTTTAAGAATATCTTCTAACCGCCCGTGTCTTTGCCCTCCATTTTTGACACGTTTTTGGATTTTGATTACTTCAGAAAATTTAGCAATGGCCTTTTTGGTTTTTGCAAACAGCATCATGTATTATGTTAGTACATATATGAACATTTCTTATGACATTATGTAAGCATTTTATTATAATATGTCATGCATAGCATAAGTAGATTGTTGAGTTTCCAACGCCGCAGTTATTATATAACATAATGTCTGTTGGAAGGTTAAAAAAAACAAAAAATTGTATTTAAAGTTACTATAAGTGATCATTCTTTGGAACCAGCACCAACTATCAAACGTGATAAGAAAATCGACAACATAGACCATCAAATAGGAAAACACCATTCTTCGCTGTCCCATTATCTGTGCATATAAATAGATTGTCCGGTTTACCGACTCTAGAACATGCAACATATAATTGTCGAGGGGAAAAACAATCAGTATTAAGATCTATACCGCATTTTTCTAATGATTGCCCTTGAGCTTTATTGACGGTGATTTCAAATGCTAATCGAAATGGGAATTGCAATCTTTTAAATTGAAAAGGCAGATCTATTGGAATCATGGGAATGCGAAGAATAAGAAGAGCCTCACCCTCGGGAAGCCCTGTCAAGGTTGTTGCCTCTATCACGTTTTCCATTGTTTATTTTTTTTGATTTTTTTACGGCAAATCTTGTGCCATAGCAAAGCTTTGGTGGGTTAATATTTCGAAACAGTGTAAGCCTATTTTTAGTTGTAGCACGTGCGGTGGAAACCCAGGGAGATCCAGTGAAGAAAGCGATTAACGTTGTATCCGGTGGATTTAGGGCTCTTGGTTGCACGTTGGATTCCGAAAAGTAAACACGTTGACTATTCTGTATGTACTGCTAAGTGAACAACAGCTGGACTTCTTTCATGTATCGGAAATGATAGAATTCGCCACACACCTTCATTGATGCTTATGTATATCCCAGCCTAATATTGTACGACTTCATCGATATCACTGATTTTAGAGTATAAATCCTTAAAGAATGGGATGGGGGGACTATAAATTTATTCAAGAGCTTAAGGAGACACGGACGCATTAGCCCTATTGACACTATCTTCAACGTGGATATCACACTTTGAATTAGAGGAAATTGCAACCCCAAGTAATTTAAAGGAAGACACAAACATATCTCGGATAGGGTTAAAGAAAAGTTGTGAAGTTTCGAGGGAAAATATTAGCATTATCATAGATTTAGAGGGGTTTACTCTCATATCTAAGTTTGCAGCGTCATCTTCAACATTATTTAGGATACTCATAGGGTTGTTTACAAAGTGTCAGTAGCAGGTTTCAACAACCGTTAGGTCATCAAAAATTTCTTTCTGTAGGTGAATTCCTTAGCGAGGCTATTTATCATAACAGAAAAAAATAGGGGACCTAGGAGAGTACCTTGGGTACTCCATTGTGGACAGGGAGGGGACTGGAAAAATGGTTCAGATATTCGACTGCCTATGATCTATTTGATAAAAAGGATGCAGCTAATTTAACCAGGAAAGAATCAATGCAGAAATCAGTTATATGTTTCTCAGCTAAAATATTGTGGTTAACAAGATCAAATTCTTTTTGAAGGTCAATAGAAATTGAATTAAGCCAGCAAGTCATGGGAAGTAGAAGTAGATTTTAGGTTCCCATAATTGTCTTAGTTCAATAAGACGTAGGATTTTTTGTTTTAGCCAATCTGCAAGGAATCCTGCATATAGTTTAGACATAGGAGTGAGTGAAATAGGACCAACACCTGCAAAACAAGATTTTCTGTCTCTCTTTTTCAAGTGTGTTATGATACCCTGTTTCCAAATTTTCGGATATTGGCCATACTCAGTAATCTCATTGAATAAAACAGACAAGGGCTTTGAAAGGAAGTCACTAAAAGCACTAATAAGAGAAAACTGGATATCTAAAGGGCAGACACTTGATTTTCGTAGTTTTCTGATTCTTCATTTGATCTCGTGCGGAGATATGGATGGGAATGCAGGTGGAAGATCATCAGTAGGTGATTGATAAGACAATGCAAGAAGGCTCTGAACAATGGAAGCAAAGAACTTTTTAAGATTATTAGCAGCAACTTCTGGAGATTCAGATAGGTTGAAATCAAGCTGGCCTTGACTCCTACCGCACAACTTTTTTACCTTAGAATACCCATTTTTAAGTTTAGTGGTAAACAATTCAATGACCTTATTCTTGTAGTAGGATTGGGCATATTTACGTATTTCCTTTTTAATTGCTTTTCTTAGTTTATTACCTTCATTTTCTGGGGAAATTAGTCGTTTATCTTTTAGCTTTTTGAGAAAGGTAATGATTTTTTCATCAAGATTATGCAAATTATAAATATCAGACCAATCTTCAGTAATCAGCTACATTCTACATTGAAGGGGGCAGTAAGAGACAGAAGTTACTGAGAATGAATACTTAAAATTAGAAGCCAGAGACAGGAGGAGGGAAAGATGATAACTCCCACCCAATGGAGGCAAAACTGAAGGAGGACTGTAAAAATTATTCAAATTATACAGAATGACATCTAGAAAAGTGTTTCCCCTAGTTGTTGGTATTTTAACTATTTACTTAAATTTTAAAGAGCAGAAACTTAAATTCATCTTAAGTTCATTGGCGTATCCAACGAAAGAAAGTTTGGCATGTGGATACTTAGAAATAGTAAATTAAGCACTGGTCTGTAATTGCTAGATAAATTTGCATTTTGCATCAATGTTTTGGTTTGATGAGCAATAGCTACTGCAATGATATTATAGGGACAGCAAGTTCTTTAGGTCTAATACTTAGCCAAAGGATTTTGTCATACTCAGATGACTTAGAAACAGGAATAATTTTAGGGAAAAGGTTGCATTTAGTAAAAAAAATGACACCACCTCCTTTTTTTCCAAGTATGTGATCCAAAAGAATAGAGTTTAATAAATTCTGAATAATTTCACAAACGGAGAGACCTTTGGTCATGAGACCGTACTTCTGCAACAGCTATAACACCATTTTGGTTAAATTTTGATAGCACCTTTAGTGCTGTAAGTTTGTTAAAATTGAGGCTTTCAGCATTAGAAATAAAAAAATTTGGAAATTTAAAGTGACTGTGGAAACATGACTGTCAATGTGTATATATATATATATATATATATATATATATATATATATATATATATATATATATATATATATATATATATATATATATATATATATATATATATATATATATATATATATATATATATATATATTGGATAAAGAGAAGTGTTCACTGCTGTGTTTTATTAAGGACAACATTAGCTGAAGATTTATAATCAGCCAGATAAGAAATAGACTTGGGTGGTGAAATAGTAACAACCCAGTGATAAATAAATTACACTACCCTTATTGAAGGAGTTGGCTAAATTATTTGCTTAGTACTATTGAACTGAATGATGGATCAAAGTAGAAATTTATCTCAAAGAATTAGGATTTTACATTGTTCCATTGTAAATTGTTTTACCAGCTATAGGCTAATAATGAGGGATGTGTCAAACTTTTTGCCATTCCTTTTCTTTCACTTGCTATAGCCTATGAGCTATGACTTAATGAATAAGAAAAATTGTCAGTAAGGAGCTTCAAAAGACTTTCCTAAAGAGTGACTTAGGTTCTGGATTCATCCCCAAAAGTTTTAATCACCTAGCTCAACTCCTGTACAAGATGCCAAAAGACCAGTTATCTAGTTTTACCATTTAAGCTTCAAGCAATTGAGCAGCAGGTGTGACCATTGCCTTGTAATGATTGATTTCATTAGATGAACAAAACATAATTATTTTTTCTATATATACATATAGACCTCAATAATATTTTATTACATTTTTATTATAAATACCAGTTCTCTCCTCCATATACTTCAGAAGCTAGGATAATTTATTAAGTAAACTTAAAAATGATAGTTAGTGAGAAACTGGTTCATGTATTACCAAGAACATTTTTTGTCACAACATAAAATTCAGGTAGGTTTAGAGGTATATTTTAGATTGATGTTGATATGGCCAAAATTATAATAGCCTAATGATAGTTTTGTTTAAAGTTTGATAGAGAAAGGTAAGTGCACAAAAGTAGACATGCACAACAAATGCTGGGTGCCAATAGTCTGCTGGTGAGCATCCACCACCAGACAAGCACAGAAGCAGGACTTCTAACCTGATTCTATGTTGGTTTGATGGTGTGTGCATTGTTTATTATGCACTGTGTAATGATTTTCAAATTAACCAAGTAGATTCTTTACTAAATAGTAACCTTTCTTTGTTACTACCAGAAGAAATATGTCCTACTGAAGACTTAGGGCAGGTCTGTCCTATATTTACTTTTTACTGTTTTGTTTTTGGTATTAACTGTAAAATGATTTCACAAAAAAAGTTTTCAAATAGCTTGAAAATAGCCTATGTTCAACCTTGTATGTTTGAAAAGATTGTCAGGGAAGAGCCTCAAGACACTTCCTCTCCCTCCTCAATTGAAATGCTAAAATTACACCCATGACAGTGTATTTATCTGCATGAAGCATGAATAGAGTGAAGCAAACAACTTTCAGGAATGAGACAAGTAAATATGCTACTTAGGCTGTGATTTTCCCAAAGGAGTTTTCAGAATTATTTAGGGTTTCTTTCAAAGAGTCTTACAATATTAACAATTACCAGTTACTTCAAAATAATCATAAATACTTCATTATCTTATTCTCAAAACAGCACTTCTTCAATTTTATCCCCTCCACCTGATGGATAAATATACATCTAACTATACAGCCTTACATTTTTTTTAAGGCAAATGGTTGTAATGCCTGATTTGTCTATGTTGTATCATCAGGCATTATAGCCATCATTTTTGCATAAGTATTTACTACTGAACAAATAGTGAAATTTTGGGCTAAAACAGTTGGCTATATATTTATCTTTTAGGAGTGGGGCTAAAGCTAAGCACTGTGTTCATAGGAATGACAGTGGCTTAAGGAAGTATTTATGATTATTTTCAAATTGTTTCTAGATGTTTTAGGTTTTTTTTCAGATGTGCCCAGGGTCATAAAAATTACCCCACATATAATTATGTGCCTAATCTATAGACTTATACAAAATTAGAAACTTTCCTATGGACAATGTAGGGTCTAAAGCTTTTCCTGGAAGTTTCGATCTTCAAATTAAGCTGCTTTAGAAATTATAAAACAAGTATAGAATAAGTCCAGTATTTTAGGCTTTCCACTAAGCCTATTTTAGAAAGTGGTTGAGTAAGATCATTGTAACTCTTAAGAATACACCCATAGCCTTTAGGGTCTCCTGGGAGTGAGTTTAGAGAACCTACCTACACTACTTTTCTCTATAAAGGGTACTGTCATTTAAATTTTTTGTTTTATAAATGTAGAACCTAGCAAAATAAATCTTATATTCACAAGAAAAGTATGTGAAGCTTCATACCTTTCTTTACTCCCAGTTTATAGGGCTCTCAAGATCTTTACATCTGTTTTTTTTTTTTTTTTTTTTTCATATAGAAAAAACTTTTATATGGGTTAGAATTCAACTAAAATGTAATAAATCGTTGAATTAGTGCACAATATCGTGCATTGAGAATGACACATGCTACCAAAGCAATTCTTACTTCATAATATGTCAAAACATTGTAGGCTAGTTAGCACATTTTGAGAGCAGTTCCACTTTACCCCTAACTATGCTCATTTAATTTTCAAATATATACCCCAAATAAATATTTCCTATGCATTTATCTTGTTTTAACTAAGTACTCATAAATTGAATTGGTAAATTTTGGGCAATTTATATTTCTTACCCAAATATAAGGTAACAATAACACTCAATGGCTTTTTTATGCTTTTTCTGAATATAATAATTGCTTCACTTGGAAATTCAATTTTAAGCCCTTTATGGACTGTCCAAGATGATATCTGTTTCTCTTATCTTGGACAGCCTACTACTGTTAGTATTATGCTTGTTCAAACCAGTTTACCTGTGAATTGAATAGATTGTGACAAAATCAACCACCAGGAAACACACAAGAAATATACATTTGTGCCATATTTTCGTACATGAGAGGAGGGGGGAATTTAAAGTGAAGTGAAGTTGCAGTTGAAATGTATATATGCTATTTAAAAGTTAATTTTACATATGGAATAAGGTTGTTCTTTAGCTCATCATTGTGAACACCAAAAACAAGAAAACAATGGGGAATTTCTCAAGACATTGGGAAACAAATTATAATGAATATTTCAGCTCTATGTCCAAGAGCCATCCTCAGCAATACAAAAATATTTAAGAAGAAAAAACTTACAGCAGGATAAAATCAATAAAAATAAAATGAAAAATTATTCAAAACAGTCCGTGCATCCCAGCATCAGTAAAGTTCAACCAGGTCTCTGGTTTTCCTGGTTAAACTTTGCTGAAATACCTTGTAATTCCAATTTTTTGGTTTACTGGTTAACAATTCTATGACCTTATTCCTGTAGTGAGAATGGGCAAACTTAGGCAGCTAGATATTTCCTTTTTAATTGCTTCTCTTAATTTATTAGCTTCATCCAGTTTACCATTTCTGAAAAGATTCATTTTTTTCTAATAAGTGTTTCTATGGGTTGATTCATGAATGTTTTGTCACTGGAGAAATTTTTAAATCTTTTTTTGTTGAAAGAAATTGATATTTATCATTTAGCTTTTGGTGAAAGGAAGTGACTTTTTCATCAAGATTATGCAAACTATGAATATCAGACCAATCCTCAGTAATCACCTACATTCTACATTGAAGGGGGCAGTAAGAGACAGAAGTTACTGAGAATGAATACTTAAAATTAGAAGCCAGGGACAGGAGGAGGGAAAGATGATGACTCCCACCCAATGGAGGCAAAGCTGAAGGAGGACTGTAAAAATTATTCAAATTATACAGAATAGAATCTAGAGAAGCATTCCCCCTAGTTGTTGGTATTTTAACTATTGTCTTAACTTTTAGAGAGGAGAAAATTAAATTCATCTTAAGTTCATTGGCGTACCCAATGAAAGAACGTCTGGCACTAAGATACTTAGAAATAGCAAAATCAGCACTGGTCTGTAATTGCTGAAGAAATTTGCATTTTGCATCAATGTTTTGGTTTGGTGAGCAATAGCTACTGCAATGATATTATAGAGACAGCAAGTTATTTAGGTCTAATACTTAGCCAAAGGATTCTGTCATACTCAGATGACTTAGGAACAGGAATAATTTTAGGGAAAAGGTTGCATTTAGTAAAAAAATGACACCACCTCTTTTTTTTCCAAGTGGGTGATCCAAAGGACAGAGTTTTAAAAAATTCTGAATAATTTGACAAACAAAGAGGCCTTTGATCATGAGACTGTACTTCTGTAATAGCTGTAACACCAATTTGGTTACATTCTGATAGCACCTTGAGTTCTGTATGTTTGTTAAAATTGAGGCTTTCAGCATTAGTAATTAAAAATTTTGGGAATTTAAAGTGACTGTGAAAACATGACTGTCAATGTATATATAAATATATATACATATGTATATATATATATATATTCAGCCCTATGTCCAAGGGCCATCCTGAGCAATGCAAAAAGAAATATAAGGAGAAAAAACTTACAACAGAATAAAATCAATATAACTAAAATGAAAAATTTTTCAAAACAGTCCCAGCATCCTTACCTCAGTGAAGTTCAACCAGGACTTTGGTTATTCTTGTTGATCTTTGCTGAAATACCTTGGAATAGGAATTTTTTGGTTTATTGGTAAACAATTCTATGACCTTATTTTTGTAGTAGGATTGGGCATATTTACATAAAGTCTTTGTAAAGTTCAACCAGGACTCTGGTTGTCTTGGTTGAACTTTGCTGAAGTAAGGATGCTGGGACTGTTTTGAAAAATTTTTCATTTTAGTTTTAGTGAATTTATCCTGTTGCAAATTTTTTCTTATAATCTATTTTTGTATTGCTGAAGATGGCCCTTGGACAAAGGGCTGAAATATTCATTCTGACTTTTTTCTCACTGTCTTGAGAAATTCCCTATTGTTCTCCTTGTTTTTGGTGTTTGTGATGGAAAGGCAGTGTGGTCTTTGTTGTTATGTATCTCATCATTGTGCTAAGATCTTATATCTTTTAACACAGAACACTTAAAAGTGAAGTCTTAGGACTAAGATCTTACTTTTTATGCTGTTCTTTTGCATATGTCTTTCATCATTCAGCTCTGATCAGTGGTCTAAGAACAATGATGAGCAAATTATCAAATCTCTTATCATTGTTCTACTTGGGAAAAACATGACGTTCTTCAGACTTTTTGCAAACATTAATGAGCTGGAAGATCTTAGTACAAAGATGAGCAAAAGAATGGAAACCTGTATAGAAAGATGTAAGATATTAGATATCAGATCTTAGAGCAAAAGAATGACTATAATGAATTTTCCATTGTCTGGACATAGTGTTAGACTAATTCAATGCCAACATACAATTCAGGATATATAGCCTATTAGCACATTAGAGGAGCAGGGGTTAGCAAAGTTCATTTCTGAAAATAAATTAATATTATAGGCTATTTGGTCCAGGATACAGACATGACTCTAAAGATATATCTATGTTTTAGCTAGGTCAGTAATATAAATACTGCCTAGGCCTATTATGAAGTAAGAAGGTAAAATTCTAGTTTATTGACTTTTGGCTATCTTAGAAAGGGGTTAGGTCAGGAAAATAAAACTTTCAGGGATAGGTCTACAGGCTAAAGTATATCCCTGGAAGGTATTTTGAAGTACCTACCTCCACTCCTTCTCCCTCTAGAGGGCTCTGAAATTTGCCTACATGACAGGTCTATTGAATGAATACAAGACCTATTGAAATTTTTTCAAAACAACACTTTACCTTAATTTTCAGTTACCAGATGCTTTTCTCTACCTTTAGCTCTGAAAATGCAATTCCTGTTATTTGAGTAGAATTCTGAGCCATATCAATGTTTTCTTTCAAAATTTAGGAAATGTATTTGCATATCTTTAAGACCTTATAAATTGGGATTGAGCAAAATTGTGAAGCTGAAAACAATTTTGTTGTAGCCCACTTCATTCAAGAGGAAGAACTATTTTGCAAGGTTTCACTTTTATAACACACATATCTTTAAAGGTCATCAAAGGTCAAGACCCTCTAGAGGGAGAAGGAGTGGAGGTAGGTACTTCAAAATACCTTCCCTGGGTATACTTTAGCCTTTAGACCCATCCCTGAAAGTTTTGATTTTCCTAACTTAACTCCTCTCCAAGACAGCCAAAAGTCAATAAACTAGAATCTTAACAAAAAATTCAATGAAAAAATGGTTGAAAACTCATAATTGAGGTAAAATATTTTTATCAGCTTGCAATAGGCTGCATAGGCTATAAACCCACCATGTATGAAATGCCTAGAAACAAATAATTAAAGCCAAGAAATTTGGGTAATACCTTCCTGTAATGGGGCATTAAGCTTAAGCCTAATATTGGGGAGGGTATTACACTCTTGGCCCTTACAGTCTAGTCTACATATGGTTAATCTTTATTATAGATAGAGCTGTCAGTACTAACCTGTTGTTACTTAAAAGATATTCAACTTTTTCTTGATCATGGAATGCGTGTGACCACACTATTATAGACTTTTCAAGTGACTTTCTTTTTCCTGTTTCCATTTTTCAGCATGTTCACAATTTGAATTTTCAAATTTCATTAGAAAAAAGAGCCAAAAGCTCATATGGCACTTGTGACGAATTCGGAAGAGCCAAAAGCTTCTTCCCACCAAGTTTTCCAAGATTTCTGGCCCCCCCCCCCCCCCAATTTTCACAATGTCAACAGATCCGATTGGGATTGAAAATAAGAGCTCTGAGACACGACGTCCTTCAAAATATCAAATTTCATTAAAATCTGAAAACCCATTTTGTAACTTTAAAATTCCTCATTTTTTCTAAATTTTCCGAATTAACCTTCCTTCCACCCCCCCCCCAGATGTTCAAGTCGGGGAAGCGACTATTTATAATTTAATCTTGTTGGTTCCCTGATACGCCTGCCAACTTTCAGTGATCGCTATATTGATCACGTACCTAGTTACAGATCTTCTTCATGTACAAATTGGGGTGATCCGGGAGTCGAACCTCTCGCACCCTAAGTGAGAATCATACCCCTAGACCATAAACAATACTTAAGAAGAACAATCATTTATTTTATCGGCAAATAAAATTCTTCTCAGCTATCTTGTTTGCTCGCTCCCCCCATCCCCCAGATGGTCGGATCAAGAAAAAGACTATTTCTAATTTAATATAGTCTGTTCTCTGATATACCTGACAACTTATCTCGACGTGTCCAAACTAACAAATCCCCCCCCAACTCCCCCGAAGAGGGCGGATCTGGTCCGGTTATGACGATAACATATTTAGGACATGTATTTATTCTTCCCACCCAGTTTCATCCCAATCTCTACGCTAAGCGTTTACCAGTATTTCTGGTCCCTCCCCCCAACTCCCGCCAATGTCACCAGATCCAGATGAGATTTAAAATAAGAGCTCTAAGACACTTGGTCTTTCTAAATATCAAATATCATTTAGATCTGATCACCCGTTCGTAAGCTAAAAATACCTCATTTTCTAATTTTTCAGCATAACCCCCCCTCCCAACTCCTCAGAGAGAGCCAATCAAGTCTGGTTATGCCAATCTCGTATATAAGACTTGTGGTTATTCTTCCCACCAATTATCATCACAATCCCTCCACTCTAAGCGTTTTCCAAGATTTCCGGGTTCCTCCTCTAACTCCCGCCAACGTCACCGGATCCGGTCAGGATTTAAAATAAGAGCTCTGAGACACAAATTTCTTCTACATATCAAATTTCATTAGAATCCAATCACCAGTTCGTAAATTAAAAATACCTGATTTTTCTAATTTTTCTGAACTACCGAAATAGGTTCCCCCATCTGCTCTATAGAGAGTGGATCTGGTCCAATTATGTCAAACACGTATCTAGTACTTTTGCTTTTGCTTCCCACTAAGTCTCATCACGATCTCTCTACACCAAGTGTTTTCCAAGATTTCCGGTTCCCCCCTCCAAATCCCCTTAATTACACTGGTTCTGGTCGGAATTTAAAATAAAAGGTCTGAGTTACGAGGTCCTTCTAAATATTAGATTTAATTAAGATCCGATCACTCCTTCGTAAGTTAAAAATACCTCATTTTTTCAAATTTTTCAGAATTAGTCCCCCTCCTAACTCCCCCAAAGAGAGCAGATCCATTCCACATATGTAAATTACGTATCTAGGGCTTGTGCTTATTTTTCCTAACAAGTTTCATCCCGATCTCTCCACCCTAAGCGTTTTTCAAGATTTCAGGTCTCCCCTCCAGCTCCCCCGATGTCACCGAATCTGGTAGATATCTAAAATAAAAGTTCCAAGACATGATATCCTTATAAATATCAGGTTTCATTAAGATCTGATCATCCGTTTGTAAAGTAAAAATACCTCATTTTTTCGAATTATTACGAATTAACCATCCCCCCACTCTCCCCAAATGGCCCAATTGGGGAAACGAATATTTCAAATTTTATTTGGTCTAGTCCCTGATTCTCCTGCCAAATTTCATCGTCTTAACTTATCCGGAAGTGCCCAAGCTAGTAAAACCGGGACAGACAGACCAACAGAAATTGCGATCGCAATATGCCACTTGGTAAATACCAAGTGCCATAAAAAGGATTTAAGGCAAGTTCTGAAGAATAGCTTGTTGATTAACCACAGCAGAGAAAAATAGGTTTATCAACAACAATAAACTAACAACAATTTTCTTTTTTTCTTTTTTTCATATTTGGTAAATGACGACTTATACTTACTTACGACACGACTGCCTGTCCATGGATTATTCTTTATGGTTGAATGTGTATGGCTATGCTGTTTGACCTATGTGATTGTATGGATAAGTAGGGTTAAGGCCTCATTCAAGTACTGATCTATATTAATTACTAATGTAGGAAAACAGTCTTCCTTTTCTCCTTCTGTTTTTTTTTTTCTTTTTTTTTAATTTGTTTGTGCTGTTGCATTGGTGATTTCTTTTTTCATTATACATTTTAATGTTGCTTATAACTTTCAGTCGAGAAAACTTGCCTTACGTGAATGTCGTTCAGAATTTTATTTTTAAGGGGTATGTCGTTAAAAGATTTCAGGTACACCTGGCCTTCATCTTCCATATTAATCGCTTAAGAGAGATATCATGAGAGCACCATTCTCAATCATTTTGGCCTGGCTACTCATGAGTCACTAAAATCTATTCAAAGTCGATAATCTAAGGCAGCGCAACAGTGTTGCTTAAGTAAAGAGCTATAGGGGCATAATATATTTTTTTTTTCTTTTATTTTAGACCAGGGCATTTCGTATAGAAGGAGCTTTCGCAGAAAATTCGAAAGGGGCTCATTCAATTGAAAATGGTAAGGACTAGTGCTCTTTTCAATAGTCAAAAGTAATTGGAGAGTAACCAGTCTCCTCTTTGCGCCAAAGATTTACTTTTTCTTCTAATTCCTTATGAGCGACTTTTGAAACACAAAAGTCATTTAATTAGTATCCGAAGGTTTTTAAAGGTACTAAAAACTTAGGACTAAGGGAGGGTGCAGCCCTCCTAATATACGAAATGATTTTCGGTTATATTATCTTTTAATGTTGCTCATAACGCTCAGTTAATTAGATAAAAAAAAAAAAAAATCAACTGAAAGGAAGTAGCAACATTCAAACTGAAAACAAAACAAAAATTGAGGATGGGAGGTGTTTTTTCATATATGGAATACCTTCTGTTGGTTTCAAAATTTTATGTTGCTCCTCACTTTCAGCTGAAAAAGCTTCTTTTTTTTTACTTAATTTATGATCGTTTTTTAAACAATGCAGGTAAATGTGGCTTACCCTCCATGAAAAATTCCCTATTCAAGAAAATAAAACATACAAATTATGTAAAATTCTTAGATTTTCGGAAAAATTACCAAAAATGATTAAATTTTTTGAATAAAGGATTACTACAATGCCCCCTCAATGTGTGCTTGCTGCTGGTGGCTTGAGTTCTATGAATTTTGGCAAATACCAAAAGCTTAAAGACTGCAATCAAAGTTTTACTCCGGGCGCAAAAAAGGCCAAATCCACCACAGAAATATGACTGGTGTTACTATGGAAGAGCGAAAAACTGTTTGTCAACAGCAGAGTTTTGAATTGGCTGATTTCCCGTATAAAATGTCAAATGAAAAAGCAAATTGGAGTCTAAAAGGCTCATATCCAGATTTATCATATTTGGGTGTTTCCTTCAAATATTTGAACGGGGAACAGAATGAGTCTTCTGACTAGCCTGTGAGAGCTTCTTCTACCCTTTTTTACAGGAATACCAGTAATATGAATGTAAATAAGTTACCTCCAACAATAATTAAACAAAATAGGAATAAGACATTAATATTTATTTTTTCCATCTCAAATTAAAGGACTAAATTAAAAACAACCGCTCGACTGAAAATTCTTCACCAATGGTATTTGCGTTGACGGTGTGCAACTGAAACAAGAAAAACAAAATTGACAAAACTTGAATTATGGATAGATGGCACTAATTCCTAAAAAAAAAGAATGCTTGACATGTGCAATGTTGCCAGATTGGCTTGTTTCAAGCCCCGGTGGCTTATTTCTCTGGGCTGGGGCGGGTGGGCTTGGGGCAGGAAACTGGGCTTATTGTTTTTTAATTAGGCTTGTTTTGGGCTTTTTCTACTCAAAAGAATAATTATTTTTTTTAGAATTTTTTTTCAAATTCTAGTTTATTCTTTTACAAAACTTTCGAGGCAAGAAAGCGAACGGATTTGAGGAAAAGTTTAACTATACCCAACGATTCACTAAAAAAGAAGAATAAAATAAGTAAAGTGAGTCTCAAAGAAATATTTATTACGGCAGATTACTAGTTACAACTATTGAATAGAGATGTTTCAAACAGTTCGTAGTAACGAACTGTAGTAAGGAGCGACCTCGCTCAAAAGTAATCGAAACTCTAAAAAATGGAATTTTGATGCTAAAAGATACATCAAAAGAATTGAATTTTCATGCTGATTTTAAATATAAAAGATTCATCAAATTTAATGTTTATCATCAAAAGTTATGAGCTTGAGAAAATTTGAAATATTTTGGAAAATAGGAGGAAAAACCCCCTAAAAGTCAAAGAATCTTAACAAATCACACCGTCGCATTCAGTTTATCAGGGAACCCTGTAGCAAAAAGTTCAAGCTCCTATCAACAAATATGTGGAATTTTGTATTTTTTGCCAGAAGACAGATCACGGGTGCGTGTTTATTTGTTTTTTTCCAGGGGTCATTTTATCGACCATGTGGTCCTAGAATGTCGCAAGAGGGCTCATTCTAATGGAAATGAAAAGTTCTAGTGCCCTTTTTAAGAGACCAAAAAATTGGAGGCCACCTAGGCCCCTCCTATGCTCATTTTTTCCCAAAGTCAACGGATCAAAATTTTGAGATAGCCATTTTGTTCTGCATAGTCAAAAACCATAAAACTATGTCTTTGGGGATGACTTACTCCCCCATATTCCCTGGGGGAGGGGCTACAAGCTACAAACTTTACCATTGTTCATGTACAGTAATGGTTATTGGAAAGTGTAAAGACGTTTTGAGGGGAACATTTTGGTTTGGGGGGTGGGGTTAAGATGAGGAGGCTATGTGGGAGGATCTTTTCTTCGAGAAATACGTCATGGGGGAAGAGTAATTCAATGAAAAGGGCGCAGGATTTTCTAGCATTACTATAAAAAAAAACAATAAAAAATAAACATGACAAAGTTTTTCAATTGAAAGTAAGGAGTAACATTAAAACTTAAAACGAACAGATATTATTACGCATATGAGGGGTTCTAAAAATACTTTAGCATAAAGAGCGGGGTATTTAGGAGGAGATAAATATCTCGCTCTTTATGCTAAAGCATTTTTAGTAATTTCAACTATTTATTCTATGGCCTTTCTGATTCAGGGGTCATTCTTAAAGAATTGGGACAAAAGTTAAGATTTTGTTTAAAGATCGAGGTATTGACGAGGGGACAAACCCCCTCATATACATAATAAAAATATAAGAATTTAAAAGTTTGTTATGTAAGTTAATTCTTAAGTTACGTATATTTTTTACTAACAAAACGTTCGTTAACAATTAATTCTAGTTGCCTTTTTAAGTAGCAGAAAAATTGGAGGGCAAGAAGTACTTCTCCCCCACCTCTTATTTTTCAAAATCGTCTGATCAAAACTAAGAGAAAGCCATTTAGCCAGAAAAAGAATTAATATGCAAATTCCATTTTAATAATTTATGTGCGGAGAGCCAAAATCAGACATGTATTAATTCAAAAACGTTCAGAAATTAAATAAAAAAAACTAGTTTTTTTTAACTGAAAGTAAGGAGCGACATTGAAACTTAAAACGAACAGAAATTACTCCGTATATGAAATGAGTTGTCCCCTCTGCAATCCCTCGGTCTTTACGCTAAAGTTTGACTCTTTGCCACAATTCGACTATTGAAAAAAATTAAGAACTTTAGCGTAAAAAGCGAGGGATTGTGGAGGGGACAACTCATTTCATATACGGAGTAATTTCTGTTTGTTTTAATTTTCAATGTCGCTTTTTACTTTCAGTTAAAAAAACTAGTTTTTCTTATTTAATCATCTACAAAAGGTAAGACGCCAAATACAACATTGTGTTTGAAACAGATAGAGATGGACTTCATAACCCCCAGGCATGGAACGTTCAAAATACTACAAAACAATACCTTGCAGTTGTGTTTGAAACAAATGGAGATGGACTTCATAACCCCCAAGCACTTTCCAAAAAAAAAGTTGAAAATCCAACGAAAAAGCTTAATATTCTATGTTTTCCTGATTATTCTAGCAAATAATGTTGAAAACAAGATACGAAATTATTTTTAGCAAGATTTTTTTTCAATTTGCACCTCAAGGTACTAATAGGAATTAAATAAGAAACCATTGGTTTCTTTAAAAAGAAAAACAAATGTCGGAATTCTTCAGATTCTGTGAAATTCATACAAAAATGAGCTCCTTCAGTGGAGCCAAAACTAGGAGTCTTCGGAATGGAGCCTGATTGGTAAAAGATACCGATTGATAAGCTGCATCTAAAAAACCAAAATGCTGTATTACAAAATAATCAGCTTTTGATATGCATATTTTTCTTAAGGTGATGACACTGAATTTCTAAATTGCAATTAGCTTTTTAGTTGTTGAAGCATTTTTTTTGTTTAAAGCTGTACATTATATTTCATTTCTCAGAAATTATTCTTAATTTTTCTTGCTTGAGGTATTAAGAAAATGTACCAAAAGTATTGAGAGCTTTTCAGTCATTACGTTGATTCTCTTGAAGTTTTTTTCCCTTTGTGATACAGAAATTCAAGCTTCAATTATTTTCTTTTGTTGCATTTTACCACTATATCCAAAGAAGTAATTAAGCCTGTGTATTTCTAGTTGTGATATTTTGGTCATGATTCTGTTTTGCTCTCTAAAATTATTTTGCTTATTGAAGAGATCTCATTGCGTTTTCTGTTACTCGTGAAATTTGTTTGTTGTATTACGATGTCAATGCACTAAAAATTAGCTGAAAGCCGCGTTCATTAAAACTAGGTGACAAGAAAGAAAAAGAAGGTTTTCAGTGAAAAGTCTTGTCTTAAATAACCATAAAAGTTCAAAATACTTAGCTGCCACGTAGCTTAAGGTAATTTTTATATTATAATCTTGCTTCAAAATAGGTTTCTAAAGAGATAAACATAAAGAAAATATAATATTTAGTGACAAATTAAAAAAAATTCCCTTACTAGGGAGATAGGGCATGGGGAAGTGGCTTTATTTGTATAGGGCTTTAGCTTTCGCAAAGGTATGGAGAGGCGGCAACTCTGTTGAAAAGTGTAAATTTGGAGGGAAAACTAAAACTGTAAGGAATACTAACATATTAAGATTTACCTCGAGGGTTTGGCTGGGAAATGGCCCCTTCGTCTTTTTTATTTTGCTTTCATCTAAAATAGCAGCAGTTACAATTAAATCGTCCAACTTTGATCCTACGTCAGAGCACATGTTCTTTGATTTCAAAAGTCTCAAGTTTGAGAATTCCATGGACGAATTTGTTTCCAAGTAGTCAATTTTACTTTCGCACCATAAGTTTTTTAATGCAAAGGCTTAGCTTCAGAAGAAAACCCCTGAGTCCAAAATATTAAGCTGCCATACAGCTTAAGGTAATTCTTTTATATTTCAAACTTAAAAGCAACAAAAAAAGTCAAGTATTTCCGTCTGCTGGGTAGGTTTATCCTTCTTCCCTGTGAATGCTGAGGGGAGATAAACAAAATTACGACTCTTCGTGAAGTTTAAAGAAAAAACGATGAGAATAGCTTTTGGACTGAAAATTCAGCATTAATGTTGCATCCAGATGTAGCCTCCTCCGTGGAACAAGCTTTTGGACACGCTCACTATAAAGTGAAGCCTCAGAAGTGGATTATTTCGATAAAATTTGTCGGGGCTTGTTCGGGCTTATTTTGAAAATTCCAGGGAGTTTTTTTACGCTGACAATGTGGCAACAATGGACATGTGTCTGATCCTTTCATTCGGGTGCGTTTGTTTACTTGTCCAATGGGATTTTTACTAATCGAGGTTTAACCCCTAAAAGATAGCAACAAATACTTGTCTGGCCACGTGTTACTGAAAACGGCAAGATTAATTGCGAATAATAACAACATTGGTCACGTGTAATTATTATTTTAATGCTATGTGAAGTTTTGACAAGGAAGAGGCTAGGACTTTGGGCCTGTTTCAAATTTTACAGGCAAATACAGCTTCAGCAATTATTTCAGAGCTGGGTAGCCTAATACAATTTGTGTGGCCAGAAGTTTAATTGTAAGATTTCAAATTGTGGTTGTCATTTGCCTTTTTAAGTCATTCCATTCAAGATGCTTTGGATATTTTTTATTGTGATAAATTGTCTTAATGCTCTGAAAAGGGAAAATTATTTCAATTGCATAGGATAGGAAAATTTTGGTAGGCTAATTAATTCAAAGTCCTAAATTAGCCAGGGAAGTGCTTTTTTTTTTCACTAAAAAATCACCACGTTCTTTGAACTCCAATTATATAGCCCTGTTTTTGGCCCCCTTGATCCAGTTCCTGATTGTCATTTACACTAAATTTCACTTTTTCTGTTACCTATTTATGTTTGCACCAGTTTTACCATTGGGTAAAACTGGTACAAACAGTATTACTGGCTTTCATATAATTTGAATATACCACTTGATGCCTTTTGTAATGCTGTTTACAAATATAATAATTGCTTCTACCACAAGTTCATATTTAAGCACTTTTTGACCTCTTAAAAATGACCTATATATGGGGTCATTACAAATCTGTAATAGTTTAGAAACAAATTTGGGCTATATATTTGTACATCAGGGGGTGGGGGTAAAGTGTAGCATATATTAAATATGTAAACTAACCATTGCTTGAATTTTTTTGTGTGTGCTGTTGCACTGGTGATTTCTCTTTTCATTAAAATTTGATGTGCACAAACACATTAAAAAAAAAAACAGCAATGGTTAGTCTACATATATAATATATGCTATGCTTTACCCCCACCCCCCTGATGTGCAAATATATAGCCCAAATTTGTTTCTAAACTATTACAGATTCGTAATGACTCCATTAATAGGTCATTTTTAAGAGGTCAAGAGGTGAAAAAGTGCTTAAATCTGAATTTGCAGTAGAAGAAATTATTATATTTGTAAAGAGCATATAAGAAGGCATCAAGTGGTATATTCACTTTATATGAAAGCCAGTAATACTGTTTGCACCAGTTTTACCCTTGTTTCTTGTTAATATTACTAAGGGGTCATAGTTAAGCACTAGAGAAGTCATTGTTAAATAACATGTGCTTATGTATATATAGCTTTTTGCTACTTATTCTTCTTTGGTTATATAATGCTTGATGTGGTATAAGCCAAGAGAAGGACCTGTAGACCTATGAAGAAAACCTGTTAAAAAAAGATGATTCTTTGTAATTTACATAATAATTATAGCTTTCTACATGCAGCCCTGCTCTACTTTAGCCCCAACCCTGCTAATATGGAAATCTATAGCTGAAATTACATATTTTCTATTGATTCTGCCAATCTATCCCTCAACCCTTGTACCTGTTAATTGAGGCAACTGTGGCAAAACAAGAACTGGAAAAACAAGTAACAGGTGGCAGAAAACATTGGAAATATATAATTTGGGCTATATGTTTGCAAATTAGGCATGTTAGAGGTGAATTTCTTGTTGTTCATATTTTGATTTAAAAATAAAATGAATATACCACTTGATGCCTTTTTGTATGTTCTTTACAAATATAATAATTGCTTATTTTGCTAGTTCAAGTTTAAGCACTTTTTGACCTTACTTAACCTAACAAATTTTGGCAGTGAAAAACATACATTATTTTGTCAAAAATGACCAAAAACACCTACCTTAATTGAAAATTTGGCATCAAAGAAGAAGAAATACAGCATAATATTGTAAAATTTATTAATCCAACTTAATTGTGGAAAATCAGTGCTCATAGATTATACAACATGTAAAAAATGGATTAATAATGAAACAGTAAGTTTGAGACCAATGTTTTAAGCTTTCTTATACCCAAAAACTATTTGAGTATACTTTGGTCATTTTCAAGACCTCAAAAACTTGTACTTGAAGCACTTATTATGTTTGTAAAAAATAAAAAAGGGCATCAAGGAGTATGTTCACTTTATTTGTAAATCAAACATATGAACAACAAAAAATTTACCAATTATTAGTATAGCTGCACAATTTTCCCCTGGGTATGTAGGCTTAGTGGAAGGTCACTTATACCTGATCATGTCCCTAATGTTTTTACTTGGTTGAAAAAAAATCCAAAGAAAGTTCCTATTGAAAAGGATAGAGATCAAAAGTGAGATTGAATTTGTCATAGCTTGGTGGTTTGTCCCTTCAGTCTGTTTAAAGAAAACAGATTCATAATTGAAGCTTTGTTCATTTCAATCTTAGGGATAATCTACATTTGTTACACTTAATTAAATGGTTGTAAAGGGATACTTTTATTTATTTGTCTTGTTTGTTTTCTACATAATTTTTTAATCTTTAAATTGATATACATTTCTTACAAATTAATTAGTCATATCATAGTTCCACTTGCAAGTTTTGACCTACTTTGTAACCCTGGTCTCAAAATTGCATATAAATTTATTGAAGCTAGGAAACATAGAACTCCTCTCTGTTTAAAAGAAAATGGATGGACATAGGTAGGTTTTAATACACAAAAGTCCTAGGGCCATAGAAATTAAAAAAAAAAAACAATGAAGATTAACTTTAAAATTCTGGACATGACATAAATATGACATTCACAAAGAAAAACCAGTCACAAAATTTTACTGTTGTGCTCAGTTGCCAACCTGAGCAATTGCTTAAATTTTTAAACCTTGCAAAACATTCACCAGCCAATTCTTATGACCTACACTGTTGTCTGTAGATCAAAAATTCATGGAAAAGGAAGGACCACCTTACTGACATTTCTTCCTTTGTACTTATATTTAATGGGTTTTAGACAGGAAGTGCAATAGGAAGCTAGGGGCCAGTCATCCTATGCTTTTGCATGTCCTTCCTGCTTACTGACCCCAGATTTCTCTAGGTAACCTGTTAAGTTTGGGCCAATTCTGGCTGAACTTACAGAGTTACATCACTGACCTTCGTCCCAAACCAAATAAACTGCTAATGCCAGAAATTAAACCTGTGCCCTCTGGATAAAGGATTCTCAACCTAGAGTGCCAGCCACTTAGGAAGGAATACAAATGTCACCAGAGAACAAAAATTATTTGGAAAAAAGAAAATATCAAAAAAAAAAATAACTCAAGTCATAGTTGCTCATTGCTGTCCCACAAACAATATGTATTTCATTAAGACAAATAAATTTTTAAACAGGTATCAACAAAACTCCATCAGGGATTGTATTTACTTAAGGTACAATCAGCAATATTAATGCTTAGTTTTGTGATATTCTGGTTTTGAAATAATAAAAAAAGAGAAATTATATGTTCTACTTGTTTTCCACAACCCCATTTGAGAAAAATCATTTGTAACAACAATATACCCATGGTTGGCTCAGAATCTCTCTAAAATTCTTTAAACAGAAGGAATTAAAAAAAAAATTATACTCATCAGCAAGAAAAATATTAACATAACTCTCTAAACTTGGCACTTTTTAAGACAATTTTTAGCAAAGCAAATGCAAAACTTTAATGGTGTCCTATGTCATCTAAAAAAAAAAAAACATTAAAATGTGTCAAATGAATTTTGATGTAAGATGCCTCTAATACTTTCAGTTGAATCTGTGAAATGAAGGGCCAGGTATTCCTTTACATTTTATACAATATATAAAAAGAAAAACAGTTCAAATTTTTTCACAAAAGAAGAAGCTTGATGTAAAAAAATAAATATATTTTTAACAGAAAGCAACTGACATCAATGAAATCAAATAAAACAAAATTCATGGAGAATAAATAATATGAGCCATATATTTAACCTATAATGAGGTGGCATAAAAGATTATTTCTAGAATTAGAAAAAAACAGTGTTATGGCTTAAAGTTCTGCTCAATCAACAGGAGTTGTCTAAGGCCAGAATAATTAAGAACTAAGGCCAGAGAAAAAGAAACTGATGACCAAAAAAATAAGGCACCCAAAAATTTCAGGACCCTTTAGAGGGAAAAGAAGTAGAAGTAGGTACTTCAAAATACCTTCCTGGGAAATACTTTAGCATGTAGACACATCCCTGAAAGTTTCATTTTCCTAGCCTAACCTCTTTCAAAGATAGCCAAAAGTAGCTAAAGTAAAATTTTACCCCTACTGTATCTTAAAAATCCAGTTTAAATAGCAGTCTCAACAAATATAGACTATATAAAAGGCTATAGGTATTGGCCTAATCATTCTAAATTTTTTCCAACTAATAATTATAGGATGGTTTAGAAACTAGGCCTGTTTGATATAATAACATTTGACTAACTCACCAATGTGATAGCTGCCTCCCTAAGAATCAACCTTTTTAATAACAAAAAAACTTTTCTTCTGACTCCTTATGAAGCTTAGCCTATGCAAGACAGGCCTAGAACACCAAAAACCCTTTAGATACTAAGGAATATGCATAATATTACTTACAGGTCACTGAAAAGCTAAGATTATTTCTATTATTTACAGTTTCCTTGTCTTTTCTCTAGACTTAACGATTTCACATGTTTATCCATTTAAAAAAATATATAGCATTGACGTCACAATCCTCAAATAATCTTTTTATTTGGGGGTTATAAAGTGCCAGCCCACGGACAAGTAATCCTGAGCGTTTGTGGGGATAATCCGACTAACCTCTGACGTCATATATGTCTAAAAAAACGCTTGGATTAATCAGATTAGTAATCGGACAAGTAAACAAACGCACCCGAAGTCTAAGGAGTCATAGGCCTATCTCTTTTTTTATTTTGGTGCTTGTGTATTATTCAGAACATACTCAATAAGTGAAGTTAGGTTCTTTCGTGAAACAATCCACGATGAAGGTAGATTTTAATGAAATATTCTATATATAGAGGTGGTTAGGTTAGGTTAAATTATGTATTTGATTTAATACACCCCCCTAATGTGCAAATTTATGGTACCTTTATTTTTTCCTGCCTTTTTGGTATAAGCATAAGGTACAAATATACTATATTTATAACTATATTTATAAGGATAAGGTACAAATAAACTATATTTATGTCCATTGTCAAGCTTTTAACTGCATCTTCCTGTATACACCCCTCTCCACAATATTCTTTTGCACTGCTATTAAAAAAAGAAAAAGACTGCAAATAAAGTTTAAAAGCTGCACTGCCATAACCACTTGGGGTCTTAAATATTTGGCATAAGAAAGTACCTGTATGGTTGTCAGCACTGGTAACAAAAATTGTAAAAAAGTTAGTATATGTTCAAAGAAATTCTATGGTTTCAATTTCCAATGCCTTTTTATTTGCTAAAACAGATACAATAATGGCTATAGCAGGATCCCATCCTATTGACTTTAGAGCCAAAGAGAAAACTCTCACCAGATATCTAAAGAGAGGAAAGCCTGATTACTGGCCACCCTGAATAACCATAAATTAAATGAACATACATATTATACTGACTTGCAAGCAAATTATGTACTTGGTAATTCCTTCTGTACCTTTAATACTATAAATGAAATTCAGAAAACCTTACACTAAAACCTATATTTTAAATGGTATAAGTTATTCTGCCAAGCTGTTAAACCCTGGACCCTTCAGTTTTTTACTGATCATATTGACCCTCTTCAAGTTGGAAAAAATTCTCCTAATTATACACTAACAAAAGTTGATAGGCTACTGGTCATGGTAAATTAAATTCATTTTTAAGTAGAATTAATTGAATTAATTGTTCCACTTGTGATTGTGGGGACAAAGAGACTTTATATCATTATCTTTTTGATTATAAGATTGTAAAAAATGAAAGAACCAAAATGCAATTTAAATTCCAGTCTTTTTTAGCTAAGATATTTTCAATATTAATGTTAATTTGTTTAACAAAGAGCCATTTTAGCCTACTTTATCCAAGCAAAGAGACTGGATATTATCTAGTTTTGTTTTCCTTTTTGCTATTTATTAGATTGTATTTTGTTGATGTATTTGTGATGTGCTCTATGTGTTGTATTTTTTAGATTAGATAGTGAAGTACTCTGTATGGTTTTAGTCAAACCGTTCCTGAAAACAAATTGTAAGTAAGGAGTAACCTGGCTCAATAGTAACCAAAACTCTAAAAAACATAATTTTGATACCAATAGAAATATAAAAAGAATCAAAGTTTTATGTTGATTTCAAATATATAAGTTTCATTAAGTTTAGTCTTACCTATGAAGGGTTACAAGCCTGAAAATATTAGCATGAATGTTAAAAAAGGAGAAAATGCCCCTTTGAGTCATAGAACCCTTATGAAAATCAAGCACTTAGCTGAAGAAATGTGGAATTTGGTATTTTTGCCAGAAGAAAGATCACAGATGTGTGTTTATTTTTGTTTTCCCCAGGGGTGAAAATGTTGACCCTGTGGCCATAGAATGTCAAAAGAGATCTCATTTGAATGGAATTTAAAATTTCTAGTGCCCTAGTGACCCAAAAAAATTGGAGGGTAACTAGGTCCTTTCCCATGCCCCTTTTTTTCAAAGTTGTCTGATCAAAATTTCAAGATAGCAATTTTATTTGGTGTAGTTGAAAGGCCAAATTTATATGCCTTTTTAGATATCAGGACAGCCCCCCCCCCACAGTCTCTGGGAAAAAGCCTTTAAGTCACAAATTTGCCTATTGTTTGTGTTTAGCATTTGTTATTGGGATGTATACATACATTTTCAGGGGGGAGTTAGGGAATCAGTTTTTTACTGGTGGGATTTTCCATGGGGAGATAAGTTTTCAGGAGTGAATTTTTCAGGGGAAACTTTACACTGGGGGAATATGCCAGAATTCCTATACAAAATTCTTCTTATGTCTTGCTTTCCCATGGCTTACTCAATTTTATGCATGGAGATATTAAGAGTGTCAAGGTTAAATCTTCACCAGAATTGAATTGCCTGGAGAATAAATCCTTGGGGATTTTTCAGAGGAGGAGTTGCCAGATTTCCTGGCATTACTGAAAAACGATCAGAAATTATATAATAATAACTGAAAGTAAAAATTGAAAGTTTTTTTTCAACTGGAAGTAAAGAGTGACGTTAAAGCTTAAAACAAACAGAAATTATTCCATATATGACAGGGGCTGTCCTCTCACCAACGCCTTGTTCTTTACGCTAAGAATTGCCTCTCTGTCACAACTCTTCTTAAAGTAACAAAACACTTTACCCTAAGGAGTGGAGCATTGATGAGGGGTCAGCCCCTTTCATGTATGGAGTAATTTCTGTTTGTTTAAGTTTTAATGTTGCTCTTTACTTTCAGTGAAAAAACTTGTTCTTTTTGTTATTCACTCAATAAAATCATTCATCATACTTGGCTTTGGGAGCCAATGAATTCTTATTGTTTAATTTTTTTTTAAGGACAAAACTGTTCTCAAATTCTAAAAGTTAGTTGTAGTTGCAGTTGTTAGTTGTAGATGGTATGGATTTTTACTTATCAGTACCAGCGCCAGCCTCTTACAAGTCAACCATATACATTGCATGGTAAATATTTCACGACAAATTCTGATTACTTAAATTACCAATATTTGAGTCTTGATATCAGTGAAATTTCACTATGAATGATGAATATGTCAATTGCATAATTTCAAAAAAGTTAATTGTTATAAGTAAGATTTAGTCACTGTTGGTCACCAATCATATTTTTGAAGAAACAAATGCAAAATTCCAATTCACTATCAGTATTTAATAGGTCAACTGAAACGTGATCATATCTTAGTTTTTGTCCTCCAAACTGTGTTTCTGCAGCCTATAGAACTAGTCCATCTTTTGTTTCTTATGGTACTCTGTACTAACTTTGTATTTCTGGTAAGATTTGAATGCCTTTCAGTTTGTCACTAAGGTCAGATTGCAATTCCCCGACTGCCTCTCATGCAACTTAGAAGACCTAGCTCCTGATTTGGCTAAAAAGTGTCTCTCATATGGGGTCTTTAAAAGATGGTAAAATTATTTTAATCATGGTTCTCTTAAAGATTGTAAAATTATTTTAATTTTGGGATAATTTCATTGTTCCCTCTGTCTTTCTTATTTATTTCTTTTAAATTTTTTCGTATCATTTTTCTGCCACCTTGGGGTGAATATTCCTTGGCCTGGTTTGAACCGTTTGTCAGTAAGCCGTTTTGCTTCAGCTTTGTTTTGAGCAGATTGTAATTGAATAGTTATAACCCAAAATTCTTTTTAGTTTTTTTTTTCTTCTTTCTCCCTGCAGTCCAGACAATACATCCCCAGAACAGCATATAGAATTTTGTTTGTGATTTGTACTTGAATAAAACAGTTTTTATTTAAAAAAATAGTTGTATGAAAATAAACCACAAAAGGACAAATAAAATGGGAATTGTTAAGATAAATACCACACTGGACAAAATACATTTTAAAAAGGGAAGTATTAAGATGAAAGTTTAATTTCAGCAACTTTATAAGACAGTAGTGTCATATCCATAGATGGTGGACACCTGCTCATAAGTACAGAATGTCTAAAACCGGGATCTGAACTGTGTCCCCTTCTGAACGGTTGGAATTTTTCGTTATGCAAGGCACTCTGCTTCATTTCTGTTTTTGATGGGTGGTTATATCATAGTGGCAGCATATCATATTATTTTTAGCACTATTTTGTTTGTCCCTCCATTTTAAATTACAAACGCTTATGTGTACTTCATTGTTAAAAACGTACATATTTCGTTTGAATAACTTAACTGTAAAAACATGGAAATCTAACCAAAAAACCTTCATATAAGGCACTCATGTTTGCATTTATATGAGGGCAAATAAAAAATTGTCAAAAAAAATAAGTAAACAATTCGTAAAAATTTAATATATAAAATTAAAATAAATGATAAATGATAAAACAAAAGATAATTTATAATAAGCACAAAAACAAACGAAATAAAGTAATTGGAATATGTTTTAGAGAATGATCAAAAATATACATAAACGAAACCAAATGAGAGCTAAACAGAAAGGAAACTAGAACCGAAAGAAAGAGATTTATATCAGAACTGAAAATAGATATTCATTTCCAAGTCTAACAGGAGGCATTAGCTTCCAAGTCTACAAAGGTATTAGCCAAATTTCCCAACTTAAAATCTGCCATAGATGACTTAATAATGCACAAGAAACGCATCACTGCTTGTTGTATTTTGTACTATTGGATTTATCTAAATTTTCTGAATGAGTATTTGACTAGCTTGAATGCCTTAACTTTAATGTATACATTTGAATGAAAGCAGCTTAGTTTTTGTCTCAGATTGGTCGGCTGGCTGACTAGGGGCGTGTCCAATGGCCAAAGGGAGGGGGTGGACTAAAATTTGCTGTTTCTAAACTTTAATAAACGTCACTTTTTGTATTTCTTATTGAACACAACTTTTTTGTATTTATATTGAAAAAAGAAACACCAACACAATTACTCCCCCCCCCCAAATTTGAACAGCACAATGTGTGGATAAAAAAAGACAACTAAATTATTTTTGATGATTTTTCACTACGTTCCTCTTTTAAATACAGCACCCGTTACTATCTATATATATATATATATATATATATATATATATATATATATATATATATATATATATATATATATATATATATATATATATATATATATATAGTATTTAGCACGCAGCAGACTTCTGTTTATGGATTCTCATGATCATTTGTCTTCTAATCACAGCCGTGAGCCTCTGGTACCCTCCTCTAAATGTATGGTATTAGTGATTCCATGTCAATGTCTAAGAAATTGTTCTGTTTGACAGGCTATAATAACCTTTTATTCCTATAGATTATATTGAAAACCATAAAATGAAGGGGTTGGCCATAACTTAGTACTTGAATTTCTATACATTCTTTTGCTTTTTGCGTTAGGTAATGGCTGATTTTTTTACCGTTACCATTACCATTAGATTCTGGTTGCAATGCCTATAGTAAGGCAAACTGACACAGTTTTGATTTTACCAAACCTTTGCTACCTCCCAATCTTACAGGAAAGATTAAGCAGGACATGAGTTGTTAAAATACTTTTCGACAAATTTTAAATATTCCAGTTTTTGAAACTAATATTGATAAGTAGCAATCGCAGTCTAGATTCTGAATAACGAAAGGAAAACTTTTCTTTTAGCTAAAAATTTAAAATCAGAAATGAAGAGCCCAGAAGAGGCAAAAAAGGTAGCAGATATTCAAGGGATAAGGACAGAGGTAGAACAATTATTCCAGATTACAGAATTGGCAAAGAGCATATTGTCAGAACACAAATCTTTTCAAAAGGCAGAACAAATGTATCAAGTATGTAATGACTTTCTTTTTTCATTTATATCTTTTTCATCTATTTTCAATTTTCCTTTGTTTCTAACAATTCGTAGTAAAGAGCTATATTAAGGAGCTAACAGGCTCAATAGTAACCAAAACACTCAAAAACAGAATTTTGATATCAATACATAGATCAACAGAATTTGGATTTTATGCTGATTTTAAATATACAAGTTTGATCAAGTTTTGTGTTACCCATCAAAAGTAAAAAGCTTGCAAAAATTGGCCTTGTTTTTCAAAAAAGGAGAAAACACCCCCTAAAAGTCATAGAATCTTAATTATTTAGAATTAATGATTAGTGAATCTTAATAGATTTAGTGTATCAGGTTCAATACTGTAGAGGGTTCCACATTAAAACTTAAAACTAATCAGAAAATATTATGTATATGAGGGGGTTCATCCCCTCCTAGATACCTCACTCTTTAGGCTAAAGTACTTTTAGCATTTTCAAAAGAGCTTTTTATTCAAATTAAACGGCCTTTGTGATTCAGGGGCTAGTCGCACAGAATTGGGACAACATTCAAACTATAGTGTAAAGAACGAGGTTTTGACGAGGATATGACCCTCGTCATATAGGAAACATAATATACGTATATAGAAGCTCGTAATGTAATTTAACTTTTAAGTTATGTGTCTTTATTCGTAATAAAAACGTTCTATTTAGTTCAATAAAAAGTTCGCTATTTAACCAAAAAAGTAAACTTAAAATGCAAATTTCGTTTTAGTTATTCATGCACAGCGAGCCAAAATCAAAACCTGCATTAATTCAAAATTGTTCAGAAATTGAATAAAAAAACAAGTTTTTGTTACTGAAAGTAAGAACCGACATTAAAACTTAAAACGAACAAAAATTATTCTGTATATGAAAGGGGTTGTCCCCTCCTCAACGTCCTGCTCTTTACGCTAAATTGTAAATTTGCCCCCTCACCCCATCGAAAATTTCCTTGTATTGACACCAATTGATAGGTCTGAGTTTTTCATTCAATGCCCAGGTTGGACTTGAATGGTTTTTTTTTTTGTTATGTGTTTTTCAGAGTTTTCTCAAACATTTTTGATAGGTTTGTTCAAGCTAGTCCCCCTTTGATAATGTCTTTTGTTTGTGAAGTGGAGACATTTGGTTTTTGACTTGTGGTACAGTTTATTTTTAATTCTCTTATTAACAAATATTGTCCTTTTTCATTTTCACCTTTGCTCTTTTCTGTATGAGATTAAAAACTGTCCTTTAAGCTTTTTATCGATTCTTTGATTTTTTTTTATGTGATATTTTTTTTAATCTTTCTTACCTTTCCTGAAATTTAAAAAAGTAACTGGTCTGAAATTCACACTTTGATTTTTTTCAAAAATTCAAGAAACGAAATCCATGAAATAACCATTTTGACTGAAACTAATTTTGAAATTTAATATTTTGACTGGAGGCAAAGAAGAAAGCACATGGAACTTGCAAATTTTCCTACGGTCTGGCATCTATTAACAATAATACGTCTATGGCTACTAGAAACACAAAAAGTCCCTCATTGCACAAATGGTGTTTCAAACAGTTCGTGGTACCGAGCTCCTAAAAGTTATCGAATCTTAACGAAAATTACACTATCAGATTCAGCGGATCAGAGAACCCCATTAAACAGTGTTTCAAGCTTCTATCTAAAAAATGTGGAATTTTGTATTTTTTGCCAGAAGACAGATCACGGATGCGACGGTTGCGTGTTTTTTTTTTCAGGGGTAATGAAGCATCTGGTACCCTCCTCCAAATGTACGGTATTAGTGATTCCATGTCAATGTCTAAGAAATTGTTCTGTTTGACAGGCTGTAATAACCTTTCATTCCTATAGATCATATTGAAAACCATAAAATGAAAGGGTTGGCTGTAACAAAGTAGCCTACTTGAATTTCTATACATTCTTTTGCTTTTTGCGTTAAGTAATGGCTGATTTTTTTTTTTTCCCAATCTTACAGAAAAGATTAAGCAGGACATGAGTTGTTAAAGTACTTTTAGACAAATTTTGAATATTCCAGTTTTTGAAACTAACACTGATCAGCAGCAATCGCAGTCTAGATTCTGAATAACGAAAAGAAAACTTTTCTTTTAGCTAAAATTTTAAAAACAGAAATGAAGAGCCCAGAAGAAACAAAAAAGGTAGCAGATATTCAAGGGATAAGGACAGAGGTAGAACAATCATTCCAGTTTACAGAATTGGCAAAGAGCCAGGTCAAAGACGCAGAAAATATGTATCAAGAACATGCTACACAGTTGGCAAAGAATATGATTGAACTCGCAAAACAAATGTATCAAGTATGTAATGACTTTCTTTTTTCATTTTTATCCTTTTCATCTATTTTCAATTTTCTTTTTTTTCTAACAATTCGTAGTAAAGAGCTATTCTTTTCTGTAGGATGGTTTTTATTTTCACCTTTGCTCTTTTCTGTATGAGATTAAAAACCATCCTTTAAGCTTTTTATCGATTCTTTGATTTTTTTTTGTGATATTTTTTTTAATCTTTCTTATCTTTCCTAAAATTTTAAAAAGTAACTGGTCTGAAATTCACGCTTTGATTTTTTTCAAAAATTCAAGAAACGAAATCCATGAAATAACCATTTTGACTTAAACTAATTTTTAAATTTAATATTTTGACTGGAGGCAAAGAAGAAAAGCACATGGAACGTCTATGGCTACTAGGAGCACAAAAAGTCCCTCATTGCACAAATGGTGTTTCAAACAGTTCGTGGTTACGAACTCCTAAAAGTTATCGAATCTTAACGAAATTTACACCATCAGATTCAACGTATCAGAGAACCCCATTATACAGTGTTTCAAGCTTCTATCTAAAAAATGTGGAATTTTGTATTTTTTGCCAAAAGACAGATCTGTTTTTTTGTTTTTTTCAGGGGTGATGCTATCGACCCATATATATATATATATATATATATATATATATATATATATATATATATATATATATATATATATAATGAAAAGAAAAATCACCAGTGCAACAGCACAAAAAAAAAAATTTACCAAACATTAAAAAAAAAAAAAAAAAAAAAAAAAAAAAAAAAAAAAAAAAAAAAAAAAAAAAAAAAAAAAAAAAAAAAAAAAAAAAAAAAAAAAAAAAAAAAAAATTAAGAGGCAACAACCCAACACAAGGGCTCATCAGGAGAATACACACTTGCCTATATATATATATATATATATATATATATATATATATATATATATCATGAAAAGAGAAATCGCCAATGCAACAGCACACACATAAAAAAAAAAAAAAAAAAAAAAAAAAAAAAAAAAAAAAAAAAAAAAAAAAAAAAAAAAAAAAAAAAAAAAAAAAAAAACATGAAAGAGACAGAAGGAGAAAAGGAAGACTGTTTGCCTAAATTAGTGACTAATATAGACCAGCACTTGAATGAGGCCTTAACCTAAATATATATACACAGACGAATACTTATTACGGGTCTGCACATCCGCAAAACTACTGTTTTCATATAGATGCACTGATACAGAGAACTTCGGTAAGCATAGATATACCGAAGAATACTTATTACGGATCTGTATATCCGTAAAACTTCTGTTTTTATTACCAATGTGACGAGCAGTGGACAATTTCCTTTGATTATTGACCGCCTATAAATTTTCAGTTTATACATATGACAACTATACTTAACCAAAAAACAGCTCATGTGATCCTTTCTTCTTCCAACAAATTCTCTGTGAGATATCCGATCGGAATCAAGCCCTATACAGGGGAAACTAAAACTCTAGCTCCTAATCCCTATTACAATTAATTGAGATCCGACGGGCCCTTCACAGGGATGCAGATGACAAGACTGTAGCATTACCCCTAGAGAAAGTTGAGTTGAGCTCTAGCATCAAAAACGAAACTGGTGACTTTTGTACATGCTTATTTTAATCCTGCGAGTGCATACAATA
Source organism: Artemia franciscana (assembly GCF_032884065.1). Taxonomy (NCBI): domain Eukaryota; kingdom Metazoa; phylum Arthropoda; class Branchiopoda; order Anostraca; family Artemiidae; genus Artemia; species Artemia franciscana. The sequence continues at coordinate 36,695,977 of NC_088880.1, read as the reverse complement.
TTTTGACTGATGATACGATATTTCAAAACCATTATCTCTGTAAGATAGAGGTCGGATCAAATAAAGGCACTAGAAAGATTGGTCTCGTGTATTAACTTTTTAAAATAACAAACAATTGTAAGGAAAAGCATTTGACTTCACATTTAGCCTAGATCGGTTGAGATCTGAACCTTTTGGACTGATAATACGAGTTTAGGGATCCCCTTGAAATATTGACAGTTAAAAAGATTTTCTATAACAAATTACCGAATATTTAATGGATGCAGAGCCATAGAAATCTTGAGCTCAATTTTCACAATTAGAATCTATGGTTCTTAAGGTCAGGTTTTGGACTTGCAAAGACACGTTGGCTCCACGTTAAAATTGGGATTTATGAAAATGCTTTTCCATCGTAAACGTTGAATCATCCCGGAATCAAGAAAATACATACCACAGATATTAGCAGTTACTTCAAATCAGGTTTGATTGAGACGACAGCACTTTTTGGCAGATATCTAGATGACTAAAAATTTCTGGACTCCGATTCCACTCTGTTAAAATATGCCAAATTTGCATCCCCGAAGGGCACAAAGGGAATAATATCTGTTCTTTTTATCAAGTTTGATTGGGATTAAATACTAGAAGCAATTTAGGAGCGCCATCCCAAATTAAAACCTAGTTCAGTTTGGATCCCGAAAAATATGTTTTGGAAATTGGCTTTCACTTATAATAAATTTTGAAATTCCACCTTTTTATAGATGCTCTGACAAGAATTTACGGCTCATGTAGAACATTATTTTGTTATATATTCTTATAACGTCATAACACATGTATTGTTAATTACATATATAAGGTTATAACATACATGACTTTACACTGTTATAACATAACTTGTTATAACATTTAGTGCGACAAGCTTGGTAAAGCTTACCACATTTTGTAATAAATAAATAAATTATATCATATTTTCATTAATTTCGTAGAGGTCTAAAAACATGTTCTGGTAGATTCGTTAAATCATTCAGTTCCTCCAACCCAGCCCCCCTCATACAAGCTGTATCGGGTACGAATACCCAAGACGCAAAACTAGGACACTTCTCGCCATATTTGATTTAGATCCGAAAACCCTTCCTGGTAGACCCTGCAGGGACAAGATTTTGGCCACATCTTCATAACCCCTGATTAAACTTACCTTAAAAAGTGAAAATTAAAACTAAAAATGTAGGGCCGAAATATCCACTGAATTGAATTCCACTGTTTCTGGAAAATTCCCTACTGTTTCCAAGTTGTGTTTGTTTGAGCAACCAAATGATTTTTAAACAAATTTGATAACAACTTTTAATAATGATTCCAAATTTTAAAATAAAAAAGAAGAGAAATAAAATAAATACAAAAAATGGTTGAAACTCTTTTTAGACACTGAGAATATTTTGGCTCGGCAGGAGGTAAAATGTGAAACTTCAATAGATTCGGGTGGAGGAACAGAGTGGAACACAAAACATTATAGAAACATGAAACGTTGTTAATGAAATTAATTAACACAAAATTACAACCCTAGCCAAAGGAAAGCTGACCGTGATATGTCATTCAAACAAATTAAGAAAAGTAAATCAACGGTAAATAAAAAAAATGAAATTCAGACAAAAAAACAATACCAAACAAGAAAACCAAGCACCACCACAAAGACATAAGGCAGAAGTAAAAAGCAGAAGAGTCCTTATCGTTCACGACAAAGCAAGTAGACATATTGCTGACACATGCAGCAATTTTATGAGTCCAGCTTCAATAATAACAAAGTGTGAAGGTCACTTTACTGAAAACGGCTTCTAGTTTTTATTTCAACAAAGACCAAAGTGACTTCTCTTGGAAGAAGAAGGGTAAAAAAAGCTTTCCAGACATAAATTATTTGTTGTGTTTTTTTTTTTTTTATATATATAAAAAGTAGTAAAGCAGCATGAATAGAAATCTCAGGAATCTACTCAAATAGCAGGAATCTACTTGGCAATTGTTTGGCAAACGCTCAGAACTGCTTTACTTTAAATTTTGGTCACAATAAGATGTTTACATGGGTCACAATTGTTTGGTCACATTAAGATGAGGATTTCCTCCAACTACTCTTTTGTTTATACAATGAAGGTACAAATATTCAATAATTAAACCATTGAAACCTCAAGGGTTGTATTAAGAAAATAATAATAAGAGACGTTTAATAAAAATATATATTAAAGTGGGAGTCCCCACAGTAGTTACATTTTTGATACTTCATTTTTAATTCTCTCCATATTTGGCAATTGTTTGGCAACAGCTCAGAACTGCTTTACTTTAAATTTTAATCACACTAAGATGTTCACACGAGTCACACTGGTTTGATGACATTAAGATGAGGATTTCCATAAAATACTCTTTTGTTTATACAATGAAGGCACCAATATTCAGTAATTAAACCATTGAAACCTCAAGGGTTGTATTAAGAAAATAATAATAAGAGACGTTTAATAAAAATATATATTAAAGTGGGAGTCCCCACAGTAGTTACATTTTTGATACTTCATTTTTAATTCTCTCCTTATTTGGCAATTGTTTGGCAACAGCTCAGAACTGCTTTACTTTAAATTTTGGTCACACTAAGATGTTCACACGAGTCACACTGGTTTGATGACATTAAGATGAGGATTTCCATAAAATACTCTTTTGTTTATACAATGAAGGCACCAATATTCAGTAATTAAACCATTGAAACCTCAAGGGTTGTATTAAGAAAATAATAATAAGAGACGTTTAATAAAAATATATATTAAAGTGGGAGTCCCCACAGTAGTTACATTTTTGATACTTCATTTTTAATTCTCTCCTTATTTGGCAATTGTTTGGCAACAGCTCAGAACTGCTTTACTTTAAATTTTGGTCACACTAAGATGTTCACACGAGTCACACTGGTTTGATGACATTAAGATGAGGATTTCCATAAAATACTCTTTTGTTTATACAATGAAGGCACCAATATTCAGTAATTAAACCATTGAAACCTCAAGGGTTGTATTAAGAAAATAATAATAAGAGACGTTTAATAAAAATATATATTAAAGTGGCAGTCCCCACAGTAGTTACATTTTTGATACTTCATTTTTAATTCTCTCCATATTTGGCAATTGTTTGGCAACAGCTCAGAACTGCTTTACTTTAAATTTTAATCATACTAAGATGTTCACACGAGTCACACTGGTTTGATGACATTAAGATGAGGATTTCCATAAAATACTCTTTTGTTTATACAATGAAGGCACCAATATTCAGTAATTAAACCATTGAAACCTCAAGGGTTGTATTAAGAAAATAATAATAAGAGACGGTTAATAAAAAATATATTCAAGTGGAAATCCCCACAGTGGTTACTTGTTTGATGCTAGGTTTTTAATTCTCTCCTTATTTGGCAATTGTTTGGCAACAGCTCAGAACTGCTTTACTTTAAATTTTAATCATACTAAGTTGTTCACATGAGTCACAGTTGTTAGGTCACATTAAGATGAGGATTTCCTTCAACTACTCTTTTGTTTATACAATGAAGGTAAAAAATTCAATAATTAAACCATTGAAACCTCAAGGGTTTTATTAAGAAAATAATAATAATAAATGAACGTTAATAAAAAAAATATATTAAAGTGGCTTATATGTATATATATATATATATATATATATATATATATATATATATATATATATATATATATATATATATATATATATATATATATATATATATATATATATATATTAAAAAAAAGAAAAAAAAAGGGAGACAGAAGGAGAAAAGATAGACTGTTTCCCTAAATTAGTGACTAATATAGACCAGCACTTGAATGAGGTCTTAACCCTACTCATCCATACATTCACATAGGTCAAACAGCATAGCCATACACAATCAACCATAAAGAATAATCCTTGGACAGGCAGTCATGTCGTCAATAAGTATAGGTCGTCATTTACCAAACAATAAAAACAGTAAAGACAAATAATTCAGAGGCAACAACCCAACACAAGGGCTAATCAGGAGAATACACTTGCCTATAGGGTTTCAGCACTTTAAATTCTCTACCCAGACAAGTGTTGTGCCTACCACAGAATACCTATGGTATCCCCGTGTCAGGTATCACCCCCAAAATATATGCCTATGAAAAAAAAAAACAAAAAAAAAACAAGCAAATGTAGAACAACCAAGTAACACCAGAACAAGCTTATCATGTTAATATATTCTTCTGTTTAGCAGCAGTAGGTAAACTAAATGTGATAAATTTTACCAAATCACAAATTACGAAACCATGGGTTTGTTATAACCACCCAAGGAAGAAGATTAATTCTTCCTTAAGGACCTATAGACCTATTTAGATCGTTTTTGTGGCCAGTCATACTCCTTTTCGCTTGTAATTTTGCTGCTGCTTATCTTTTAGCCGCATATTTCTTTGTTCTTCACTTTCGTTTCTTATTCGTTCTACTCCTTGGTGTCACATGTATTTTAACGGCATATTTCTTTGATTTTCATATCTGTTTCGCCTTGTTTTAATTGTTGTTTTTCGACTCGTTGTAATTTTCGCTGTTGCAAGTATTCTGATTGTATCTTCATTTAGAGTATCATTATTTTAGACTTTTTTTTTCATAGCCTTGACATTAGCCTCTCCGATTGGTCAGATCCAGTCATATAGGATTGGGGTTGTCAGGTTTGAAGTCACTTAAACGCTTTTTTAAATATACTAATTGCACATGGTATTTCATACTTAGCTATGTTCCTTTTGTAATGTGGTATGTGTTGAAGACTTAAAAACGATACGTACACTCTTGGGGGGGGGGGACATAATTTCTTTTCTTCAAATGTAATCATAAACATGACGTCAATCATGTGATTTTTGTCGTCAATCATTTGCTGAAAACGATACAACAACAAGACGTATGTATGCTATTCGAATGTATTCATAAATATGATGTCACTTACATTTTTTTTTTTAATTGAGGCTTTTAACGATCATCAATATGTTATTTTGAAATCAAAAATTTCCTTCAGATTTTTGCACACATAATCATTAATTTTTTATTAGCCTACAACCAACATTTGTGTCAATCAAGTTACACGGAGTGCACCGTGCAACGTAATCATCCCTTACTTCCTAATTTACGGTTGGGGATCAAAATTGAAAAAAAAAATTGTTTCATACATAAGTTGGAATTATAGGAGGCACACTCAGTATCACTGATTTATGGAAATATAGGAGTGTTGAGTTTTTCTTGTATTTTTCACTAAAAATTTTATTTTATAAATCTAGTGGATAGTTTTTTTTTATATTCTTCGGTTTTTTTAAGGCCAAAATGACAAAAAATAAGTTATTTCTTCTACAATCTACAAGTTCTGTTCACATACTGGAACCAGTGTTTTTTCTAGATGTAAAGTTTGTTGCCATTTTACTTACTTTCAACACCTCCTCTATTAGTCAAATGAAATCTAGTAAATTTAAACATTCATAAATGTCTTTAAAATATCGAAATCAATTTTTAATAATGGGATTTCCTATGCAGGTATAAATTTTGATTGTATGTCTGGTACAACAAAAATGAAAAAAAAAATGACTGTTTAGCACGTCAGTAAAGCTTAGGGACTTAGCTAGTTCTAATTACATATAGTTACCAGTAATATTGACTTTTAACCTTATCATTTTTTTCTAGAAAAGAAAAAAGGAGTACGAAATGACCTTAATAAGAATTAAGGAAGGCTGAAAAAGACTACGAAGAACCCACGCGCTCTGGTCAGAGATAATATGTAAGTAGAATTCTTATTCCAATAAGATTAAAAAAAAAAATTCAACTGAAAGTAAGAAGCCAAATTAAAACCTAAAACAAACAGAAATTATTCCAGGTGTGAGGGGGTTTGCCTATTCTTCATTCTCTTCGTGCTAAAGTGTTTTGATAACTTTTAAAAAGCTTTATATTCCATAAACGGCCATTGTGTTTCAGAAGTAATTCTTAAATAATTGGGACACAAAGTCAAACTTTTGCGTAAAGGGCAAAGTCTTGAGAGGCGATTATACAGAATATTTTTTCGTTTTAAGTTTCAGTGTTGCTCCTTATTTTAAATTCAATTTTGTCTTTTCTAATACTGTCAAAAAATCTGGCTTTCCTACTTGTAAAATTTCCTCCCTACGCAGAAAATTTCTCAAAGTAAAGTTTCTTCCACTTAGATTAGCCCCCCCCCCCCACCACCCTAAAAAATTCTCCCTGGACAATTCCATCCTCATTGGAAATTTTCCAAGGAAATTTATTGCGGACGATTCTACCTAACAGTTTTTCTTTAGCATACTTTCATTGGAAAAAGACGTTAATTTCTAGTGCTTTTTAAGTAATGTCGGATGTCCCCCCTCTGTAGAACCTGTTTGTGGAAATCTCCTCACCACCAATGGAAAGTCACTCCCATAGAAATTTACCCTATTGAAAAAATTTTAAGCGGGAAATTCCCCCTCCCATAGTAAAACCTACAATCCCGACACCTCTGAAAATTGTTCCTGGAACATCTCCACATCTTAAATTTAGTCAGCAAAGACAAAGTAATAAAAATGAAAAATAATTCGTAAAGGAATACAAAAATAAAATACCCCAGTGTAAAATTTCCCCTGGAAAGCTCACCCCAGAGACTTACAGCCCTTTCCCTAGGCCCAGTGCAATATTACATACTTTGAATCAGCATACAAATTAAATTCTTTTGATGTACCCATTGTTATCAAAACTCTGTTTTTAGATTTTCGGATACTGTTGAGCCGTTTCGCTCCTTACTTACAGTTTCTTACCACGAACTTGTAGATTCCACTAGTAATCCAAAAGGGAGAGTATGTCTTACCCCCTCAACTTATTCACATTCTCATAACTGAAGTGAATTTTAAGGACGCAGGACTGTGAAACTGTAGAATAGATTAAGTGGAAACTTGTGCTGCAATAATTGGCTTTCAAACCATTAACAAACTGGAAGTGATTACTCTATTGAAAAATACTGCCATATGCAGCAATTTAGTTTTTGATAGCAATGGGTGCCACATCAAAAATAGGAACGTAGTGAAGTAGTGAAGGAACGTAGTCTTTTGGTTACTTGCGAGTCATTTCTCCCAAAATGCAGGGGTATTCACTTTAAATGAAAGATTCAGACGAGGAAATCGTATGATCGTGAAAAAAAAACTGGATTATGTCCCAAATCAGGAAGCAGTTATGGTCAGTGTTTCATTTGTTGCATAGCTTAGGGGGTGACACAAGATAGCTAGGACTAGTTTTTTAACTTTTTCTGTTTTATTGCTTGTGTTCTGCGTTCCGGGTTCAAGGCTATTCTTCTATGAACCAGAGTTCCTTGAGTAATACAAAAAACATTTTTTTCCGACAAAAATTTGTTGCTTTTTGCAAAAACATTCTTTTTTTGCGTGAGAATCATCGAAAATAAACTTAAAACAAATGACACTAGAGTGCTGAAGTGAGTATAATATTGAGAAAAATATAATAGTGAGAAAAATAATAGTAAGAAAAATATTGCCATATGCAGCCATGTAGTTTTTGATAGCAATAGGTGCCACATCTAAAATAGGAAATAGAAACGTAGTGAAAAATCGTCGAAAATAAACTTAAAACAAATGCCACTAGAGTGCTGAAGTGAGTATAGCTTTAATATGAAGGTTTAACTGTCTTTTTTTATCTACACAATGTGCTGTTCGAATTTAGTGAGGGGCGGAGTAATTATGTTGGTGTTTATTTTTTCAATATAAATATAAAAAAGTAGTGTTCAATAAGAAATACAAAAAAAACGACGTTTCTTAAAGTTTCGACAGTGCAAGTTCTAGTCCACCCCCTTTGATCTTTGGACGTCCCTAGTCAGCCAGCCGACCAATCTGAGACAAAAACTAAGCTGCTTTCATTCAAATGTATACATTAAAGTTAAGGCATTCAAGCTAGTCAAATACTCATTCAGAAAATTTAGATAAATCCAATAGAAGAAAATACAACAAGTACTGATGCGTTTCTTGTTATGTAGTTATTTATGGCTGGTTTTATGTTGGTAAATTCGGCTAATGCCTTTGTAACTGTTAGATTTGGAACTGAATATTTATTTTCAGTTCTGATATAAATATCTGTCTTTGGTTTTAGTTTTCTTTCTGTTTAGCTTTCTCTCGGTTTCGTTTATGTATGTTTTTGATCATCCTCTAAACCATATACCAATTACTTTGTTTCGTTTGTTTTTGTGCTAACTATAATTTTTCTTTTGTTTTATCATTTATTTTAATTTTATGTTTAAATTTATACGACATGTTTACTTGTTTTTTTGCCAATTTTTTATTTGCCCTCAGATAAATGCAAACATGAGTTGCTTATATGAAGGTTTTTTGGTTAGAATTTTATGTTTTTATGGTTAAGTTATTCAAATGAAATATGTACGTTTTTAACAATGAAGTACACATAAGCGTTTGTAATTTAAAATGGAGGGACAAATAAAATAGTGCTAAAAATAAAATGATAGGCTGCCACTATGAAATGACCACCCATCGAAAACCAAAATGAAGCGGAATGCATTGCATAACAAAAATTCCAACCTGGAGAAAAGAAATCAACCCCAAGATGTCATTTTGAAAAAGAGATAAAAGAAACTGAAAGAAATAACTAAAAAACGTAGAGAAAAATAATTAATTACCCTGAGACAAAAGTATTTTTACTTTTATTTTGAAGAAAACACCAGCTTTTTAGCTAGTTCAGAAAAAAATGCTTCGAAATTAATGGAGGGCAGTCAAAAAAGATTGGTTCTAAGGGACGCAGGAAGCCAAGGTTCAGATCCCGGTTTTAGACATTCTGTACTTATGAGCAGGTGTCACCATCTACGGATATAATGACGCTGCTTTGTTTTTAAACTACTGACGTTAAACTTTTATCTTAACGCTTCCCTATTCAAAATATATTTTTGTCCGGTGTGGTATTTATCTTAACACTTCCCTTTTTATATGTCCTTTTGGGGTTTATTTTCATACGACTATTTTAACTATTTTTTAAATGGAAAGTATATTTTATTCAAGTACAAAGCAGAAACAAAATTCTATATTTTGTTCTGTGGCTGTATTTTCTGGACTGCAGGGAGAAAGAGGGTAAAAAAAAATACGGGTGTCAACTATTCATTTACTACCTGTTCAAAACAAAGCTGAAGCAGAACGGCTTGCTGACAAACGATTCAAACCGGGCCAAGGGATATTCACCCCAAGGTGGTATAAAAATGATACGAAAAATTTTAAATAAATAAATAAAAAAGATGGGGGAAACAATGAAATTATCCAAAAATTTAAATAATTTTACCATCTTTAAAAGAACCCATATGAGAGACACTTCTTGGCCGAGTGAGGAAAAAGGGCTTCTAAGTGTCATGAGAGGCAGTCTGGGAATCGCAATTTGACCTTAGTGATAATCTGAAAGGCATTCAAATCTTACCAGAAATACGAAGATAGTACGGGGTACCATAATAAACAAAAAATGGGCTAGTTCTGTAGGCTGCAGAAACGCAGTTCGGAGGACACCAACTAAGATATGATCTCGTTTCAATTGACCTATTAAAAACATATAGTCTATTCGAATTTTGTATTTGTTTCTTCAAAATAGGATTGGCGACCAACAGTGACTAGACCTTACTTATAACAATTAAGTTTTTGGAAATTATGTAATTGACATATTCGTCATTCACAGTAAAAATTTCACTAATCTCAAGATTCAAATATTGTTAATTTAAGTCAATCAGAATTTTTCGTAAAATATTATCGTCGAATATATACGGTCGACTTGTAAGAGGCTGGCGCTGGTGTTGATAAGTTAAAATCAATACCATCTACTGTTTGGTCTCTTTTACCATTTTTCAAGCTTCTTAATTTAGTTTTTCTGAGAGACTGGTATCAGAGACTAATCATCGCAACTATAATTTTGTTAGTTACAGATGAGGTTACAGAAACGCTAAATGGGGTTAGTGGTACCGTTTGTTGTTACTAGTGTAATTTTTCAGTGCCATAAGCTTGGTACTGCAAACGAAATTTAACTAAAGTGATGTTATTTCTAGGTGTTTAGGCCCCTCCATCCTACCGGAAAATACCACTGGAAAATACATTTCCTCTGAATGAAAATTGTTCCCAAAAATCTACTCCCCACTAACCTATGCAATGGACAAATTACAAAACCTAAAAATGCACTTATACATCTACGATCAGGTTCTCTGATTGTTTTGTAGTTTAGGAGGGATGGAGATACCTTAGAGGGTAAATTTTAATGCATGATACCCTCTCTTCAAGGGATTAATATGGAAGATAAAAGCCAGGGGACCTGAAATCTTTCAGCGACATACCCCATAAAAATAAAATTCTTAAAGACGTTCACGTAAGGCTTTTTTTGTAGAAATTGATTTTAAAAATCCTTATCCACAAACATTTTTTTTTTAAGTAAGAAGCTTCATAAAACCAAAATTTATTATCTTCAAATTTTAAACTATGGAGTCTAAAAGAAAAAAACAACAAAAGGATATAAATATTTTTTTACCCACAAAAAAGACTATGATAATAAAAAACAAACAGAAATTAATTTTAAAATCTTTTCCTCAAGACGAGTTTGTCAAAGAAGAGTAAAGAGCTCCATTAAGCTAAAAATTAGTAAAAAGAATTTGAATAATTTTTTAAGCATAAACTGCCACAAATCAATAAATAAATTAAACCCAAGACGAACTGAAATTACAATAGATAACCGAATCAAACTCGAAACGGGCAAAAATTCACATGAGTAGGCCTGACAACCCCCGCACCTTTCCAGACCAGAACATAATCAGAAATACATTTTAAATATTTTCCATTTTTTACTTTAACAAATAAAGAAGTATTACAACTTTAAGAAATAAATATCAGGATATATTTGTATATAAAACTGAAAATCCATGTTTAAATTGCTAATTATATTCTGGTCTTGAGAAGACATGAGGGCTACTAGCCCTACTCCTTTGAAATTTGTCTCGTTTTAAATTTGAACCGATTATATATTGTAATTTATGTTCGTTTTGTATTTGTTCATTTATTAAATGGGATTTCTGATAGTTTTACGCTTGGAAGATAAGAAAAATTAACTTTTGGAATATATATAATGAAAAGAGAAATCACCAATGCAACAGCACAAACACATTAAAAAAAAAAAAAAAGAAGACTGTTTTCCTACATTAGTGATTTATATAGACCAGTACTTGAATGAGACCTTAACCCTACTCATCCATACAATCACATAGGTCAAACAGCATAGCCATACACATTCAACCATAAAGAATAATCCATGGATAGGCAGTCGTGTCGTCAATAGGTATAAGTCGTCATTTACCAAACAATAAAAACAGTAAAACAAATAATTCAGAGGCAACAACCCAACACAAGGGCTCAGGGCTCATCAGGAGAATACACACCTGCCTATAGGGTTTCAGCACTTTAATTTCTCTTCTAAAAATAAATCCAAATCAAGCCAACATCCAAATCAAAATCCAACAATCAAAGTCCAAAAATCGTACCAAGGTCAATAGGTCATTAAATACATAAACATGAAAAAAAAAATTTTTTTAAATATTTATATATGTATATATATATATATATATATATATATATATATATATATATATATATATATATATATATATATATATATATATATATATATATATATATATATATATATATATATATATATATCAAACATTATATATGCATATATATATATGTCAATCATTATTTTCTTTTGTGGATTAGTGCCATCTATCCATATATAAAGTTTTGCCAATTTTGTTTTTTTTTTTTCAGTTGCACACCGTCAACGCATATATACCATTGGTGAAGAATTTTCAGTCGAGCGGTTGTTTTTAATTAGTCCTTCAATTTGAGATGGGAAAAATTAATATTAATGCGTTATTCCTATTTTGTTTGAATTGTTGTTGGAGGTGACTTATTTACATTCAATCTTGGCTTTAAATTATTCTGATAATATAATATTCTGAATAAATCTTGGCTTTATGATTATTAGGATAATAACATACACAATTGTCCTTATTATGAAGCTTTTTAAATATTAATGAAATGTTTCGAATCATAATTATTCGGTGATATAGGGAATAAATGCAACGATTGTTCAAAGAATTGGTCAGTAAGTGATTGAAAAGAAATTAGTGGAGGTTCGTTTTTAAAGTGGAAAAGCATCCTGGACTTTTAAGGTGAGACTTCTCTCATGTATATTTGTCTATTGTCAAACATGAATATAATCTAATCAGTCAAAATACAAGTACGCATTTTAACATGGGAGAGGACTCGAAATCGTTTTGTAAAATTTAGAAAATAAACAAATTATCAAAAAATGTGTAAACTTTAAGAAAGCTTATAGAACGACCTTCATATAAACATTAGAGTTGCTCCAAGAATTGCGCTTCACTTTTTTGGAAATCGTGTTATGAAACATCGTGGTGCTAGAGGCGAATTTGTAACATAGTACAAGACATGTTTGATGTAATAATGCTTTTGAACCTGTAAAATTTTTCAAAGGAGGAAGGGGGAGTAGAAAGTAAGTTCGTAAGCTCTTTGAATATTTTTATTGGCTTTTAGAACTTGATTAAATAAAAAAAAACTAATTTTTTTAGCTGAAAGTAAGGAGCGACATTAAAACTTAAAACGAACAAAAATTAATCCGTATATGAAATGAGTTGTCCCCTCCGCAATCCCTCGCTCTTTACGCTAAAGCTTTTAATTGTTTTAAAAAGTAGAATTGTGGCAAAGACTCAAACTTTAGCGTAAAGAGCAAGGGATTGCGGAGGGGACAACTCATTTCATATACGGATTAATTTTTGTTCGTTTTAAGTTTTAATGTCGCTCCTTACTTTCAGCTAAAAAAATTAGTTTTTTTTTATTTAATTTCTGAACGTTTTTGAATTAATGCATGTTTGGTTTTGGCTCTCCGCACATAAATTATTAAAATGAAATTTGTATATTAATTCTTTTTTTGGCTAAATGGCTTTCTCTTAGTTTTGATCTGACGATATTGAGAAATAAGGGGTGGAGAAGGAGGCCTAGTTGCCCTGCAATTTTTCGGTTACTTAAAAAGGCAACTAGAACTTTTAGTTTTTAACGAACGTTTTTATTAGTAAAAAATATACGTAACTTAAGAATTAACTTACGTAACAAACTTTCATAACCTTATATTTTTATTATGTATACGAGGGGGTTTGTACCCTCGTTAATACCTCGCTCTTTACACTAAATCCTAAGTTTTGTCCCAATTCTTGAAGAATGACCCCTGAATCAGAAATGCCGTAGAATAAATTGTTGAAATTACTAAAAATACTTTAGCATAAAGAGCAAGGTATTTATATCCTCCTAAATACCTCGCTCTTTATGCTAAAGTATTTTTAGAACCCCTCATATGCGTAATAATCTCTGTTCATTTTAAGTTTCAATGCTATTTCTTCCTTTCATTTGAAGAAACGTTTCATGTTTATTTTTCATTGTTTTCTTATAGTAATGCTAGAGAATCCTGCGCCCTTGTCATTGAATTTTTCTTTTCCTATGACAGATTCCTCCAAGGAAAGATCCTCTAACATAGCCTCCTCTCCTCAGCCCCACCCCCAAACAAAATAAAATCCACCTGAAAACGTCTGTACACTTCCCAATAACCATTACTATATGTAAACACTGGTCAAAGTTTGTAACTTGCAGCCCCTCCCCCAGGGATTGTGGGGGAGTAAGTCATCCCCAAAGACATAGTTATTATGGTTTTCGACTATGCTGAACAAAATGGCTATCTCAAAATTTTGATCCGTTGACTTTCGGAAAAAAATGAGCGTAGGAGGGGGCCTAGATGGCCTCCAATTTTTTTGGTTACTTAAAAAGGGCACTAGAACTTTTCATTTCCGTTAGAATGAGTCCTCTTGCGACATTCTAGGACCACTTGGTCGATACGATGACCCCTGGGGAAAAGAAAAAAAAAAAAAACAAATAAACACGCACCCGTGATTTGTCTTCTGGCAAAAAATACAAAATTCCACATTTTTGCAGATAGGAGCTTGAAACTTCTACAGTAGGGTTCTCTGATACGCTGAATCTGATGGTGTCATTTTTGTTAAGATCCTACGACTTTTAGAGGGTGTTTCCCCCTATTTTCCTAAATAAGGCAAATTTTCTCAGGCTCGTAACTTTTGATGGGTAACACTAAACTTGATGAAACTTATATATTTAAAATCAGCATTAAAATACGATTCTTTTGACGTAGCTATTGATATCAAAATTCAATTTTTTAGAGTTTTGGTTACTATTGAGCCGGGTCGCTCCTTACTACAGTTCGTTACCACGAACTGTTTGATTTAGCCTATTCCTGTGCATTTGCTTTTAAGCAAATAAGTATTTCTGCAGTTAAGTTTTTAAGTATTTTCTGTAGTTAATGGCAACACTGAACCGTCTCTGTGTAAATATTTTTGCAGTTTTCTGACATTTGCTATCTGTGCCATTTTGCATTAAAAAAAATCGCATCAATATTAACCAAAGACAAACCGCTCGGTATATTCCACCCCATCAGATGATGGGGGGGGATAATAATACTTTTGAACCTTTATAGTTTTTTTATTTGAGGAGGAAGGTGGATAGAAAACAAATTTGTTTGTGAACAAATTTTTAGCAAACGTGTCACTAGAGGTGCAGAAAATTGCCATTATGGCACATTGTAAAAGTTGTAGTTTTTTATCATGAAAACATATTATGCTTTCATTTTTCGACACTATAAAATTTTTTCTCTTTTCGGGACGGAGTTCGCTTTTTTATCTTTTCTGTCCCTTTTTTTTATAGAAAAAACCGTCGAAAACTAAGCGTTGCATTGCTATAGGTTTAGAAAATTGCTACTCTAGCATGTAGTTCAAGTTAGACCGTATCCAAGGGGGGACGCCAAGGATTTTGAACCCCCACCCCGATCTGTTTGTCTGACTCGTAAAAACGCAACAAAATGCATAAAAAAAATTGTTGCGTTTTTTAAAGATCCTTGCTATCGTTCAATAAAAAAATCTTTTTATTTGTCTTATTTTCTCTCTTCTAACTCAGTTTTGCACGTGGATATGTACGGGGAGGGGGGGGAATGGCTCGGGGAAATTTTCAGCAGGTTTCAATTTCTGGAAAATCATTTCCCTGGAAGGGGCTTTCTGGAGTTACCTAAAAACGATTAGAAATTTAACACTTTTTCATATCAAAGTTTGTTAAGAAGAATTTCTTTAGGGTGAATCGCTCGTAAGAAATTTTACGTAAGGAGGAATTTCAGAAAGTAAGGAATTGTCTGGATGAAATTTTATGGGGGTGGAGGTTTTATTCTATGTGGATCAAGCTTTCCACGGAGGAGTTTACGGTAAGGGTAGGAAATACTTAATGATTTTAGGAAAACCTTAATTAAACCATTGCATAAGAAAGGTGACAAAAGTTGATGTTTTAATTATCGAGGCATTAGTCTCGTCTCCGTAGGAAGCAAATTACTTAGTAATGTGATACTTTTTAGACTGAGAGATGCTGTACACAAAGTTTTAAGGGAAGAACAGTGCGGTTTTAGAAAAAATAGAGAATGTGTCGACCTAGTTTTCACTCTTAGGTTAATAATCGAGAAGTCTCTTCGTTGTCAAACACCTTTGGTCATCAGTTTTATCGATCATGAGCAAGCTTTCGAGTCTTTTGATAGAAGAGCGTTAGGAAAGGTCTTATCCTTATACGGTATACCAAACAAATACATTAAAGTGATTTGCGCTATGTACGAGAATAATACTGCTGCGGTTAAGGTAGGAAATAAGGTTAAAAACTGATTTTGTATTAAATTAAGAATTAAGCAGGGTTGTGTTCTATCCCCCTTTATATGGATCATTTTGATGGACTTCGTCTTAAGGAGCACAGTAAAGGCAATTGGAGACCACGGAATCCAATGGGGAGGGAAAACGCTCCTCTACTTAGATTATGCTGCTGATTTAAGCATATTAGATGGAAGTCTGAGCAAAATGAATGAATTTTTAGAGTTTTTTGCGAGTTCAGGGTGCTAAAATAGTCTTCAAAATTAATGTTAAGAAGACTAAGTCACTAAGGCTAGGAATAAGTGAAGATGAACAGGTGACATTAGGTAACGAAAAGATTGATCAGGTTGGGAGCTTCAGTTACCTTGGTAGTATTATTAGTAAAGATGGTGGGAGCAGTGAAGATGTTAAAAGTAGAATTGCTAAAGCTCAGGGTGTTTTTTCACAGTTAAAAAAAGTTTGGAAGAATAGAAAGATAAGCCTACAAACCAAGATTAGAATATTGGAAGCTACAGTGATGACAGTGGTCAAATATGGCTCTGAAGCATGGGCACTCCGAAAAGCAGATGAAAATTTACTAGATGTTTTCCAGAGAAATTGCCTACGGATTGTTCTGGGTACCCGGCTGACTGACTGTATTTCAAACAGTAGGTTGTACAAAAAATATGGTTCCATCCCGCTTTCTAGGGCTATAATGAAAGAAAGTTTGAGATGGCTAGGCCAAGTTCTGCGGATGAAAGATGACAGATTGCCGAAGATTGTCCTTTTTGGCCAACCGTCTGGGGCTACACGGAAAGCAAGTCGTCCTCGTCTCGGTTGGGAGGATACCATGAATAAAGATTTTAAGGAAATGAGAACTTCCTGAGAGGGTGTAAAGAGGGAGGCCTTGAGTAGATTAGGTTGGAAGAGGAGCGTGCGTAGCTGTGTTGGCCTCAGGTGGCTTGGTGCTGGAGTGAGTTATCAGTAGTAGTTTACGGTGAGGGTAAGAAATTTTTTTATGGAGGGGTGTGCCACATTTACCTGCATTGTTTGAAAAACAATCGGAAATTAAATAAAAAATAATTTATTTTCATCTAAAAGTAAGGAGCAACATTAAATTTTGAAACCTACAAAAATTCTTCTAATATGAATATGAAGAAACAGCTCCCCTCTTCGATTTTAGTTTGTTTTGAGTTTGAGTGTTGCTGCTTCCTCTCAGTTGAAAAAAAAACATTTTTTTTTTTTTTATTTAGTCAACTGAGACTTGGTAGTGGGTATAAATCACAAAAAACATGTGAATCAAATATACAACATGTACCCATAAAAATGCGTTTATAACAGGTATAACAAATTCTTGAGACTGATCTTAGAAGTTTGAAGCATCTTGTACCCTCCTCCAAAGGTACGGTATTAGTGATTCCATGTCAGTGTCTAAGTAGCTCTCCTGTTTAACTGGATGTAATAACCTTTCATTCTTATAGATCATATTGAAAACCAGAAAATAGAGGGGATGACCAAAAAATAGTACTTGAATTTCTATACATTCCTTTGCTTTCTGCGTAATTTGACACATTTTTGATTTTTCCAAACCTCTGCTTCCTCCCAAGCTTACAGAAAAGATTAAGCAAGACATGAGCTGTTGAAATACTTAAAAAATTGTTTTTGAATATTCCAGTGTTTGAAACTAACACTGAAATCTTAGTTAAGATTCTGAATAAAGAAAGGAAAACTTTTCTTTTTGTTAAAAACTTAAAAACAACAACATAAAAAAATGAATTTCCCAGAAGAGTAAAAAAAGATAGAAGAAATTCAGGCTATAAGGACGAGGGTAGAACGAGCTTTTAAGGCTATAGAATTGGAAAGAGCCAGGTCAAAAACGCAGAACAGATGTATCAAGAACATGCTACAGAGTCGACAAAGAATCATATCAAACTTGCAAAACAATTATATCAAGTATGCAATGACTTTCTTTTTTCATTTATACCTTTTTCATCTATTTTCAATTTTCTTTTTTTTAACAATTCGTAGTAGCGAACTATATTAAGGAGCTACCAGGCTCAATAGTAACCAAAACACTCAAAAACAGAATTTTGATACCAATACATACATCAACAGAATTGAGATTTTATGCTGATTTTAAATATATATGTTTCATCAAGTATAGTCTTACCCATCAAAAGTTAGGAGCCTGCGAAAATTGGCCATATTTTTCTCAAAAAAGGGAGATATACCCACTAAAGTCATAGACTCTTAATGAAAATTACACTATCAGATTCAGCGTATCAGGGAGCCCTACTGTAAAGGGGATGTTCCCTCCTCAACAACTCGCTCTTTACGCTGAAGTTTGACTTTCTCTCAACTCTACTTTTTAAAACAGTAAAAAACTTTTTCGTAAAGAGCGGGGTGTTGCAGAGGGAACACCCTCTTTCATATACGGAGTAATTTCTGTTCGTTTTAAGTTTTAATGTCGCTCCTTACTTTCAGTTAGAAAAACTCGTTTTTCTTTTTATTTAATTTCTGGACGTTTCTTAAATAAATTCATGTTTTGATTTTGGCTCTCCGTACATGAAAATTAAAACGAAATTTGTATATTAATTTATTTTTTTGGCTAAATGGCTTTCTCATAGTTTCATAAGAAACCGAGCCCTCTGGTCGGAGATAACATGTAAGTAGAATTCTTAGCAATTAAATAAAAAAAGATTTTTTCAACTGAAAGTAAGGAGCCAAATTAAAACCTAAAACAAACAGAAATTACACCATATATGAGGGGGTTTGCCTCTTATTCAATCCTTCGCTCTTTGCGCTGAAGTATTTTGATATCTTTTAAAAAGCTTCATATTCCATCAAAACGGCCATTGTGTCTCAGAAGTAATTCTTAAGTAACTGGGACACAAAGTCAAATGTTAGCGTAAAGATCAAAGTGTTGAGAGGGGGTTAACCACCCTCATATACAGAATATTTTTTCGTTTGAAGTTTCAATGTTGCTCCTCACTTTTAGTTGAAAAGTGTTATTTTAAATTCAATTTTATCTTTTCAAGAACTGCCGAAAAATCTGGCTTTCCTATTTGTAAAAAGTCCTCCCTACGCAGAAAATTTCTCAAAGTAAAGTTTCTTCGACTTAAACTAACCCCTCCCCCACTGGAAAATTATCTCTGGACATTTCAATCCTCGCTGAAAATTTCTTACGGACGATTTCACCTAACAATTTCTCTTTAGTATACTTTCATTGGAAAAGGATATTAATTTCTATTGGTGTTTAAGTAATTTCGGATATCCCCCTCTGTAAAATTTGTTTTCTAGAAATTTCCTCACCGCCAGTGGAAAGTAACTCCCACACAAATTTTCCCCACCAAAAATTCCCTAAGCGGGAAATTCCCCCTCCCATAGAAAAACCAACAATCCCAACACCAATGAAAATCACATTTTTAATTTAGTCGGCAAAGACAAAGTTTGTTTTTCGTGTTTGTGTTTCAACTCGTTTCTTAAAGAATAGCGACAAAAATCATGCTATGTCCTCGGATACTTTCCTCTACGTGAAAAGTTCTTCCCGAGAAAATTTTCCCACAAAAAATTCGCCCAAAAACATTTGCGCATTTTTCCTAACATTTACTTTGTATTTTAACAATGTACAAATTGTTTATAGTGCTGGCGAAGAACACAAAAACACTATCGTGTTTGATGAAAGCACCAAAATATGGCTTGATTAAGCAAGCGAAATTTTCCCTCGGAACGCTACTAGGTGACTTGAAATCCTAGATAGTGGACGAAAATAAGAGTCTGTAAAAATGAGAAGACATGGTCGTTCCAACCGGGTTATATGAGGTAATCGATGGCAGAGGTTCCGAATAAAAGGTTTAAAATATCCTAAGTTGTACCGTAGTGTCACTAGATACCCCAAATCTAAGAGCGCGGTCGAAAATATGAGTTTGTCAAAATGAAAAGATATGATCGCCCTAAAAGGCTAGTATGGGGTAATCGATGGCAGATGTTCCGAATATGAACGTGAAATGTTGTACCGTGGTACCGAAATATGGTACCAAATGTGAAAACAGTTGTGCCGTAGTTTTGCTAGGCACTCCAGATTCAAGAAGGCGGTCGAAAAATACAAGTTTTGTTAAAATAAAAAGTAATGACTTCAAATGAGCGGATTAGGAGCAACCGATACTTCAGATTCTGAAAATGCACGTATATGCATATAAATATACCTTACTAGTACCGTTGATCCGCCTGAGGTCTAAAATTAGTTGACCTTTTAATCCGTTTGGGGTCTTAGTTTGAGACCAAGATGCGTCCATTGTATGGCCTTTGTTTACATTTTGCTAAGCCAAAATCAGTTAAATAGGTGTTAAATCTTCATCTCTTTATTTATTGTAAATGAATCAACAGAAGATAAACAGCTGGTATTAAACATTTAAAAATTATATTTTTATAAGGAACAAAAAGAGACCAATCAAATTTTCTAGTAAAAAAATAAATACAAAATAAACTCATGTTCAACAATTAAAGCACTTTGATTTGCACCAGCATAGTGGTCTACAGTTAAGGTCAAATTTCCTGCAGTGGCATCTTCTTTCACACCCTTTTTTGCAACCACAACGGACTGTCTCGGGACAGGCTTTTGATGCTTGTGAAAGGGAGTCTAACCAATAGAGATGCCACATTCAATTGGCGCCAAAGACCCAGAAAAAAAAACAGGGAAAAGTGGGTATTGACTTCAGGTTACGACTCCACACATAACCTGGCATGTAGTGACATGTCAGTGCATCTCTAAGGATATGTTTTAGAAATGAGCACTAGCTGAAGGAAGTCTTTCTATTAATTTCACTTTTTAAAACAGTAAGAAACTTTAGCGTAAAGAGCGGGGCGTTGAGGAAGAAAAGCCCCTTTCATACACGGAATAACTTCTGTTCGTTTTAAGTTTTAATGTTGCTCCTTACTTTCATTTAAAAAAACTTGTTTTTTTATTTAATTTCTGGACGTTTATGAATTAATGCATGTTTTGATCTTGGCACTCCGCACATAAATAATTAAAACAAAATTTGTATATTAATTAATTGCAATTAATCGGAAGATTTTGAGAAAAAGGGGCGAGGGAGGAGGCCTAGTTGCCATCCAATTTTTGATTACTTAAAAAGGCAACTAGAACATTTAATTTTTTTACGAACGTTTTCATTGGTAAAAAATAGAAGTAACTTGAGAATTAACTTACGCAACGAACTTCTATATTCGTATGTTTTTATTGCGTATATGATGGGGTTCAACCCTCGTCGATACCTCGCTCTTTACGCTAAAGCTTAAATTTTGTCCCAATTCCTTAAGAAAGACCTCTGAATCACAAAGACCGTAGAATAAATAGTTGAAATTACTAAAAATAATTTAGCGTAAAGAGTGAGGTATTACGAGGAGGTAAACCCATCATATGCGTAATAATTTTTGATTGTTTTAAATTTCAATGCTGCTCCTTACTTCCAGTAGAAAAAACTTTTCATATTTATTTTTCATTGTTTTTTCAAATTATGCTAGAAAATCCCGCGCCCCCTTCATTGAAATTCTCTTCCCCATGAGAAGTTTCTCCTTGGAAATATCCTCCCACGTACCCTCCTTCCTCAACTTTCCTCCTAAATAAAAAAACTGAAAACGTCTGTACACTTCCCAGTAACCATTACTATATGTACACACAGGTCAAAGTTTGTAACTTGCAGCCCCTCCCACGGGGACTGCGGGGGAGTAAGTTGTCCCTAAAGACATAGTTATTAGATTTTTCGACTATAATGAATAAAATGGCTATCTCAGAATTTTGATCCGGTGACTTTTGTGAAAAAAATAAGCGGAGGGGGCCTAGGTGCCCTCCAATTTTTTTGGTCACTTAAAAAGGGCACTAAAACATTTAATATCCCTTAGAATGAGCCCTCTTGTGACATTATAGGACCGCTCAGTCGATACAATCACCCCTGGAAAAAAAAAACAAAAACAAAAAAAAACAAATAAACACGCATCCGTGATCTGTCTTCTGGCAAAAAATACGAAATTCTACATTTTTGTAGATAGAAGCTTGAAACTTCTACAATGAGGTTTTCTGATACGCTGAATCAGATGGTGTGATTTTCGTTAAGATTGTATGACTTTTATGGGGACTTTTCCCCTATTTTCTAAAATGAGGCAAATTTTCTCAGGCTTTTAACTTTTGATGGGTAAAACTGATCTTAATAAAATTTATATATTTAGAGTCAGCATCAAAATGTAATTCTTTTTATGTAACTACTAGCTGTTGGGGTGGCGCTTCGCGCCACCCCAACACCTAGTTGGTGGGGGCGCTTCGCGCCCCCCCCGCCCAAGCCCCCCCGCGCGCGTAAGTCGTTACGCGCCATATTAGTTACGCGCCATTGTAGTTGTGTCCCTATGTCCCACCTGTGAATATAGATAGATATATATATATATATATATATATATATATATATATATATATATATATATATATATATATATATATATATATATATATATATATATATATATATATATATATATATGTTTTTAACTACGTAAAACTTGCGAATATACAACATTCTTTGCTGTCCCATTGTCTGTGCATATAAATAGATTGTCAGGTTTACCGACTCTTGAACATGCAACATATAATGGTCCATGGGAAAACAATCCGTATTCAGATCTATACCTCATGATTCTAATGATTGCCCTTGAGCTTTGTTGATGGTGATTGCTAATCGACCATTCCCTGAGTCGCCATCGTCATTTATATATCCCCCTGTGCACCCCGGCGTCCCCTTTGTAGTTATGTCCCTGTGTCCCGGTCGTCATTTATATTCCCTGTGTCCCGGTCGTCATTTGTGTCCCGGTGTTCCAGTCTGTGATTTCTCTTTGAGTGTCCCGGGCGTCATTTATATTCCTTGTGTCCCGGTGTCCCGGTCGTCATTTATATCCCCCTGTGCCCCCCGGCGTCCCCATTGTAGTTGTGTCCCTGTGTCCCGGTCGTCATTTATATTCCCTGTGTCCCGGTCGTCATTTGTATCCCGGTGTCCCGGTCTGTATATACATTCGTTTTTTAGTTTTGTTTTTCTCCTTTATTTTTTTCCTTTTTCCTTTTTTTTCTTTTTTAGTTTATTTAGATTTTTAGATTTTTTTTTATATTTATTAATATTTTTTTAGTTTTCTTTTTCTCTTATTTTTCAGTTTTTTCCTTTTTTTTTAGTTTTTTCTTTTTTAGTTTTTAGTTTTTTTTGTTTTTTACCTTTTTTAGTTTTTTTAGTTTTTTTAGTTTTTTAGCTTTTTTAGTTTTTTTATTAGTTTTTAGTTTTTTTTTAGTTTTTGCCTTTTTTTAGTTTTTTCAGTTTTTTTAGTTTTTAGTTTTTTACCTTTTTTTAGTTTTTTTTAGTTTTTTAGCTTTTTTAGTTTTTTTTCTTTTTAGTTTTTTTTGTAGTTTTTACCTTTTTTATTTTTTTTTCTTCTTTTGTATTAGTGTGAAATAATTCAGACGTCATATGCGGACAAACACGACGTCACTCGACAGACAGACAGACAGACATAACCCACAAACAACTTATTTTTATATATATTTATTCATATTTTTTTAGTTTTCTTTTTCTCTTTTATTTTTCAGTTTTTTCCTTTTTTTTAGTTTTTTTCTTTTTTAGTTTTTAGTTTTTTTTAGTTTTTTACCTTTTTTTAGTTTTTTTTAGTTTTTTTAGTTTTTTAGCTTTTTTAGTTTTTTTATTAGTTTTTATTTTTTTTGTAGTTTTTGCCTTTTTTTATTTTTTTCAGTTTTTTTTAGTTATTAGATTTTTACCTTTTTTTAGTTTTTTTTTAGTTTTTTAGCTTTTTTAGTTTTTTTTTCTTTTTAGTTTTTTTGTAGTTTTTACCTTTTTTAGTTTTTTTCTTCTTTTGTATTAGTGTGAAATAATTCAGACGTCATATGCGGACAAACATGACGTCACCTGATCCACAGATCCACACACAGACAACTTATTTTTATATATATAGATTGGTATCAAAATTCCATTTTTTAGAGTTTCGGTTACTATTGAGCCGGATCGCTCCTTACTACAGTTCGTTACCACGAACTGTTTGACAATAAACATTTCAAGATGATTTTGTCTGGTTCAGGCAAAACTAAACACAGGTCAATATAAGTTATCGTTAAAATAGAGATTAAACATAGATTATAATTTCTAACCACTCTCGAAGACACCTGAGACTCAGCTTTATCACATAAAAAACAATTTTGAGTGTTATCTTTTCCGAGTGGTATTCGAGAAATTGTATACAAAATTCAATCATTTATGGGATATCGCCGATGATTGAAATTATATTTTTTATGCATCATAGACTAGTGACAAGCTAAATACTAAAAAGTACCTGGCCAAAAGTAAATTTAGGAATGGAAAGATGCTGAGGTTAGGTTAAGGTTTGCGTTCCTGAATTTTACACATGAATTTTAAACTTTACACGCAGACTTTCAACAACAGCATGTTCTTCATTTCTTCCAAAAAGGTCTAATTGTGCTCTTCGGCGCATTGATATTCAGTTGTTTATCCGACACATACACATGGTGAGGGGTGATTTGTTAAAGGGGCAAATAAAAAGAACCAGTTTGTAAAAGCAGCGAAAGAAAAGGGGGGATTTCGGTCCCAGAACATTTAGCCTTTCTCCCAATTTTAAACAATGGCTTTTAAGACAAACTTTCTCTTATATTTACTAGAAAATAGTAGAACCGAATGAAGAAAATTTTCACGAAGTAGCTCAGATAACTTCAAAGACCACACTGCCTTTCAATGACGAAAATATAACAGTTATAACCTTTTTAATTAATAAATATAACCTTTTAGATTAAAATTTTGAACTGTTATATTTATGAATTAGCTCAAATGTTTTGAATTCGTCGCCTAGAGTCCCTTGCATATATATTTTTGTGGTAAAGCAGCTGAGGGTAGTGAAACTTGAAAGTGGATGAAAATGAAGAAGATTGTCAAGTTCAAGGAAGCTCATCGAACTGTAAAAAGAACAGTGAACGAAACTTGGGGTATCAGGGAGGAATAGGGAAAGGAGTGGATAATAGGAACGAGGTGGTAGCAACTACTTGCCTAAGGAGCTACAAGCTAGCTTTTGATTTGTAAATCTTTAAGAAATGATCTTTGCTTTTGGTTATTTTCTAGGTAATTGAATCGAAACATGTTGGGTTAATATTGTAACCCAAATAAGCATTCTATCCGCTAGAACTTTGCGACATCACTTACCACAGTAATCTGGATTCCCAAGTTCAAGGGTGAAGGGTAACTCACTATAAAAAATCGAGACCCCTGGGGGACATACTATACGCTTGGTGGAGTAAACCTTCAAGAATAAACAATTATTTGGGTTAAATTATGGGGAGTAGAATCAAAGTATTTTGAGTTAAAATTAGAAGCTAACATATGTATTCTACCTGCTAGTAATTCGCGACATCACTTACCATGGTGAGGTATGGGGAGTCCTCCACAAAAAAATAGTAAACGCCAGGTGTCACGCTCTACTTTTGGCAAAAATACGCCATCTATGGTGGGACGTAGCATAAATCTGCAACGTTTGGCGGAACAAGTGGTGCATCGATATATACACCGGGTGATGGAAAGTGGACAACCCCTCCAGGTCCTTGCAAAGTCTTTGCTTAATCCCAGTGATTTAAAATTGAAAATTTCAATGTTAAATCATTTTCTTTATGATAAATGTTTTCTATGAGTTCTTTTTTATGCATTGCATCCCATAAGAATTAACGCCAAAAAATTGACGTTTATGTTGATAAAGGGAAAGTACTCCCATGCTCCTGGTGATAAAATGCACAATTTAAGACACGTCTGTTGCTTAGAACTCGGGCCTCACGGAAACAGGAAAAATTTGGGAAACATAATTTCCCGTCACCTGAAATAGGTGCTTCGCCAAAGGGAAAAGGATATCCGCCAACGGATAGGATTACTAACATCCTTCAAATTATTTCTAATGATCAAATACCATGTAAAACAGAATATAAACACATTTTATGAAAATGAACAAACAGTTCGTGTAAAGTGAACAACACACAAGAACAATGTGGCAAACACAGTGGCGTGAATTGACGAATTTGGGGGGGGGGTGAATTTTTATTTAATGATGCCAAGAAGGTATTCTTCAGAAACTAGGGAGCACTGTTTCGTTTTTGTTTTTTAAATTTTATCATGAAAACACAAGTAGGGGCAGTTGTGCCCTCCCCAAATAGACATGGTGTTTTTTTTTGCACAGTCGAAGAGGCTGGTTGGCTATAATTTACTTAAAACAATAAAATTATATGTTGAGGCGTTTGAAATACAACCGTTACATAAATCACTATCAATTAATAATTTGTTTTTAAATCGCGTTAGATACAAAATGATACATATGGAGTAAAACACTGAAAAAGGTGAGAATACGCCATAATTATGTAACAATGAAATAAAATAAACAGACGGACTAAAGGATGGTGGGTCAAAAATCGTTTTAAAGCTGAATCGAATATTTCTCTATGGAGCACGGTCAGGTTTGCCGCTGCAACAGATACTCCAAATTACGAATTAGTATACGATTGTTATATCAAAGGGGAGATCAAGTAAAAATTTACAATATCTAAAATAAAGAGTATGGAATTGTTTAACATCATTCTTCTTTAAAAAGGGAAAAACTCCCTTTTAAATTTCCAAACGGCTGTATTCAGTAACATCAATTCATGAAACTCTGGAAGGGAGAGGGGGCCAAAGTGCATTCGTCAAAATATAAGGTTGTTTTCCAGATATTTCAATTAAATGCCAAAAAAAAAGCATTTTTCAATCCCCGAAAAGGTTATTTTCAAAATCTAGGGGAGAGGAAATGTAGGGTGGGGCATAATCCTCCCTGCCTCCAAATTAACGCCACGAGCTATATTTGTTGTACTCTACAATACTTCTAAATTAAGTGTATCTTAAACTTTAGTGCAAAGGGCGAGGGGTGAGGTGAGTGATATCTGCGCACCTATTATCGTTCGCTAGTTCTGTTGGAAACCTTCCCATAGTCCTTAAGTGTAGACCTCTTTCTGTCTCTGGACATTCTTCTTATCAGCTCTGAAGTTTATATGAAAGTAAATGTCCTTTTAATTTATCTGGAAGATATCCCCTCCTGTCTTGGTATTCCCTTCTCCCTCCCAGTTATTCATGCGTATGTGCCTGAGCCAGTTTTAATTGGTGCCCTTAGGTTGCAGTGTTAGTTCTGATCTAGCTAAGAACCAAAAGCAGGACACATTGACAGGTGCTGTAAATGCGGTCCGTCTCACAGCCCCAATTTTTTGCAAGTGTATATTTGTTGATTCTAAGGTTTTTTGTGTGTGGGAATTAGTCCCACGTTGATATGTTTGTTAAGGCTCCAGCTCCCAAGTGTCCTACCTCGGAAATTTGTGCCCACGAGTCAAAGTAAAAAACCTTCCTTGGGAAGACAGTAGTGTGAATGTAACCGGAGCGCAAAAAAACGAATTTTAATTTCAATAAGTGTATCAAAATTATTTCCTTTTTTACGGGGATTCCGATTACATAAAATACATCAACTTAAACTTTCATGCCTGAGAAAATTTACACAATTTGAAAAATGGGGACCCCCTTAAAAGGGATGTGAGATTGATATAAATTCAGCATGTTCAAGAATCTAATTGTAAAAGTTCCAAATTCTTATTTGCAAAAACAGAAAATTTGGCATTTCTTTGAGAAATTTGCTAACGGGTGCCTGTTTATTTGTAGTTTCTTCTCCTTTGCGATTATATCGAAGTGGTGTTCGTAGATTGTCAAAAGAGAACCCGCTTAAACATAAGTTAAAAGTACCCAATTGTCCCCTTTTTAAATAAAAAAAGAGGCAGTGCCACCGGAAAGTGCTGATTTCCGCCATTTTATTCTGCAAATCGAAATATTATGCCCGAAGGGAGCTTAAACACTATCAAATTAAAAATTTAGAGATTGCAAATCGGTGTGGAATCATTGTTAGGTCTGGAATCTTTATACCTTCAGGCTTAAAACAAAAAGAAATGTACTTGTTTTGACGTAAGTATGCACATTTCCATCTCTTTAAAGGGGGGGGGGATCATAAACTGGTTTTGGTGATCGTTTCCCCTGGATTTTTCGTGGACAATACCCCCAGTGGAAAATCCCCCCGATGCTTTCCTCTCATGAAAAATTCCCCCACACGCAAAGTTGAGGTTCCAAAGAGAAAGTACAAAATAGGTACCTCAAACACTGATAAGTGGTACCAAAGGATGAGATATTAAAAACAGTTTTAGGACAGGGGCTGGTTGGTCTCTAATTACTTTCAACTTGTTTAAAAGGACTAGAACTCTTGATTTCCGATCGAATGAGCATCCTCCAAAGTTTTTAGTAAAATGGGGCAGAGGTAGGGATAAGGAAGGGGCAGTCCCCCTCCTATACGGAGTAAACTCTGGTCTTGTGTGGGATGTACTGTTACTCCTACTTTCATAATAGCACGGTAGATCAGAAATAGTCCCAGACATCAACAGGGATTAAATATCAATTTCTACATCCCACTCTCCCCGTCTCATCCTCAGACTTAATTTTGTATTTGCCTGAAGGCTCAATGAGGATTGGAAATGTTTGCCCGACTTGAAAAACGTAATAAAAATGCATAAAAAAACCTTTTTGATGTTTTTTTTAGTATTTTTAACTTCCATCCCCCCCCGAAAAGTCCTAGATACGATGTTTGGGGTCATATATTAATTTCTATGTCTACCATCCCCTCGCCTCTCCCTTGGAACTATTTCTGTATTTACCTGAAGGCTCAATGAGAGTTGGGATGTTTTGGCGTTAAAACGCACCCTTTGAGGCATAACAGGGAATTTACCTGACAGTGAATTTCCTTTAGAGCTTAACAATATTTCAGCTCTATCAAAGAGCTGTTCACAGCAAATTACATATATAAATTTAGTAAAACTTACATCAAAATGATATCTTTAAAACTGAAATTGAAAAATTAAATCATTCCAAAGTTTGTTGTTCTTACGATGGAAAGGCAATGTGGCCTTTGTATTTAAAGATCATGGATGTATGTTTTTGTTGTTTTTTTGTTTTTTTTGCTTCCCCCAGGGATGATTGTATCAAGCCAAGGGCCCTAGAAGATTGGGAGATGGCCCATCAAGGCTGCAACTTCGTGCCTCTTTAAAGAGGCGAACCACGACAATGTTAAGCGATCTTCGGTTCCAGTGGTCGCAGAGGGATGGGGAGGGATGCATTTCGTAGCCCAAGCTCCAACTAAGAAACCTGCCAAATTTCATCCCCCTACGACTTTTCCTTCATGGGAAAAATCTGGCCGAAAGTTTCGACTCGTCAACCCCAGCCCCCCTTTAACGTTGTCCGATCGGGATGAAATTCACAAGTTAAGGTCCCCTAGGACCCAGGAGCTTATCCACGAAATTTCAGCTTGATCCGATAACTTCTTCCCTGTTTTCCAGAAACCACGCATAGCCACTTATTGTTCATGTTCTCCTTTTTTTTTCTCGATGCCTACAGGTCACAGCCGACATCGGATCTGGGTGTACGAAGACTCATTCGACGCGGAATTCTCCGAGTAATTGCCCTGGAAAGTTTCGTCGGATAATCTTAACCCCCCGATTTTCTAGCTTAGAAAAACCCATTTCCCCATTGAAGGTAAAATTTTCTCTTGTAATAACATCACTTGTTTGAAAAATTCTTACACTGACAGCAGCTTGGCGCAGTAGAAGCGTGCTGGGCCCATAACCCAGAGGTCGGTGGATCGAAACCGCTAGCTGCTAATTTTTTAAAATTTGTTAAATTAAGTAATTTTGTCAGTTTGAATTTATTGATACAGAAAGGGAGAAAATAAACATGGAAACATGTGATCAGAATTACATACTGGAATGTTCACAAGAATTTATACTGAAGCGGGGGTAAGGCTTGATGGAAGCAAGTTAAAAGAACCATTTAAATTGATTTCCTAATTGAAGCCGTTGGTGAAATTTTCTATTGTAATAACTTGTTTGATAACAAGCATAACAGCAGCTTGGCGCAGCGGAAGCGCGCTGGGCCCATAAACCGGAGGCGGGTGGGTAAAAACCACTAGCTGCTAAATTTTAAATTAAGCTGCTAAACTATTAAAATTATCAAAATTAGATAACTTTTTCAGTTTGAATTTATTGATACAGAAAGCGAGAAAATTATTATTAAATTACATCCACCATGGATTGTAGAAAACATACAGAAATAATATGAAAAAAACTTCGTTTTCTTAAAGAGTTAAAGAGGCTGCGTCCCAAAGTCGAACCTTAAAACGTACTGGAATTAGGAGAGGCAGTTGGGGGGGCTGCCGCCCCCCAAACCCCCCGCTTTTAAAGACTTTTGTACAGGTTTTTTGTTGTGGGGGGCTGCCGCCCCCGCTCTTGGCTTCGGAAAGGCCCTCTTTTAATTAACAGAAAATTGAAATGAATGAATAATGGAATAACTTCGAAAAATGTTAAACACAAGAGGACAGGAGAACCATTGCGCCGAAACTAGTAATTAGTAACAATGAAGTCCCCCCACAACAAAAAACCTGTACAAAAGAGTCTTTAAAATCGGGGGGTTTGGGGGGTGGCAGCCCCCCCAACTGCCTCTCCTAATTCCTGTACGTTTTAAGGTTCGACTTTGGGACGCAGCCTATTTAACTCTTTAAGAAAACGAAGTTTTTTTCATATTATTCGAACAAAAATCGAAAGCTTGATTGCCTTTTTGAATTACCAAAGAGAATGGAGGGCAACAAGGGTTCTTCCCTTGTAATTCCTTCCCCCCCCCCACCAGCCACAGCCGAATAAAATTTTCATATAGGCATTTGGCTCATCATATTTGAAAGGTCCAATAAATATGCCTCTGGCAATGACAAGACCCCACAATTTGACCATTGCTCAAAGATAGTATATGTTATTAAGAAAAATGCGGGCATTTTTTGAGTTTTAGTCTTTTTTTTTATTAGTCAAAAGTGTTTGGAGACCAACCAGCCTATTTCCTAAAATTTTATTTGATATATGGTTCTTCTGTTTCCGCTTAGGACATCTGATCGATGTTTTGAGGTACTTATTATGTACTTTCTCTTTGGGCCGTCGACCTTGCATGTAGGGTAATGTTTCATGGAAGGGGGATTTTCTTGGGGGGAGGAGGTAAACGCCGGTTCCCATCATAAACATCTGAAAATTAGAGTAACTTCCAGTAAATCTACACATGGGAACTCTCCTCCCACCCCACCCTCTTGCGTCTAGGACTGTATGAGATTATTGAGCAAAAAGACGTAGACACAATAAATATGCATCTCTTTCGTTCATGCTGTTTTTATCATTTAGGTGCGCTTGCTCTATTCTAAAATTTTAATGAGCTCAGTTTATTTACCCCCGTCCGTGGTCAAAGAAAATTTTGCTTATAATGTTCTTTTTTTTGTGTAGGAATTACCGAAGGGGCTTTCTCTAGTGGAAAGTAAATACTGACTTAAAGAACGATCACTACTTGTGTTTAAAATAGGTCACATCCCCCCTCCCTTTTCAGTCTTTATTCCCTGAAGAATTATTGCTATTTAGAAACCATAAGCTTTTGTTTTCAAGTGTTTCTTCCTTTTTACTAATCTGGCTAGCGCATCTTTTAAGTTATCCTTTTCAGTTTTGGTAGTGATTCTGTGTAGATTAAATAAAAAAACTAGTTTTTTAACTGCAAGCAAGGAGCGACATTTTAACTTAAAACGAACAGAAATTATTCTGTATATGAAAGGGGTGTTGTCCCCTCTTCAACGCATCGCTCTTTACGCTGAAGTTTGACTCTTTCTCACAGCTGTACTTTTTAAAACAATAAAAACCTTTGGGAGCAATGCATTAAAGAGGGATTTGACTAAGTGCATCTTTATGATTCAGTGCTTCACCGCAAGGTATTACCGTCTCTGAAACTGGAAGGTTCAATGGATAGTTTTTTGATAGTTCTAAATCAATTGCTTATCTTAGAAATTTCAAATGGTGGCTTTATAGTAGGCTACTCTTTGAGCCAAAATGGCAGAAAAGACTAATCTGCTATGGCACAATCTTTTGTTGTTACTTAAATAGGTAAGTAGAACGTTCAAATTCTTTTCTAATAAACATCCACAATTATCTGGAGGGAATATGGTCGGTAGGAATTATCAGGAGGGAAACGCGTAGCACCGTCCAAACCACCGCAGTTGCTGCCGTTTGATTGTCTTGTTCTCTTTAGAGTTTCCCAATTAGTTCTAATTAACCCTTTAATTGCAGGATGAAGGAGCCTGGCAAAAATGCTATTATGCCATTCAGAACCGTTGACAATTTGACTTTCGAAGAATGGCAAGCTAAAGTGCCCATGTTTAAGTGAACCTTTGTTGACTTATCCTCACTTTTTGCGTCATTTTAGCTTTTAAGTTGAGTAATTATGTTAGTATTCAATCACTTGTTTCAAGTGACATGTCTTTTTACTAATTTTGTTCAACATTATTGTAATGAAGTTCAAGCATAATAAATACTTAAATTTATACAAATGACCAATCCTTATGTCGTTTTTCCATTTTGCATAGGTTTAGAAAGTGGTTTTAAGTATAATTCGAATAGTAAATTCTTCAGTAATCCAAGTTCAAAACTTGAAGATGAACACATTCAAAAAGAACTGGAACATGGGTACCATTCGGGGTAGGTTGGGGACATTTGTCCCGTCCTCTACATTTCGAAAAATTCCTTTTTTCAATGAAACTATTTTGTTTTGGTATTTTCATTGGAAAAAAAAGTCGATGAAGGCAAAATGAATCCCCTTCCCACGCACACAGATATTAGACAATCGTAATTGGTTGTAGGATTTCCCAGAATCAAATCTGTTTAGTTTTAGCTGCTCAAATTTAAGGAATAATCAGCATCGTAAAGAACATGAAATTGTCGTTTTTTACGTCTAAGTGGTGTGCAAATACAATTATTAGTTTCAGAATTTAAAGATGATGGTACTGATGAGAGGAGAAGAAGAGGGTATAAAACAAAGGAAAATAAAATGGTCAGGTTTTCCATTTTCTTTTCATAGTATCTGCCTCTTTCGGTCTTCTACTGGTGATGGTGCTGTTTCGGAGTAAATTTTTGATGTGCCACCAACCGTATCAAGGGTTTTCTTATAAATATTTATTGGTGTTGATCGAATGGGTGATCGGGTCTTAATGAAACCTGATATATAGAAAGATCTTATGTCTCAGATGTTCTATTTTCAATTCAAATTGGATCCGCGCACATAGGCGGGCCGGAGGGGGAAAACAGAAATCTTGGAAACCAGAAATCTTGGAAAATGCTTAGAATGGAGAGATCAGGATGAAACTTGTTGGGAAGAATAAGCACAAGTCCTAGATACTTCATTGACCTGAATCCGCTCTCTTTGGGGGAGCTGGGGTGTTAATTTGGAAAAATTAGAAAATTGAGGTATTTTTAACTTAAGATCGGATGACAGGATCTTAATGAAATTTGATATTTAGAAAGAACTCATGTCTCAGAGCTTTCATTTCAAATCCCGACCAGATCTGTTGACATTGGGGAGACTTGGAGGGGGAAACCGGAAATCTTTGAAAACGCTTAGAGTGGACAGATCGGGATGAAGCAGGGTGGGTACAATAAGCAAATGTCATAGATACGTGATTGATGTAACCGGACTGGATCCGCTCTCTTTTGGGGGAGTTAGGGTGTGTGGTTCATTGCTTGGGCGAGTTTGGTGCTTCTGGAAGTGCTAGGACGATGAAAATTGGTAAGCATGTTAGGGAGCTGCAACAATTGACTTGTTAAAGTCGTTTTCTCCGATTAGACCATCTGAGGGGGCTGAAGGGAGATGAAAAATTAGAAAAATTGAGATATTTTCAACTTACGAGTGGGTGATCGGACCTAAATGAATTTTGATATTTAGAAGGACCTCGTGACTCTGAGCTCTTATTTTAAATCCCGACCGGCATTAAGCCTCTGATTTTCCTTTTAAATCAATCTATTGATTCTTAGAATTTTGCTAGAGCTCATACCATATGAGCTCTTAGCTCTTGACTCATCCGACCTCATCACAAGTGCCACGTGAGCTCTTGTTTTTATTTGGCAAGCCTTTTTCAGTATCAAAATTAAAAAAAAAAATGGAATCAAACAGTTCCTCATATTTTCTTAGCAAAATTGCTAACGAAAAAAAAAAAAAAATCAGCAAGCAAAGCTCTTGCGTTGTCTATAGTAAAAGGCCATAATGCTTTAGTTATGTATAATTATTTTTTTATTTACTCTTTTTAAGATCAAAAAGTAATCCCGGGGCAAAAAAGCTCTCTCCGCTCGCTTCCTTTATCCCCAAATGCGTCCGATCAGGAATTTGAGTTAGTTGTTTTGTTCAAAATCGTCCAAAGACCAAACAACTACGCCTAAATTGCTCACAAACCCCCCAGGGCCCCGGGGCAATGGCTGCAAGTTCTACAGGTTGCCTATTGTTAGTTGTTTTGTTCGAAATGGTCCAAAGACCAAACAACTACGCCTAAATGGCTCACAAACCCCCCAGAGCCCCGGGGCAATGGCTGCAAGTTCTGCAGGTTGCCTATTGTTAACGTATAAGGTTTTTATGGAATGGCTGGTCATATGAACTCTGGAAGGAACTTGGACGATTGGAAATTAAAAGTTCTAGTGCCCTTTCTAAGAGTCAAAAGTAATCAGAGGGCAACCAGCCCCCCACGCCCTTTTCTCCCAAATACATCTGATAAAAATTTTGAGATAGCCGTTTTGTCCAAAAAGTCCAAAGACTTTATAACTATGCCTCGGTCTCGACACACACCTCCCCCCACCCTTGGGCAAGAGCTTTAAGTTATGCAAGTTGACTATTGTTAACATAAGGGTTTTATGGAAGGATTGGTCGTGTAAAATTTGGAGGGGACTCAGTCGATAGGAAATTTAAGTTTTTAGTGCCTATTTTTAGAGTCATAAGTGTTTGAAGGGTCTCCCCCCCCCATATCATATTTATTGTATTTTTCAAATATGACGAACAAAATGCATATCCAAAATTTTCATTTGAATGTCTTGTGGGGAAAAGGGGCATGGAAAGGGGGATAGCTGATCGCAAATTCCGTTTTGTCACTTATAAGGGCACTTGAATTTTGATTTTTTTTTCTAATAATCCTTATCTTCTAGGACCTGTAGTTCAGAATAATCATGTTGTTTTCCCCTGGGGGAAAAACAACACATATCCATGATCTTTCTTTGGCAAAGATCACGGATTTGGCAAAGGAAATTCCTAATTTTTATAGATGTGAGCTTGAAACGTCTAAAGTAGGGCTTTCTGATCGTTTTGTAGTTAGGGAGTGGGAATATAACTCAAAGGGTGTATTTTAATGCAAAACATCCTGAAATTCATTGCGCCTTCAGATGTTTCCAGAAGTAGTTTCGAGGAAGGGAAGTGGAGGTAGAAATTAGTAGTATGGTATCGATGGGTCCGATGAGAGCCCTATCTGGGTGTAATCTTGGAGTTGCTAGTCCATCTTTACTCTCATGAGAGCCGAATAGTTACCATCTCATCTGGTCTTATCATTTGAGATAAGAAAGTTCCTGGAAACAACGCATGCCAAAAAAGAATTTCATGCCACATTATTATGAATGTAAACAGTAACATTAAAGCCCAAAACGAGCAGACTTTATCAAACAGGTCGTGGTAACGAACTGTAGTAAGGAGCGACCCGGCTCAATAGTAACCAAAACTCTAAAAAACGCAACTTTGAAACTAATTTTATTAGGAAGTTATTCCTAATAATAAGTAAGTTAATAAGGAAGTTGTTCGCAATTTTAATTAGGGCCTTAAGATAGTCAACGCTGGGGCTTCCCTTATGATTAATAATAAAAACTTCTTTTAGTAAAAGAAGTTCTCATAGAAAAACAAAGAGCTACATTAAACCAAAGATGAACAGAAATAAAGTCAAAAGATTTTACAAGCGTTAAATTTCTTAGGCACTACCGTAAATCGCCATCAATAAATAAAATAAACCAAAACCGAACAGAAATTACAATAAATAACCAATTCAAGATCAATACGAGCCAAAAATTATTGTAAAGAGGAGTAGGGATCATAACCCCAGTGGCTTCAAAGGCTAGAATATAATTTGCACTTAACTGAAAACAAAATGTATTTAAACTTTTCTTCATTTTAACTTTAATAAATAAAAAAATATTAAGACTTTCAGGAATGAATATCAGTATATATATTCAACTGGAATCTTTGGACTTTTTTTTTCAGGAATCTTTGAGACGATAGTAATTTTGTTTCTTTTCTTTTGATATTATTAGAAATAAAATCGAAGCTCCAAATAAAGATCGTTTTTAGTAGAGTAAAAATTATGTTATGATCTTTAGAAGTCATAGGGGGCATTAAACCTTTTCCTCTTTAGGGTAGTTTCTACTGGTCTTAAGTTTGACATTAAATAAAAAAACAAGTTTTTTTAAATGAAAGTAAGGAGCGACATTAAAACTTAAAACGAACAGAAATTACTCCGTATATGAAAGGGGCTTTTCCTCCTCGACACCCCGCTCCTTACGCTAAAGTTTTTTATTGCTTTAAAAAGTAGAGTTGCGAGAAAGAATCAAACTTTAGCGCAAGGAGCGGGGTGTCGAGGAGGAAAAGCCCCTTTCATATACGGAGTAATTTCTGTTCGTTTTAAGTTTTAATGTTGCTCCTTACTTTCATTTAAAAAAACTTGTTTTTTTATTTAATTTCTGAAAGTTTTTGAATTAATGCATGTCTGATTTTGGCTCTCCGTACATAAATTATAAAAATGAAATTTGCATATTAATTCTTTTTTTGGCTAAATGGCTTTCTCTTAGTTTTGATCAGACGATTTTGAGAAATAAGGGGTGGGGAAGGAGGTCTAGTTGCCCTCCAATTTTTCGGTTACTTAAAAAGGCAACTAGATCTTTTATTTTTAACGAACGTTTTTATTAGTAAAAAAAATACGTAACTTAAGAATTAACTTACGTAACAAACTTTTATATTCTTATATTTTTGATTATATATATGAGGGGGTTGGTCCCCTCGTTAATACCTCGCTCTTCACACTAAATCTTGTTTTATCCCAATTCTTTAAGAATGACCCCTGAATCAGAAAGGCCGTAGAATAAATAGTTGAAATTATTAAAAAAAAATTAGCATAAAGAGCGAAGTATTTATCTCCTCCTAAATACTTCGCTTTTTATACTAAAGTATTTTTAGAACCCCTCATATGCGTAATAATCTCTGTTCGTTTTAAGTTTTAATGCTTTTCCTTACTTTCAATTGAAAAAACTTTTTCATGTTTACATTTTCATTGTTTTTTTTTTATAGTAATGCTAGAAAGTCCTGCGCCCTTTTCATTGAATTTCTCTTCCCCCATGAAATATTCCTCCAAGGAAAGATCCTCCCATATAGCCCCCTCCCCTGAACCCCACACCCAAACCAAAAAAATCCCCCTGATAACGTCGGTACACTTCCCAGTAACCATTACTGTATGTAAACATTGGTCAAAGTTTGTAACTTGCAGCCCCTCCCCCAGGGACTGTGGGGGGTAAGTCATCCCCAAAGACATAGTTATTATGGTTTTCGACTATGCGGAACAAAATGGCTATCTCAAAATTTTGATTCGTTGACTTTGGGAAAAAAATGAGCGTGGGAGGGGGCCTAGGTGCCCTCCGAATTTTTTGGTCACTTAAAAAGGGCACTAGAACTTTTCATTTCCGTTGGAATGAGCCCTTTTGCAACACTTTAGGACCACTTGGTCGATACGATGACCCCTGGGAAAAAAAAAAACAAAAAAAAAAATAAACACGCACCCGTGATTTGTCTTCTGGCAAAAAATACGAAATTCCACATTTTTGTAGATTGAACCTTGAAATTTTTTCTGTAGGGTTCTCTGATACGCATAATGCGATGGTGTAATTTTCGTTAAGATCCTATGACTTTTAGGGGATGTTACCACCTATTTTCCAAAATAAGGCAAATTTTCTCAGGCTCGTAACTTTTGATGACAAAGACTAAATTTGATGAAAGTTATATATTTAAAATCAGCATAAAAATCTGATTCTTTTGATATATCTTTTAGCATCGAACTTCCGTTTTTTAGAGTTTTGTTTACTATTGAGCCGGGTCGCTCCTTAACAGTTCGTTACCACGAACTGTTTGATTGTTATTTACTGTAATTTTTATTCGTTTTAGGTCTAATTTATTTATTGATGGCGATCTATGGTAATTTTACACTTTGAAAACCTTTGGACTTTATTTTTGTTAATATTTGGTAAATGTTGCTTTTTAACTTTATTTGAAAAACTTCTTTTGTGGATTTATTTTTGTTTAATAATCAGAGGCTACGCTTTAGCTTTGCCTATTGTAAAGAACCTTAAGGCTTAAATGTAATTAAATAAAAAAAAGTTTTTTTTAAATGAAAGTAAGGAGCGAGATTAAAACTTAAAATAAAGAGAAATAACTCAGTATATGAAAGGGGCTTTTCCTCCTCAACGCCCCGATCTTTACGCTAAAGTCTCTCTTAACTCTTTTTCTTGACTCTAAATTTTAAAACAGTAAAAAACTTTAGCGTAAAGAGCGGGGCGTTGAGGAGGAAAAGCCCCTTTCATATACCGAGTAATTTCTGTTCGTTTTAAGTTTTATTCTCGCTCCTTATTTTCATTTAAAAAAAAACTTGTTTTTTTGTTTAATTTCTGGACATTTTTGAATTAATGCATGTTTAAAAAGGGCTAAATGGCTTTTACATAGTTTTGATCGGAAGATTTTGAAGAAAAAAGGAGCGAGGGAGGAGGCCTAGTTGCCCTTCAGTTTTTGATTACTTAAAAAACCAACTATAACATTTAATTTTTTGCGAACGTTTTCATAGGTAAAAAATATACGTAACTCACGAATTAACTTACGTAGCGAACTTCTATATTCGTATGTTTTTATTGCGTATATGAGGGGGTTCACCCCTCGTCGATACCTCGCTCTTTACACTAAAGCTTAAATTGTGTCCCAATTCCTTAAGAATGACCCCTGAATCACAAAGGCCGTAGAATAAATAGTTGAAATTACTAAAAATAGTTGAGCGTAAATATTACGAAGAGGTCAACCCCTCATATGCGTAATAATTTCTCTTCGTTTTAAGTTTTAATGCTGCTCCTCACTTTCAGTAGAAAAAACTTTTCATATCTGTTTTTCATTGTTTTTTAAAATAATGCTAGAAAATCCTGCGCCCCCTCCATTGAAAGTCTCTTCCCCCATGAGAAGTTCCTCCATGGAAATATCCTCCCACGTAACCCCCCCCCCCCCCTTCAACTATCCCCCAAACCAAAAAAAAAAATCCCACTGAAAACGTATGTACTTTTCCCAGTAACCATTACTATATGTAAAAACAGGTCAAAGTTTGTAGCTTGCAGCTCCTCCCACGGGGACTGCGGGGGAGTAAGTCGTCCCCAAAGACATAGTTATTAGGTTTTTCGACTATGGTGAATAAAATGGCTATCTCAGAATTTTGATCTGGTGACTTAGGGGAAAAAATAAGCGTGGAAGAGGTTCTAGGTGCCCTCCAATTTTTGGTCACGAAAAAAGGGCACTAGAACTTTTGATATCCGTTAGAACGAGCCCTTTCGCGACATTCTAAGACCCCTGAGTCGATGCGATCACCCTTGTGGAAAAACAACAACAACAAAACAAATAAACACGCATCCGTGATTTGTCTTCTGGCAAAAAATGTGGAATTCCACATTTTTATAGATAGGGGCTTGAAACTTCTACAAAACGGTTCTCTGATACGTTGAATCTGATGGTGTGATTTTCGTTAAGATCGTATGACTTTTAGGGGGTGTTCTCCCCTATTTTCTAAAATGAGGCAAATATTCTCAGGCTCGTAACTTTTGAATGGTACGACTAATCTTAATGAAACTTATATATTTAAAATCAGCATTAAAATGCGATGCTTTTGATGTGGCATCAAAATTCCATTTTTACAGTTTCGGTTACTATTGAGCCGGGTCGCTCCTTACTACAGCTCGTTACCACGAACTGTTTGATATTTATTATCATAATTATTTTCCCCAGAGGCAATCATATGGAAAGGGTGGTCGTATAAACTTCAGAGGGGGATCTTGTGTTTGGAAATTGATATTTCTATTGCCCTTTTTAAGAGTCTAAAGTGATCAGAGGGAAACCAATTCCCATCTCATGGGTTTTTTCCCCGAATGCATCCGATCAAAATTTTCAGACAGGCATCTTGTTCCGAATAGTCCAAAGGTTGAATAACTTTGCCTCGGCGGTTGACATAACTCCCCAAAGCCCCCGGTACAGGGACTGTAAGCTTTACAAGTTGCCTAATGTTAGCATATAAGGGTTTTTTTTTGTAAAAGGGCATGTTTTATCCTGGGTCTCTGAACAGGACTCCGGTATGAAAGTGAAACTTAAGGAAATGTTGAGATGGACGCTGAGAACAACCAAAACACACCATGTGCTTGCTAGTTGTCAAAAGGGAATATCAACATTTCCTGAAAAGGAACAGCTGAGGGTACTAAGTTTAAACTTTCAGGGTATTTTCAGGGAATGTTGAAGAATGATTGGAGGGCGACCGAAACCCTCTACTTTTGCTCTCTTTAGGTGCTACTCCCCTCAATACTGGTGAAAATAGTCAAAAGGTTTAATACTACGCTTCCGCGGATACTATGGCCCACCACAACCCCTTGGCAAGGATTGTAAATTATAAAATTTGTCCAATGTTTGCATGTAGGATTTATCATCGTAATTTGTACAATTCGTTTTTTTACGTGCCGAATTTATCGTAAGAAAAGGGGGGATGTTTTTAATCTTGGTGGGTTTGAAAAAGAAGGGGTAGTAAAATTAAACTTCAGGGAATATGTAGGGGCATGAAGAACCAAATCAAAAGGCACTATCTGAATTAAATATATCTAAAAGGAGTATCTGAATTATATGAAGAACGGCTGGGCTTATTAAGTTTAAGCTTTCAGAGTATGTTAAGGGGAATGTTGAAAAACTGTTAGTGGGCACCCAGTCCCTTTCTCATGCCTGTTTCGGGTGCTTTCTCCCCAAAGACGTTTGACCAAAATTGTGGAATGCCATCTGCGGAAAAGTCATCTGATGAAAATCTGCTGAAAGTCATCGTCGAAAAGCCAAAGTCAAAAACCTCTTGGGATGACCAAGCCCCCAGACCCCCTGGGGTAAATGGTGTAAATTTTGCAAGTTGTCTAACCCTGTACAAAAATACAATACTGTGTTTTTTGTTGTTGTTTTGTTTTATAAATGCGAAAAAGTATAATGTTTTCATATATTATACTTAATAAAGTATCAAGTATAACTTCATAAAGTTTAAGCATAACTTTTTTTCAATCTTGTAATATTATAAATGTGAAGAGAATAATACATATATTTTTAGTAAAGCGCATATGCCGCAATAGGCTTTACGGCTCTTACGGTTAAGGGAACAGTGAGGGATTAGTAACTAAACTCGCATTTGTTGTGATTTTTATTCGTTTTAAGCGTGACTTGAATATTCGATTTAATTTCTGCTCGTTATAAGAACGCCCCGCTTTTTACGCTAAAATTTTTTGCTGTTTTAAAAAGAAGAATTGAGAGAAAGAGTCAAACTTTAGCGTAAAGAACGGGGCGTTGATGAGGTAGCAGCCTCTTTCATATACAAAGTAATTTCTGTGCGTTTTAAGTTTTAATGTCGCTCCTTACTTCCAGTTAAAAAAAAACTTGTTTTTCAAGGAGGCACACTCGTGCCTCTATAAAGAGGCGAACCACGACAATGTTAAGCGATCTTCGGTTCCAGTAGTCGCAGAGGGATGGGAAGGGATGCTTTTCGTAGCCCGAGCTCCAACTAAGAAAGCTGCCAAATTTCATTCCCCTCCGACTTTTCCTTCATGGGGAAAATCTGGCCGAAAGTTTCGACCCACCAACCCCAGCCCCCCTTTAACGTTGTCCGATCGGGCTGAAATTCACAAGTTAAGGTCCCCTAGGGCCAAGGAGCTTAG
The DNA here is from genome assembly GCF_032884065.1 of Artemia franciscana. Lineage (NCBI taxonomy): Eukaryota > Metazoa > Arthropoda > Branchiopoda > Anostraca > Artemiidae > Artemia > Artemia franciscana. The sequence continues at coordinate 36,654,131 of NC_088880.1, read as the reverse complement.
AAGGAAGCTTATCGAGGAAGGCCCTCGATCCGATAGCTCCTTCCCTGTTTTCCAGAAACCACGCATAGCCACTTAATTTTCATATTCTTTTTTTTCTGCCACGCCTACAGGTCACAGCCGACATCGGATCTGGGTGTACGAAGACTCATTCGATGCGGAATTCTCCGAGTAGGTTTCTTTGAAAGTTTCGTAGGAAAATCTTAACCCCCGAAACTTTCGACCCCCCAACCCCCCCCCCCTTTAACGTTGTCCGATTGGGCTGAAATTCACAAGTTAAGGTCCCCTATGGCCCAGGAGCTTATCCGCGAAATTTCAGCTTGATCCGATAACTCCTTCCCTGTTTTCCAGAAACCACGCATTAGCCACTTAATTAACCCATTTCTCCATAAAAGCCCATGTTAATTTGAAATTTTTAAAAGTTATATTGACACACATGCAGATGGTTAGCTCAGTCGATAGAGCGTGGGACTTTTAATCCTCGGGTCAAGGGTTCAAGTCCCCTATCGGGCGGTTTTTTTTTCACAAAATATGAAAAAAATCCAGGTTAAAGACCTGGACTGCTTATCATTTGACAGATAACAGAATATTAGCTTCTTATGAGCAAAAGAAACATTTCGGTCATTCTATGTATTTTTTTCTATTTTATACAATGATTTAAAAGCGGGGGGGTTGGGGGGCGGCAGCCACCCAACTTCCTCTCCTAATTCCTGTACGAGGAGTACAGGAATTATTAAATTAAATCCACCATGAATTGTAGAAAAACGTACAGAAATTATATGAAAAAAACTTCGTTTTCTTAAAGAGTTAAAGAAGCTGCGTCCCAAAGTCGAACCTTAAAACGTACAGGAACTAGGAGAGGCAGTTGGGGGGCTGCCGCCCCCCAAACCCCTCGCTTTTAAAGACTCTTTTGTACAGGTTTTTTGTTGTGGGGGGGACTTCATTGTTACTAATTACTAGTTTCGGCGCAATGGTTCTCCTGTCCTCTTGTGTTTAACATTTTTCGAAGTTACTACATTATTCATTCATTTCAATTTTTTGTTAATTAAAAGAGGGCCTTTCCGAAGCCAAGAGCGGGGGGTTAGGGGGGCAGCAACCCCCCACAACAAAAATCCCTGTACAAAAGAGTCTTTAAAAGCGGGGAGTTTGGGGGGCGGCAGCCCCCCTTCTGCCTCCCCTAATTCCTGTACGTTTTAAGGTTCGACTTTGGGACGCGGCCTCTTTAACTCTTTAAGAAAACGAAGTTTTTTTCATATTATTTTTATTTAATAACACTAAGTGACGACTTATCCTATATACAGTTTTTCAGTTCCTATTGTAAAACGGATGGTCGTAAAAAATTAGGGGTGGGCTCATTTGGTTGCACATTCTGAGCAGTAGTTCCTCTGCTCTCAATTATAGCGCATCAAAAATCAGACAAGGCAAGACATTTTCTATGGCGCTAATCATTGGTAACTAAACTGTTGTCGATGACACTAAGCTTATAAAGTCCATTGATGCAGTTCAACTTGAGTCAAGCTAAAATACGATATCCTAAATTGAAAAGATAAAAGCATTCTCAGATATATTTTTATTCTGTTTAAACACAACAAATAAGAATTTATGACAATAGAAAAAATGTCCAAAACATTATTTTTAAAACTCGTAAAAAAGCAAAATGACTAGAAAAAACACAAAACTCATATAGTAAAACTAAATCTAAACACTTCTTTGGTACCTAGCTAGTGTTCGAGACTCGAAACTTGGACTCACCCAAACACAACCCAAAGCCTTGAAAAAGTGCCACAGTCCACTTCTTTCGTGCCACAGTTATAAAGTAAATTGGTGCTTGATTCACAGTCATAAAAAAAATCAAATCAATCTCAAAACGTTTTTATCAGTTTGCTATAACATATTACAAATGTTCCTGTTTCCCAAGATATAATAATATTCATATATATATATATATGTATATATATATATATATATATATATATATATATATATATATATATATATATATATACGTGCTTGCTAGGCAGCACAAAAAGAATTCCTCCATCAAAAGGGGCTCAAAGGACTTCCCCTTGATAAACTGAAACATAATGTGACTAAAAATATTTTTTTAAATTATTTTAAGACATTCTACTCCCTCAAACATTAGTGTTTTCCGCGCATATTTGTAAAATACAGATTTATATACTCGGGAAAAAATGGAAAAACTGAAAAATTGTTCATGTTCATGAAAAATCAATGCATAAACTTTAGAAGTTGAGTAATTGATTTGTATCAGTCTAATATATGTAAAAAATCCTGTTGTTTCATGAAAAAAAAAATACACATAAAAACAGTTTGTATAGATTGAAAAGTGCACAGTAAAGTTTGTCTTAATAAATATATACAAGAGCTGTCCAAAAATAAATTAGGTAATTACGAGGTGGCAATTGGGGAGGATGATATTATTGTCTTATATACTTGGAAAAATGCATTTTCTTTTGTATCATCATATATAATTTTAATCCTTACCTATCCCCTTGTGAATTGGTGCCCCTGGGCAAGCATTCAGAAACGCATTAATCAATAGGAAAAAAACACAAAAGTATGTTAATTTATGAAAAATCTTGGTAACTATGTTTGGAACTGACAAAATGTTGATACCTTGTGGAAAGAAGCCAAAAAACCCTCCCTCTGCATGAGCCGTTTATTTCAGAAATATAATCAAGTGAATTCATGCAACAGTTACTCGAAAACTCAAATTTTCTCTAAAATCGGCATAGAATTTAAACTCTATTATGTCTCTACATTATACCAGTTTTCTTATATGTATGTTATACTCGAATGTCGTTAAGTCGCTGAACCATCCTGCGATTTTGTTTTTACAAAATTGTTTTTTACAATTTTTTTTGTTTTTTACAAAAACAAAAAACTGTAAAAAACAGTTTTTTACAAAATTTTGTTTTTACAATTTGCCAAGGTCATCGAAATGACAACCTCGTGTGAAACGATTTCATATAGTTGGTGAGTTCATTTTCACAAGCAATAGATAAAAATTTGTAAATGGAAATATATTTTTTTAGCAAGAAGACTTTCCAAATCTAGAGAGGGGAAAGAGAAGCTGCAAAATGGGGGCCCATATTGGGAGAAAGAGCGGCATCCAATGCACCTTATTTTAACATTTACTACATTTTTGTAGCTTTTTACGAATAATATCGGTTTACCAAAAAACAATAGTGTTTTACATCATAAATAAATATCAAATTATAAGAGTAAGAGGTAAAAACATTAGAAATATATTGATAAATTTTATATTGGGAGGAGGGGGCTGTCTTCTTGATCTTAGATCGGAAATCTCTCTTCAGTTCTTAGGCCGTTTAGGTCGTAAAAGGATCTTCGTAAGTTTGTTTGTTTCTCTGAATTATTAGGGTTATAATGTTGAAGGTGATAAAATAATCCCTTCCCCTTCAATATTTTCTTAATACAAGATATTGAAAGCGGGCACACGCAATGTCATACTGTAAAGGGAATACACCACTGTATTAATTGTATGAAAAATTGCCTAAAACAAAAGTAATCTAAAATATATTCAGTTATCACAAGCGACACCATTTAACTATGGGTATATCGTCATCTTACCGAAAGCTTTTTATAAAATTTGCGACAAAAAAAGATATAATAGGGCTTATAGCATTTCCTTTACATTAGATTTGAAAATAAATTCTTAATAAACTTGGTATCAGTCTCCTCAGCCTGTAATTGTCCTGGAGATTGTTAATATCTGCCCTGAACCCTAATTCTCTGAACAAACATGGCCCCAATTCATGAACATATAGGGGGAAGGATTGTTTCAATTTTTAAACGAAGATAAAAAACAAAATGTTCTTATCTTTTTCAATTTCTTCAATGGAATAGAACACAAAATAATTTCCTCAAAATCTAGGGGTACAATCCCCCTCCTCCCCTCTCCATTGACACCCTTGTGGATAAGAAATACATTTATCACAATTCAAGAAAAAATAAAGCAATACAACCAAAAACTAGAATACGGTTCATTCTAGAATTAAATATTTATTAGACAATATACACTTCTAAACTAGACAAAAGAGCAATACTTTAAAACCCGTCAAACACATAATAAATAAAAGAAAAGAGCAGTTTATAAAAGCAGGCTGGGACTACCTTCTAATTAGCCCAAGGCCTCCTATTAAAATATTAATGAATCACACATTAAAATACATGAGAATATAAAAAGCCTCCTCACCCATTAAAGTAAATCTTGTGACGAAAGCCTCATTCCTGATTCCATCCATCTAAAATCTGGTATTTTAGCTCTGAATAGTTGCTTCCGCTATTAGTAATGCAATTTTATTAATGAAATTTATAGAGTTGTAAAAATCTATTATGAGCTTAATCTGATCATTTTTTTGCTGGATTTTATTTTTTAATGTAAGAGCCGAGATTCTAGAAGAACTAGGATATTCTAAGAATTGAAGAAGATGGTATGGGTTATCTACCCGTATCGTAACAACAAATAAAATATCATAGATACCTCAACCCCTTTCCCATTTCCATCCATATTCATGGTCCCTGATACGAAGCTACCAACCACATCTCTATTCTTTTTTAATTTTTCTCCTTTTTCGATTAAAATTTGGAATATTTTCTGCAACAGAATATGCGAAGAGTTTCCTCTTTTGTTAATTCATTGTGTTTTACAGACTTTTGTCAACATCTATAAAACTATGAAATAAGTCAAACTGTTGTTGTTTTTCTCCTTCAGCATCAAATTCTACCAATTGAACCCAGAGTGTATGGATAATCCTCTTTGATTGCCCCTATTATTTAATTACATGTCCAAGTTTAACTGTATTCACGACAGCTGATAGGCCGGCTGCCCATATAAGGCTAGACTTTTACCTCTTGATGTATCACAATGGTATATCACTTGATCACTATGGTATATTACCACTTTTCCATGGCATTGTCTTTCAGTTCTTCTACTTGAATATTTTTGGCTTGGTGGACGATAGGTTCCAAGGTCGTCTGCCCATTATTAAATCATTACATTTCTAAGTAAATAAGCGGCGGCGATAAATTAACATAGAAAATTTTTGCAAAACAAATCACTGTGGCTCCGAGGGGTGATATCTGATATTCTTGTTGTACATGCCTGGGTTTGGAAATGTTGGGCGTGTCAAGTAACTTTATTTATGGGGGAAAATGTTGACCGTTAGGCATGGAATAATCAAAATCCTGTTAAACTAGCCCAGCCTCTGTTTCAATAGGTCTTATTTTTTCAGAGGAGAAGGGGTCTATAGCTGATCATATGAATATGATCCAGTTTGGATATAATAAACATAAATATAGATCCCTTTCAGAATTCTTTGGTAGGGGCTCAAATTTTCCTCTGCAGCATATTAGGATTGGCTTTGGCCATCCTACTTCACAAAAAGCTAGAGCCGTGATTCTGGCTGAATTGATTTATTTTTCAATGGTCTTGCTGATGTTCATGATACTAAATTCTGAGCTTGTTCTCGATCTCCAGGGATTACTAGTTTGAATTAGTAAATACATTTTGGATGAATCTTTGATTATGAATAATTTTAAAAGGTAAATTCTCTTTCAACAGAATTGTGCAGCAGGTAGATGTTAATCGAAGTCAATCTTGTTGGCTGAGACATGGTAATACTGTTTATCCTATAAGTAATTCATTGACATAAGGAGCACACTACTGACCTCCAACTGTTGTCATAATGAATAAATTGCTGTAGCTAATCGGCACTGGAAATCTTTAAAAAGCAGTTTTCCACCAACTGGAACGCGAGAGATAAACATATCAACAGTCATTAAGCATAGCGCCTTTCCATTCATCGGGAATCTTTCGACTTTGACATCCGGTAGATTGTGTTTCTTGGCCATTTCCACCAGCCAGAGGGAAACATGGGCACGCGACCATAGACGAGGATCTGAAAAATAGGCTTTGTTCAAGTCTAAAGTGTGACAATAACAGGATATAATTAGCAGACTCATAATTTCCGCTTTAACTGATTAATGTCAATAAACAATGTGTAGTCTAGTTGGGGACGATTTGCGGGATCTATACAAAGAGAAGAGAGAAAAGCCTTAGGTGGGGGGGGGGGCTCAAGTTTGGTTACGTAACTTATGCTCATATTTCAAATACTTTTCGTCATTTGCCAAGTAATTAAAGAGATTTAAGCGATTGTGGATGCATAGATTAATGGAGAAAATAAATAGCTCTCATTCGCTATGCGAGTACGTAGCCAAACTTAACTGAATTGTTCTAGGGTTTTCTTAGATAAATCTGACTTACACGCGAATTAGGATTTCATTTTTCCATCTTCAACTTTAACAGCAACCATTTAAGCTTAATATTAAATTGATATAATGAATGATTGCAGTTTTTTCCATGTGTCAGTTATTACCATTTACCATTGCCGTTACCATATAGCAGCTATCATCATTTCCCATTTACTCTAAATAGGATGCTTGCCTACAGACTCGCTGAAACCAATATGGCAAATCAATAAAAATACCTTGTAAACAGCGGCATAAATTTAGAAAAACATAGGGACGAAAAATGTATTTCCAAATCGAGAACAAATTTGTTGTTTTCTCCAACTTTTGTTTCCCTGGAGAAACAAAAAAGTAGTTTTTCAATGAAAATATCGCAACAGATTACTCTAAAACTTGGGAAGGGGCTATAAAAATGAAGGGGCTGGGGAAATTGACCTTACAATTTGTGAATCGCATGTAAAGCTATGGTAGCAACATTGGTTATTCATTCGTGATAAGGTCCATCTGCAGCTCAATTCAAACATCTTATTAACCTTCAAAATCGGAGAATTACAGAAAATAAAATACAAACTGCAAGGAGCTACGCAGCTCAATAGTAACTGAAACTTTAAAAACAGAATTTTGATATCAATAGATATACCAGAAGAATTGGCTTATTATGCTGATTCCAAAATTATAAGATTCATTAAGTTTAGTCATACCCATCAAAATCTAGGAGCACTGGAAAATTTGCCTAGTTTTTGAAAAAGAGGAGAAATACTGCCCAAAAGTCAAGCAATATTGTATGAAAAATGTGAGTCTGAAAAATATATTTTGCCCACCATCCTTCTGGAGTTTTGTAAATTGACACCAGTGTTATCCCTCGATGAACTTGTTGATGCGCGGAGCTTTTCAAATCAGAATTATATCTTAGAAATTTCAAATCTGTAGTTTCTTAGAAAATCTCAGAAAATGTGGCAATTTACTCAAATTTTCTTAGTCTCATTGAGCCTTATATATTATTTAATTTCTTCTTGTTTCCGAGGAGGGGTCTGTAATAGAAGCGGAATATATGCCGAAACTCGTTTTTCCACGCTCCTGTAAAATTCATTTTATGAAATATACAGTCTATTTAGTTAACGCAGCTGATATTTGGGTGTCTTGCCAGAAGGCAATTATAATTAATTAAAATTAATTATTTGCCATTATTTTGGCTTCATAACATCATATAATAAAAAAATGGTCAATCCTTTGTATTATAATTACAGAAAGGGATAAAGCGTTAACAGGTTTTGCTTAATACGAGCACGTAAATGGCAGAACTTGAGAGCCATATTAAGATTAAGATAATAATCATAGTTAAAAATAATTGGTTTCTTCATTGCACCCTTCGAAGATCGTTAGAGCATGTTCAGTGTATATAACCTATTAGTAGGTTTTGTAAGATGTCATTCAAGATGACATTTGAATTTTCTAAAACCATATTTCCATAGCTACGAGATTCTAATTTTTATTTATATTTTTAAAGAGTTGACACGATAAGTTCTTACCGTGCTCCGAAGATGCTGGGAAATACGAATTTTAAGAGTAACGTTATAACTGATCAGTTTTAATTAAGTTTAAATATGTTCAACTTTGGTCATGGCTGGAACTAGACCTGGTCGATGTTTCTGCGATTAGTAAAATGTAACTATATGGAAACAGTTAACAGTAAAATATTTGTAACTGAAGTAGTTAACATGTAGGTGTAACCTAACAATTTTTATTCCTAAGCGTGGATGTCGGTTTAGGCACGTGTGTATACACGGAATTATTGTTCGATCAGGCAAATCTGCAAGAATTGTTTTTAGAGGGAAATCAATAAAAAAAAATCAGGAATCCAATAAATAAAAAGATATTTGATAATTTGAATAAAAAGTGCCCAGAAATTTTAGAAAATTTCGGACTTTGGGGGAATGAACCTTCAGCCCCCCCCCCTTGCGTACTTCCATGGGCCAGAAATGTAATTAAACGTAAATATTAAGCATATACAATAAATGTAGTGTAAAAAAGCGTCCTGGTGGGCAAAAGCTGCTCAGTTTTTTTCTGTGCTGCTATTTCATACCTTAATATTGATTTTTTTTTGTTTTGTTTTTATTTAACTTGGTCTTTTTAAGGCATCGATTTACGAAGACCAAACGTTAAAAGAAAGTAAAAATCAATTTTAGGTATGGTTTCCAGCATAGGTAGTTACGACTATCGGTTCTAGACGGAGAGGTGGTCGTGTTTTCCCTATAAAATTTTATAAACGAAACTTATTTTATAGCCCATAATTTGCTAGAACTACGTTGGGATGAAACATGAAAGATTATTTTTCTGTCCTGAAAGATTTAGCAAAGACTAAAAAGAGTTTAAAGTGTTTTTAAAAAAGTGATTTTATTTCCAACTGCACTACAAAGTAAAAATAAGTTTTTTGACGTACCTCACCCCCCAAAAAATCAAAAATTTCTAAGACCAGAATTAAAACGTGTAGCACTCATGATATATTGCATAACTTTTCAAAAACGGCTTTTTATGTCATTACCGACCAAAACGGAGAATGGGGTTAAGGTATTGAAGTTTCCATGAATGCATTTTAGGTATCAACATAGGCTACATGGAGGTTTTAAGGGATGAAAGTTCTTTCCCCACACAAAGCTAAAGTGTTGATTCCTTGGATATTAAGAACCCCTGAGAAAATGATGAGATGCGACGCTTTAGATAACTATACCTTATTCTTACTTTCTTGTAATACTTTTCTTTGACTTTTCTCCATTTTTCTCCATTATTATTCTACATTTTTCACGATTTTTTCTCTTTGTTTTCATTTCTTGTTTTATATTTTTGTTCTTGTTTGCTTGCTATCTATTGACATACATTTTGTGGTGAGTTCATGTTTTTTTTTTCGATGGATTTGAATTCGAACCACGTGTAAGTATTTTTGGGAAGTAGAAGGTATTTTAGGTCAATGTTTTTGGTAAATAGAAGGTATTTCAGGTCGATATTTTTGGTAAGTAGAAGGAATTTTAGGAATTTTTGAAGTTATTTTAGATGTAACTACATAAATTCTCAGATTACAAACATAGAAAAAAAAACATTCAGACGACTTTCCAATTTTAGAGACGATGATACTGCTCGGTCCTAAACAAAGGCTATTTGGAGTCTATGCCTTTTTGAATGGTTAGTATCGGTCGATTTTCCAGCAGGCTAATTAAGATATTCAATTGAGGTCGGTGATCTTTCACTAGTACTAAGGAGAGTCTTTAGAACCGACAACAATATTCCTGTAACAGGGGTGCCAATTCACAAAAACGTAAGGATATTTTGGAAACAAAGGTACAAAAAAGGCATCTTTCATAATCTATGCAGGGTTGGGGGGATAATTTTTCAACTAAAAACCGAAAAACTAATATAGCAAAATCCTGGGGAAAGGAGAGATAAAAATCTGTACAGGGGTTGTTGATCCAAATAGCCTCTTGACAGCTGCCGTTAATATCAAAATGTTTGACAGGTTTTTTTTTCTCTTGTTATTCCACTATCTTGGGAAAGATTAGCCCCGTTGTTTTTATTTCTTCAATAAAACGATGGAAAAGCCAGTATGCTCTTCTCAACTATATTTCCGTTATAGATTTGTTCAAATCAGTAAAATCCAGCAAAGTTGATACCTCATATATCTGCTGGCGTTTCTGCAATTTAATACGTTTTAAAAATATTTCAGTTCCTTCAAAATGGTTCTACAGTGGTTCCTTCAAAATGGTTCCTTCAAAATCCACAGTGTCTTTAACCGTGAAAAAACACAGTGCACTGATGCAGAATTTCAATAACCACACGAACCAAATTTTTTTGGTTAAAACATGAGAATTAAGTAAAGGAAATAGGAAATGCTTAACGGAGAATTTTCTCAGACTAAACAGCCTTGTGCGGTCAGTTCTGTTACTTGCTCCCGCTTAACTTCCTTTTAAGTAAATTACTTCATCCTTTGTGTAAGGGTTCAGTAAACTCATTTTAGTACAAGGATGTAGGCCTAGTCAACAGGCTCTGCTCAGGCGGTAACTCATAAGGGGGTATTCCCCGCTTGAACACTGGCTCTCAAAAGGTTTTGTCATCACGACTCCAATTTCAGCTGAAACGGCAGATTTTAATAACCGTATGGGATTATGGCTGGGTGGATTGGTGCGCTGGTTTCAGGATCCTTTGTCTGAGAGGGCCAGGGTTCGAATCCTAGTGAACCCAATTATTTAGTTTGGGACGGGGTCAGTGGCGTGACTCTGTAAGCTCAGCCAGAGTTGACCCAGCTCTAGATGGGTACCTTGAGAAATCTGGGGAAGGTAAACAGGAAGGGTGTGCGAAAGCACAGGATGTTTGGCCCCCATCCCCCCCATTGCTCTTCCTGGATGAAGGGCCAAATAACGGCTATCAGAACCGCCGGTAGGGACTACAAAGTCTAATGCCGCATTCTTTACCCTTTTTTTGCCTTTTGTGGGATTAAGCAGCAACTTTTCAAATGCCATTTTTAAAACAAACTTCGATATATGGAGATCGTATATCACTTTTGAAAAGGGAAATATCTATATAAATGAAATAGCTTAACCATTTCTTTGCATGTTTTATAACTAATTGAACTTGCAACCATCATTAAGGGTGGTTGGAGTTAGCTTGTTAGCATAAATCAGCGAAGTAGTGACGGGAATAGGAGGAAATTTTTACATATATATATATATATATATATATATATATATATATATATATATATATATATATATATATATATATATATTTACAAGGCCGTATCTAGGGGGTGGGGGTTTGAATCCCCTCCCCCCGAACTGTTTGTCTGACTCTTAAAAAAGTATAAAATACGAACATAAACAAATTTTCATAGTTTTTTTTTGTCTTTTTTGTAGCCTACCCTCTTTTCCCTTAAAAAATCCCTTTGTAGGTAAATGTAGGTAAATCAATCAATTTTAATAGCTAAATCAGCATAAAATACATTTAATGACATTTAGAATGGGAAAGGACCAACTGATTGTAGTTCATAGAAAAGGGAAAAGACAAAGCTATCTTTAATCTACTTTGTCTGTGTTTCTAAGTAAAAATCCCCCTTACACTTTAAAGTTCCTTGTGAATCATCCTCAATTGCCTTGACTAATTAAAAACTAGGATCCATAAATATTTTGATATATATATATATATATATATATATATATATATATTTACAAGGCCGTATCTAGGAGGTGGGGGTTTGAATCCCCTCCCCCCCGAACTGTTTTTCTGACTCGTAAAAAAGTATAAAATACGAACGTAAACAAATTTTCATAGTTTTTTTTTTTTGTCTTTTTTGTAGCCTACCCTCTTTTCCCTGAAAAAATCCCTTTGTAGGTAAATGTAGGTAAATCAATCAAATTTAATAGCTAAATCAGCATAAAATACATTTAATGTCATTTAGAATGGGAAAGGACCAACTGATTGTAGTTCATAGAAAAGGGAAAAGACAAAGCTATCTTTAATCTACTTTGTCTGTGTTTCTAAGTAAAAATCCCCCTTACACTTTAAAGTTCCTTGTGAATCATCCTCAATTGCCTTGACTAATTAAAAACTAAGATCCATAAATATTTTGACCTTAAGCTGTTGTTCAGATAATTTATGCTGAAAAAATCAAAGGATTAGCAGAGATCCAATACCTGCTGTGCATTAACGAGGGCTATTGCTCTATCATGCATGGCTAACTTTTACCATGGCTCCTAACGCGACTTATGGCAAACTTGAACCACTAGACTTAAACTATGACCACGAGTGGCTTAAATCAGACGATGTAAACGACTCTTGAAATCGGGCAGCCGTTCAAGCAAGATATAAATTAAAAACAATGTCAATCAATTATTTACGGTTGTTTGTTTTTCCTCAAGTTACCAGGAAATAAGGAATCAGAAGGAAATAATCATTTTGTAGCGGATAAGACAACAAATATTCAATGAATGTAGCCGGATCTTTAGCCTTATTTATACGGTACTGTTTCCTTTTTAAACAAATTTGGAATCCGTTATCAGGGTTTCCGGAAAATAATTAGAACTCTAGAAAAGCATGAGAATTTCGAGATGGATATGGAACCTTTAAATGAATATAGGCTTATTACGAGTAGATTTGAATAACAGGGCTACTGGTCATTTTTCCATCGGTAGTTTTGGAAATTTAGATACATTCATTAGATGCATTCACAATGAAGATCTAGCTAGTATTTATAGTCATTTAAAACCAGAACTCAAATTTAACTTATTTGAAATCTGTTACAGTCAAGTGAATTCTCTCTCCACCACCTTGAATTTCAGCTTGAAAATTTTGTGGTGAACATTTCCGTCTGAAGTAATTGGAACCAGCCAATCGGATCATTTTTTGAAATTATACCCCGTGAACGCCAAAATTCCATCACTAGCATTAACTAAAACCAAGTTTTGTCATTTACGAAACTCTAATTTAGTTTAATCTCATTGCGAATGGGCCTTAGGTATTTGGCAAATTATAGGCAGCGGAAATGCACTGCCTAAGTAAAGAGCAAAATTGGCAAAATGTGTGTTTTTTTTTTTTTTTACCAAGGTATTTCGTATTGAAGAATTCACCGGAAGGAAGGAGCTTGGGAAGGAGCAAAGGCTGTAGTTTATGCTGTAAAACAATATATGTAGTTTTTTTTGGACAAAACTAACAAATTAAACTGAGCATTTGATATATAATAATATTAATTGCTGAAAGCTTTTCAGTTCAAGATTTTATCACACTATAATTTTCATTTTATTTTTAATACTGCAAAAAGTACAAAAGGAAGTATTTGTAATATAGTTCATTTTCAGTAAAGTGCCAGTGACGCAGTAGGCTTTAGACTTTTATAGTTAAGGAAGTGGACAGTAGCTAAAGTCTTGTTTGTAGTGATTTTTTGTTCATTTTAAGCATGATTCTTATGTTCGATATAAGTTTTATTTGTTTTAAGATCTATATATTCATTTAAATTAGTACCTGTTATATGTTTGTTTACTATGATTATTTATTTAATTCCTGTTCATTTTGGATTTCATTTCTTATTTAACAGTAATCTCTTGATTTTATTTTTGCTGATATTAAGTTTATTACAGCCTTTACTTTTGTTTGTAAAACTTCTTTTTCAGAAAGCTTTATTTAATTAATCTTCAAAACGGCAATTTTTTATTGTTATCCCGATCCAGACCGATTCCTGGATAGGCCCATGGTAGAAGGGACATTAAAAGTAGTAATGTGGAGAGCAAGCAGTGTACAAGTAAAAGTGCCGTAAAGTGCCGCTATTTGTGCAGTTCTGGAATTTAGCCTGTGTGCCACCAACTATACATCTTGAAGTACCAGTTCTTCCTCACACTGCACACTTGGAGCCACTCACAGAATGCTGATGTTTGGCACTATGTACTAGGCATGGCTCACTTTGGCATATATTGAACAGGCAACACCATTCTTAAAGTGGGCAACACTTTTTTTTAACTCCTAAAGAAACTAGCTATTTCGTTTTTAGATCTATACAAGAGAGCCCAAAAAATACGATGTTTAGAAACAGAAGTTAGATGGATATTAGACAATATGGTATCTTGAAAAGTGGCTTACCAGCTGGTAAAGGTGAATCATTTTGTATATCCAAAGACTGCAATGATACTTCGGTCCCCTGGGGTACATGAAACCAACAGGGCAGAGCCGATGATCGTTGAATCAGACATGGATTCCTCATTTCTAATTTTCTGAAATGAAATATAAAGCCATATATCAGATTGCAAAGCTTAATCTGTATTAGTCTAATTATCTCTCCAAATCATGATTTCCCACTTAGGGACATCCAGTAAAGAACGAAACCTAGCCTAGTAACAGAAAAATTTAAAACCAAGCTTTGAAAAAAAAAATATCCAGTGAGGAAGTATCGCCATTTGAATCTAATCTAGGAAAGACAATTATTATTTCTATTAATATGAAGGAAAAAAGTTCATTGCAAAAACCAACTTATGGGAATTTCGTAAAATCGCTTTTAACCCCACTAATATGGTGTCAAATCGAAATGAAAACTGCATTGAGAGAAGGCAACTGCCATTAATTCTTTGACAAAATGCAAGTATATATATTCAATCGAGCAATTATCTATCTGGGTAAGGAACTTTTTAAACAGGTCAAACATAGGTCAAATTGATCAGATTGTGATATTTAGAAGGATTACGAATTAGAAAACTGGACTGTGAAAAGCTAACATGAAAAATATGAATTTTCTGTGGGGGGGGGGTGTTTTCTAGGGTGTTGTTTACGGGAGAGTAAACACTGGCTCTCCAAGGGTTATATGGGATTATTTGAGGGGAATCGAGATGAATTGTCAAAAACGGGAACAAAACTATTAAAATTAGCATAAAAGTAGCAATCCTAAAATATATCTCTTTTGTTCTAGCATGACGCCTTCTGATGAATCATTATTCTTAAGCTTTAACTCCTTGTCCCTCTCCCCTTCCTTTTTGGGTAAAGGTTTGGAAAGGCTATTCTTTAGAATAAGAGATGCTAGAACTGGAAGAAAGGCATTTTAGATTGCTTATTTTATGTTCATTTGTATGGATTTGTTCTTTTTTTTGGCAATTCATACCTAGCCCTTTCCTCCCTTTTAAAGGTATTATGTAGCCCTGGACTATATAAAAATAACTAACATAATACTTAATGAAAGCTGATTAAAAAACATATAAAAATGGGGGAAAACGAATTATGATTCATGGACATTTTCTGCATCTTATTCTTATAAGTAAAAATTCCATAATTTTTTGGTAAGCTTTTTTTATATAGCCTAGGGTTATATGAGGCCATTAGAGGGGATTGGGAATGAATTGTCTAAAACGTGAAAAAACTATTTCAATGAGAATAAAATTAGCAATCCAAAAATGTCTCTCTTTTTGTAACAGCAAGTCTCACTCCGAAGAGCCGTTATTCTAGACCTTTACCAATTTTTGTGAATTAGCTTCCCTGGATTCTAGGCAGCTGCTCATTGAGGTAAAATCTTCTACTGTAAAACAATTCTCTCGTAAACTAGCAAAACTCTACTCAGCCATGAATCACTATCAAAGAAATATGTTTTGCTTTAAGTACAAGATTGGTACTATATCAAACATGGTTGCACAATTACGTTCAAAGTCTCTTACCAGTGCTAATTATATCCTAACTCATTGACTGCCGAAATGCAACTGGCATGTTCTCTTCTTGCATCTCGTTCTTACGCCTCTTCCTTTTTTCTCTTCCTTTTCCTGCTTGTCTTGTATTGGCTGCTCGTGTTCCAGACATCTCCATCCGGTCAATGTGGACTCACAAAATGGATTAGAGATACAAAAATAGCCTATAAGGAAGTCAGCAGAGGGGAAGTGCCAACCACAAAATGAGAACTCAATTCACGTACTGAACATAGAACACACCACACTTTAATGGAATGTATTGATTACTAGTTTTTTCGTAAGTTTAAAAAAAGTGGTATTATTTGCGTTTGAAACAAAAGAACTATATGATAAAACAGGTTAGGCAGAACAGTCTCTCGTCTGTATTAAATAAAAAAAAAACAAGTTTTTTATCTGCAAGTAAGGAACGACATTAAAATAAACAGAAATTACTCTGTATATAAAAGGGTTGTCCCCTCCTCAGCGCCTCGCTCTTTACGCTAAAGGGGACAGCCCCTTTCACATACGGGATAGTTTCTGTTCGTTTTAAGTTTTAATTTCGCTCCTTATTTGCAGTTAGAAAACTTGTTTTTTATTTAATTTTTGAATGTTTTTGAATTAATGCATCTTTTGGTTTTGGCTCACCGCACATGATAATTAAAACAAATTACCATATTAATGTTTTTTTTGCTAAATGACTTTCTCATAGTTTTTATTGGACGATTTTGATTAGGAAAAGAGATGGGGAGGAGGACTAGTTGCCCTCCCATTTTTGGTTACTTAAAAATACAACCAGAACTTTTTATTTTTTGTAAGAACGTATTAATTAGTAATAAATATACGTAACTTACGTAACGAACTACTATGTTTGTACATTTTCATTATGTATATAAGGGGGTCCACCCCCTCGTCAATCCCTTGTTCTTTACACTAAAGCTTGAATTTCGTTCCATTTCTTTAAAAATGGCCCCTGAATCACAAAGGTCGTAGAATAAATAGTTGAAATTACTAAAAATCTTTTAGCGTTAAAGAGCAATGTATTGTGGAGGAGACGACCCCTCTTATATGCATAATATCCTTTGTTCGTTTTAAGTTTTAATGCTGCTCCTTGCTTCCAGTTGAAAAACTTGTTTTTAACTTATTTTCTCATTGTTTTTTTTAATAATGCTAAAAAATCCTGGGCCACCTTCATGAAAATTCTCTTCCCTCATGGTAAATTCCTCCATGGAAATATCTTCCCACGTAACCCCCTCCCCTGACCCACCCCCACTCCAGTGCGAAAAAGTCTCCCTGAAAACGCCTGTACAGTTCCCAATAACCGTTACTATATGTAAACAATGGTCAAAGTTTGTAATTTGCAGCCCATCCCCCTGGACTCTGGGAGATTAAGTTGTCCCCAAGGACATAGTTATTAGGCTTTTTTACTATGTTGAATAAAACGGCTATATCAAGGTTTTCATCCGGTGACTTTGAGAAAAAAAAGTGCGCGAGGGGGCCTAGGTGTCCCCCATTTTTTGGTTATTTAATAAGGGCACTAGAAATTTTAATTTCAAAAGTCTCCCTGAAAACGCCTGTACAGTTCCCAATAACCGTTACTATATGTAAACAATGGTCAAAGTTTGTAATTTGCAGCCCATCCCCCTGGACTCTGGGAGATTAAGTTGTCCCCAAGGACATAGTTATTAGGCTTTTTTACTATGTTGAATAAAACGGCTATATCAAGATTTTCATCCGGTGACTTTGAGAAAAAAAAGTGCGCGAGGGGGCCATTCTAGGACCACTGGGTCGATACGATCACCCTTGGGAAAAATACAACAAACAAATAAACACGCATCCGTGATCTGTATTCTGGCAAAAAATACAAAATTCCCCGTTTCTGAAACTCCTACAGTAGGGTTCTCTGATACGTTGAATCTGATGGTGGGATTTTCGTTAAGATTCTATGACTTTTAAGGGGTGTTTCACCCTATTTTCTAAAATAAGGCAAATTTTCTCAGGCTCGTAACTTTTGATGGGTAAGACTAAACTTGTAGAAACTTAAATACTTAAAATCAGCATTAAAATTCAATTCTTTTGATGTAAATCTTGGTATCAAAATTCCGTTTTTTAGAGTTTCGGTTACTATTGAGCTGGTTCGCTCCTTACTACAAATCGTTACCACAAACTAATTGATAATAAACCTAAACTAAGAAGGATTTTTTGGCAAATAAAATTAAATAGCGGCCCTAAAACGTAAAAATAACAGAAATATTCCTAAAATCACTTGCTAGAGTTTTATGTATCTATCGTCTTTTAAAACGTTTGAGCTGAAAACGCTGAAATCTAAAGCAAATCAGTGGCAAGGCTATAGCGTTGACAATAGTAAAGAACAATTAATATTCTAGGCATTATTAAATATGATTATTATTTCCCAGATGGAACTTCATACGGAATGGGTGGTCGTATAAACTTTGGAAGGAGGTTCATTTGGATGGAAATGAAAAAATCTGGTACCCTGTTTAAGAGTCAAAAGTGATCAGGGACCAACCAGCCCCGGCCTTACACTCCTTAACGCATCTGATAAAAGTCTTGGGACATCCATTTTGTTCAAAATAGTCCAAAGATCAAATAACTATTCCTCCAGGGTTTACATAAGTGCCCTAAGTCCCCAGGAAAAAGGTTGCAAGTTGTACAAGTTGCCTATTGTTAACATATAACTTTTTTTTTTATTGGAAAAAGAGGGCCTGTTTGATTCTGGTTCTCCAAAAGAGCTTAATGCATTAAGGCGAAACCTTAAGAAAATGTTGAGAGGGATGTCGAATATAAGCAATATACACCATGTGCTTGCTGAGTGTCAATATGGAGTATCAGCAAAATCTGAAGAACAGCTGAGGGTATTAAGTTTTAAATTCCAGGGTATGTTGAGGGATCGTTGAAGAGTGGTAGGAGAGTAACCAGCCTCTCCCATCCTCCTCGCACATTTTAGGTGCCCCTCTCCTCAACACTAATCGAAATCTTGAAACATTTATTTTAGTCAAACAAGTCAAAAGTTCTACTAGCTATGTCTCCATGGATGAAATAGGCCCCACAGCCCCATGGCAAGGATTGTGATTTATGCAATTGGTACATTGGTTACTGGCAGGATTAATAATGAGGACATAACGAAATGTTTGAATTTAGGTGTGTCCAAATAGACAACCATACTACCCTTTTGCGGGTGCTGGTCAGCTTTGAGAACATAACTTGTAACCCTCTCTGTACCCATATTTGAGCTTGAATACGCGACTTTTGTTATGCCATCTGCTTGCCATAACTTCGACAAACGTCCCAGACAAGACATCTAGATTAATATGGTATATTCTACTGCGGCCATTTTATCAGGATTTTTTTTTAATTTTCCTTAAGGATTTGAAATGTAACTTGACTCGACCCTCAGCCTTTCTTTGATCTGAGGGTATTGCAAATTGTTTACTGATCCTACTGACAACTCCTTATGTGTGAAGCAGAGACATGTTTTTAACTTATAATTATTTCATACATGTAAGCAATCTATTTTCTGAGTGTTTCCATGTGAGTTCACTACCCATAATGGGACAAGATACTTTATATTGTCAAAACAAAGATTGCAAAGTCGCCATAGCTCCAGCTTCCTCTGTGTTTTCTTGTGTTTTTTATGTTTTTTTTTGTTTTGTGTTTAGAGGAAAAACAACATGATAGCTATAATATATTTGACAACCTTTCAATTAAAAGAAGTGTACAGTGACAGAGCTAAAAAAAGAAGACAGCAACGAAGAAGAAAATAAAACGCAAAAAAAAACAGTAATAAAATAATGACTTTTAAAAGAAAAAAAAGAAAATAACAGAATACTTGTACAATTAGACTTACTCAATTGCGTCACAGAGCCTCCGTCGTAAGAAGTGGACGCCGAATTTGGCGTCAGAGGCTAGAGGTGAACTCAGAGGTTAGAAATACGCAAAAAAAAGTTACAACCAAAGACACTACGGACCACAAGTTACAGGGAACTAACCAAGCAGAACCCTTGCCTCTTAAGTTTGTAGCTAGAACTTATATCGGAGGCAAAATTATAGCAAATAAAACGCAAAAAACAGTAATAAAATAATGACTTTTAAAAGAAAAAAAAGAAAATAACAGAATACTTGTACAATTAGACTTACTCAGTTGCGTCACAGAGCCTCCGTCGTAAGAAGTGGACGCTGAATTTGGCGTCAGAGGCTAGAGGTGAGCTCAGAGGTTAGAAATACGCAAGAAAAATTACAACCAAAGACACTACGGACCACAAGTTACAGGGAACTAACCAAGCAGAACCCTTGCCTCTTAAGTTTGTAGCTAGAACTTATATCGGAGGCAAAATTATAGCATTGGTTATACTAAAGGCCATACAGTTCCAGTGTTTTATTATTCATATATTTATTTATTTATTTTCTAGAGGCACTTTATATGTAAGGGGTCGTTGCTTAAACTTCAGAGGGGGCTCATTTAATTGGAAATTGGAAGTTCTAGTGCCTTTTTAAGATTCAAAAGTGATCGTAGGGCAACTAGCCCCCACATACTCTTTTTTGTCCAAATGCATCCAATAAAATTTTAAAATAACAATTTTGTTAAAAAAAAAAGGTTAAAAGATCATATTACAAAAACTTCGAAGTCGACACAACTCCTCAGGACCCGGGGGCAGGCTTTGTAAGTTATTCCCTGGGGGCATATATGGTTCTTATAGAAGGGATGTTTGTATAAAATTCATAGAGGGCTCATTTGATTGGAAATTGAAAGTTGTAATTTTTTATATATCATTTTTTAGGAGTCAAAAGAGATCAGAGGGCAACTATCCCCCCTTACGTCCTTTTTCCCCAAACCCATCCGATAAAAATTTAAGACAGCCATTATGTTAAATATAGTAAAAACATCCGATAATAAAACTCCAAGGTCGACTAAACCCCCAAGGACCTCGGGGTAGGCGTTTTAAGTTATGACCTCGGGACATATATGGTTTTTAGAGGTTTGCTCGTATAAACTTTAGAGAGGGCTAATTTGATTGTAAATTCAAAGTTCTTTTTCACTTTCTAAGAATCAAGAGGGGTCCAAGGGCCACTAGCCCCACCCCAGGCCCTTTTTTCCCCAGATGCACCCGATAAAATTTTGAGATATCCATTTTATTAAAAATCGTTTAAACATCATATAAAAAATTCTCGGGCCAACACAACCTCCCAGGGCCCGGGAGGACGTTGTAAGTTATACCCTGGGAGCATACATGGTTCTTTTGGAAGGAATACTCGTGTAAACTTCAGAGAGGGGTCATTTGATCAGAAATTGAAAGTTGTAGTGCACTTTTTAAGAGTCAAAAAGGATCAGAGGGCTACACGTTTTTTCTTCCCAAACCGAACCGATAAAATTTAGAGATAGCCATTTTGTTAAAAATAGTTCAGACATCATATAATAAAACTACAGGGTCGACAAAACCTCCCAGGACCCGGGAAGAGGTGATGTAAGTTATGTCCAGGGGGCATGTATGGTTCTTATAGAAGGGATGCTTGTGTAAACTTCAGAGATGGCTCATTTGATTGGAAATTGAGTTTTTTTTTCACTTTTTAAGAGTCAAAAGAAATCAGAGGCCAACTAGTTCCTCCCCCTTACGCCCTTTTTTCCCAAATAAATCCGAAAAAGTTTTGAGATTGCCATTTTATTAAAAGTAGTTTGAAGATTATGTAACAAAAACCCCCATTGCCCGGTTGCAAGCTTTGAAAGTCATGCGCTGGGACATAAATAGCTCTTGTAGAAGGTATGCTCGTATCAAACAGTTCGTGGTAACGAACTGTAGTAGGGAGTGATCCGGCTCAAGAGTAAACATATCTTTAAAAAATGGAATTCTGATACTAATAGTTAAATCAAAAGAATTGGATTTTTATGCTGATTTAAAATATATAAGTTTCATCAAATTTAGTCTTACTTATCAAAAGTTACGAGCCTGAGAAAATTTGGCTTATTTTGGAAAATAGGGGAAAACACCCCTTAAAAGTCATAGAATCTTAACGAAAATCACACCATCGCATTCACTGTATTAGAGAACCCCACTGTAGAATTTTCAAGCTAGTATCTACAAAAATGTGGAATTTCGTATTTTTTGCCAGAAGACCGATTACGGGTGCGTGTTTATTTGTTGTTTTTTCTTTTTGTTGTTGTTTTTTTCCCAGGGATGATCATATCGATCCAGTGGTCCTAGAATGTTTCGGCAAGGCTCATTCTACCGAAAATTAAAAGTTCTAGTGCCCTTTTTAAGTGACCAAAAATATTGGAGGGCACCTAGACCCCCTCCCACGCTTATTTTTTCCCGAATTCAACGGGTCAAAATTCTGAGATAGCCATTTTGTTCAACATAGTTGAAAAACCTAATAACTATGTCTTTAGGGACAACTTATTCCCTCACAGTCCCCGGGGGAGGAGCTACAAGTTACAAACTTTGACCAGTGTTTACATATAGTAACGGTTATTGGGAAGTGTTCAGAAGGTTTCAGGGGAATATTTTCTTGGATAGGGAGGGGGTTGAGGGGAGGGGGTTGAGGGGAGGGGGTTGCATGGGAGGATCTTTCCATAGAGGAATTTGTCATGGGAAGAGATAATTTCCATGAAGGAGGTGCAGGATTTTCTAATATTATCTAAACAAAAAACATTGAAAAGATAAATATGCAAAAGCTTTTTCAACTGAAAGTAAGGAGCAGCATTAAAACAAAACGAACGCAAACTATTACGCATATGAGAGGTTCATCTCCTCCTAAATACCTGCTCTTTACGCTAAAGTATTCTTAGTAATTTAAACTGTTTCTTCTATGGCCTTTGTGATTCAGGGGTCATTCTTAAAGATTTAGAGTGAAATTCATGCTTTAGTGTAAAGAGCAAGGTATTAAAGAAGGGGCAAACCCCCTCATATACGTAATAAAAATATACGAATATAGAAGTTCGTTACGAAATTAATTCGGAGGTTACGTATATTTTTTATTGATAAAAACGTTCGTGAGAAATTAAAAGTTCTAGTTGCCTTATGAAGTAACCAAAAGATTGAAAGGCAACCATGCCTCCTCCCCCACTCCTTTTTTTCTCTAAATCGTCCGATCCAAACTAATAAAAAGCCATTCAACCAAAAAAATATACGCAAATTTCGTTCTAAGTATTCATGTGCGGAGAGCCAAACTCAAAACACGCATTAATTCAAAACGTTCAGAAATTAAATAAAAAAACAAGTTTTTTTAACTGAAAGTAAGGAGTGCCATTAAAACTTAAAACAAACAGAAATTACTCCGTATATTAAAGAGGCTCTTCCCTCCTCAACGCCTCGCTCTTTACGCTAAAGTTTCTTATTGTTTTAAAAATAAGGTTTGAGAGAAAGAGTCAAACTTTAGCGTAAAGAGCGGGGCTTTAAAAAAATTTCGAAAAAGATGTCTTTCAAAGAAAAGTAAAGGCCATATTGAACTTTAAATCAGCAGTTACAAATACCTGCTAAAATTCAAACTAGAAATGAAAAGAAATTACTGTTAAAGAATAAATGAAACCCAAAACAAACAGAAATGAAATAAACAATAATAACAAAAAAAAATACACAACAAGTAGTAATATAAATGAATAAATGACAAGAAATTACTCTTAAAGAATAAATGAAACCAAAAACAAACAGAAATTAAATAAAAAATCGTAGCAAACAAACATATAGCTGGTACTAATATAAATGAATAGGTAAATCTTAAAACGAATGAAACTAAAATGGAACATTCAAATCAGCTTGAAACGAACAAAAATTACTGCAAACAAGAGTTTGGGTTGTGCTCTCCCTATAAAAGTTTAAATACTACTGCGTCATTGGCCCTTTACTTAAAACTATATGTATCTTGAACAGTCTTGGAAAGTACAACTAAAATAAAATTGAATATTTGATCTGTAATGATATCGATTATTGAAAGATAATTAGTTCGAAATTCTATTTCGCTGTAATTTTTATTTTCATTTTTAATATTGTAATAACTGGAAAAGAAAATATTTACAATAAAATTCGTTTTCAGTGAAGCGTCAATGACGGAGTAGGCTTTAGACTGTTAAAGCGAAGCAAGGGGGCAGCATGAAAACTCTTGTTTGCAATTAAACTATATTTTCTTTGAACACTCTTGGAAAGAACTAATAAAATTAAACTGAATACTTGACATATAATGATATTAGTTGCTGAAAGTTCATCACTTCAAAATTTAATTCTGTTTTAATTTTTATGTTTATTCTCAATGTTGTACTAAGTACAAAAGAAAAAAAATTAATATAATTTGTTTTCAGTAAAGCTCCAATGACGCAGTAGTATTTACACTTTTACAGTGAGAGAAGGAGGCAAAATCCGAACTCTTGTTTGCAGTGATTTTTGTTCGTTCCAAGCTTCATTTGTCTATTCAATTAAGTTTCACTCGTTTTAAGATTTATTTATTCGTTTTTATTAATTCTTTAATAGTAATTTCATTTAACTTATTCATTTACATTAGTATTTGTTGTATGTTTTCTTTCTATGATTGTTTATTTAATTTCTGTTCGTTTTGAGTTTCATTTACCCTTTAATAGTAATTTCTTGTCGTTTCTAGTTTGAATTTTAAAAGGTATTTGTATCTTCTGATCGAGAGTCTAATATGGCTGTTAATTTTTTTGAAAAAATTCTTTACAGAAAGTTTTTTTTTAATTAATACTAGAACAAGGACAAGCCAAACCATGGGGCCCAAAAGTTTGATTACTGCTGAGGCGTTGTAAACGGATCTAGTACTCAATAGTTCAGTTCTACTTGGAAAATCACAAACGACTCCCTTTCAGTATGATAGTAATAATTGCAGATATAACTAAGCGCTCAAAAAGAGTATCCAATCTCTGAAACTGTAAAAACTAAACTTCATATTTTGTGAGCTAATGTCAGTACTGACGGCCCTCTGCTTTTAAGCGACCAGCAGCCCCGCAATACAAGCGGCCAGTACCCTTAGGGCCTCCATACAAGTGTCCACGTATCCCTTCCATCCCCTCAAGACGCAAGTGCATGTTACCTAATAGGGTTTGGCTTTTACGTGATAGTACATGTTTTCTAAACGTTGTGGGTGAATGCTATGGAATAAGATTTGCTTGTTACGTAATAGTTTTATTTTCTTAAGAAAACCTTCAGGGAGCCCACCAAATCAGCATTTCTTTGGATTTTACCTAATTGTTTCTTTGCTTCTTTAAAAAAAAAAAACATTCAGGGTTTCTTTACTCCAGGACTTCCAAGATTGTTCTTTCAAAAAACTTACGAGGGTACCCGCCAAATCAGGATTTCTTTGGCTGTTTCATCATAGGGTTTTCGATGTTACGTAATAGGTAATGGTTTTTAAGAAGCAGAGGTTTCTCTTACGTCATTGGAGTTGAGGGTAACAAAATTTTGCATAGGTTTCTAGATTTGCTTCAGTATTGAAAAACAGTTCATTGTGTCAACATCAAGAATATTACATCTACGCTTCAATTGCTAAGATAATAAGAGAGTCTCGTTCTTACGAAATCGGTGTAAGGATACGGGCTTATAAGCATATTAAGTTTTATTTGACTCTTACAGAAAGTGATTGTTCATATGAGAATACCATGTGTCACATTCCTTCAAACAAGTAAATTGAACCACGTGAATTATATGTTATGAAACGAAATAGTATTATTGACTTTATGAAGAGATATAATAAAAATAAAGTTACATTATATTGTAGAAAATGTGACCCTGACTTTGCATCCCAAGATGAATACAAGTTGAATCCTGAAAAACTCCCGCCACCTATTATTAGCGATGGTTACCTATACATGGAAAAAAAATCTAAAGAACATAGAGCGTTGCCCATACAAGTTTTATTAATAAACAAATTCACGAACTTTTTTATAGCTTTTCACTCTTAGGACACTAAAATGTATATTATACAGGCAGAAAGGGTATTTTCAATTAAAAACTCATTCAATCGAGGATTACCACAATGAATTCTAAGAATTTCACTGTAAGTATATCCACGATATTGAAAACAGAATACTGTTGTGCATGAAAACCGAAACTTTTGACTGATAAATCGTTTACTTAGTTCTGATTTCGAATAATGGATTTTCAACTTTGCCCAAAAAAGTTTCTAATGTGAAGTATGTAGGATGTATACTTTAGAACAACAAGATCAAACAATTCAATATTTTTCGCTATTTGAAAGATGCATAGCCAATGTTCTGTCTTTACAGTTGATTGACTATTGTTAACAGTGATAATGGTATTGTTAACACTTTGAATTCGTTCAAGGAAATCGGAAGGTATGTAATATGATTTGTATTTGGTCATGTATGGATCTAAATTGAATACATTTATTATTTGATTTGTGTTCATGGTGATATTAATTTAGTGAGAGGATTGAAAAATTCTCCTCCAGTGGTTCGGCGAAGGTGCACTCTAAACATAGTATGCCCGTTCAGACAATGGGCATGTCTTGAGTACCGGACAAATTCAATACAATGATACCATGAGTTTTTGCAGACACTTCTTTGGCTATACTATTTTCAAATGATTGCGAATCCCGATCTAGGGATTGCATTGTCAATTCATTTATTTGTCGGGCATTGTCAATTCATATATCACACTGTCTATTCATTCTTTGCCATTTTCGGGTCCTGCAGGATTTATCAAAGAACACATTGTAGAGTAGAATTCCATTAACTTTACATACAAGAGATGAAAGTTCAAACATTTCAAAATTATGAGGAGAATTTATCAATGATCCAACGGCACCGAAACTTTTCACTAGGATAAGTTTTGAAGGAATTTCACCGTTAGTAAATGATGAAACGGTGTAGATACGTGTACGCGCAGCAATATGTCATTGATTGTTGATTGCATGAGGAACAAGCAGTTTGTTATTTGTTCTACTAGCTTCTAACTTCTCAATAGCCAAAGCAACAGAACTCATAACTTGTTGTTTATCGTAAATGAAGTATTTCCGAGGTGAGAGAGACTGTCACATCGGTTGAAGTGCCAACTTCTTTTTGCAAAAGTATAATTGGATAGAGCAGGTTGTAGCTGTATATCAATCTTAATATTAGGGGAGGGGGCAACCATTGATGTATATTAAATATCCCGTGATTTATTTTCCCAACAAAGTGTAAATCTTTAGTTCTCGCATCTCCAAACATATTGGTTGTGTCAGTTACCGTTTTATATTCATATCCAATGTTCATACCTCTCAAAAGCTTTTAGGACATTAGAATAATTAACACGAATTGTATATAAATTGCATAATATAAAATATTGTTGCTTATGCTCACCAGCGTTCCATTTATTTAGACACGTATTGGTCTAAACAAATTTTGTAGTATACAATTTTCATTGGATAACCCAACGACTGTACTTGATTTCTCAATATTAGATATTTTTACAATAAAATCCAACTCTGTAAATGTGAAAGTCAAATCTACAAAATAATCTTCACTGCACTAAATTTGAAAATGTACGTTTTCATAGAGCGGTTACTGCGTATAAAATTGTTCAAAGTAACCATGTCTTAAACTCAAAATTGACATTTTCTACATTGAATATATTTAGAGATGAGTTGAGTAAAGGATGAGATTCTCTATGTGGTGAATATTCCATTTCGGGGAAAAGAAATTTTATCAATCTAACAATTTTAATTTTGGTTTATTTTTCTTCTTTGACAATAGACAATACAATAGTGACAATGATAGCAGTTTCGGGCCCTTTTTAAACCTTTCCGCCTTGTCATCATTTCGATCGCTCGCCGAGGGATCGTGCATTGGACTAGAGATGTTGCAAAACACTTTCTTTCAGATCCTTCTCAGAGCCCCAATCATGTAGTGCAGAGGATGAAAAGTCTGCGGCAGCCAGTACAATATAGTTTTTAGCTAGGGATAGAGAAGAGCGAACAAATTTTGCAAACCAGTTGCCGAGACCGTAACTGGACATTGCCGAACGACCCCTGTAATAGTCCATTCCATGACCCAATTGTCGTGGTCTAAGAGTAGCAACGCGGCAATCAATATCAGGACAAACAAAACTATTTTTTCTATTAGCCATCTCACTGAATAGGTCGAAAACGACATGTAATCACAGTCAAATATTTTGTTATTGCTAAAAGATCGCCCTATTCACTTCTAAATGTTAACTGACAGAGCTCCAAATGCGTATTTTTGACTGGAATATATTGAAGTTGCTGTATATTATAGTGTTGCATGTTCTCGGGACTAGTTTTTGGTTCAAGAATACGTAGAAGGGGGCATTGCTGTTACCGCATTTTTACGTCTCGACAAGGGATGCCTAAGGAAATATACAATTGTCCGAGAAAAGCCGGTTGCACAGTCTGTTTAGATAACATGGTCCTGACCACTGAAACTTTTTGCTCTAATAATACGATCTTTAAAACCAAGAAACTCATGTAAATCCTTATTGAGGAAAATTATTTCATTCTCAAATGGATTGATAAGGTAAATTCTCCTCTTTTCCGTTGAATAAAATAATGTGAAGCCACCCTTTTGCCGAATCGTAATTTTTTGTTGATAACACAGCTTATGCATTTTCTTGTATTCCTCGTAGGGTTTGTTGGCAAAGCAGTAACCATCAGAGGCAAAATTTGCCACCAAAACTTCGTTGGAGAATTCAAAGGGCCTTACCTTATTCTCATATGTACGATCCTTTCTCAGGATATCATATAAATTTTTAAGAATACAATCAACAAGAGGAATTTCATATCTTCCCTTGACTTTGATGGGGGGGGGTATTTTTGTCAAAAACTGACTTGTTTTATTCAAATAATCAGAGAGGGGGTCGGAGACATTGGATGAGAATGTCACGTCAAAATCATTAGATATTGTGAACATCCTCAATGGCAACCCAATAATCAAAATCAGAGTTGTATCCTAAGCAGCGAACACGCAACTGTCTCTTTCCCTTGCGACTACGAGTATTTTAATATCTTTGCAATTTCTTGCATTCCAGTGGTTTTAAATTTTTGCAATTCATATTCGTAAATAAATCCGAGAATCTCTTCATCTTTGATATCATGTAGACGATACGCTATAGGTTTCATGTCTAGGATTTTTGACACTTTAAAAAATTCAGTGGACCACAATGAATTCTCTTTTTCAAAAATATTAGAATCTCGATTGATTTGAACTTTATCATCAACATTAAATTTTTTCTTCATAGTCTTTTTATTGGAATATTTTTCCAGAAAATGTCAAATGTTTTATTATCGTGATGAACTTTAAGAGGGCTATGATTCTACAGTGATCGATGAAGACGTTGATTATAATTCAATAGGATTTTATTTATACCTTGAGTAAAAGCAGCAGTATTTTTCAATGTACAATATGTCGAGACAAAAATCCAATTCTTTTTATCAGACGTTCAGCCAATGCCTCCTTTATTGGACAGTGACTATATTGCTTTTCAATGAAATATCTTTTACATATGGATTAACAAATTCACTTCCCCAATCTGTCTGAATTTTTATATATGAATATTGTTCAAAGACATACTTGGAAGCTGCAGCAAATTCATCGCCTGTCTTTGACCGCAACGGAATGGTACGACTAAAAATAGCGACTAAAAACACTGATTACAATTAAAATATAATAGTAGTGTGTATTATGACGTCTTTGAATCTCGTCTACAGTTAAAAGATCTACTTGTAATATGTGCAACGGGACATCCCCGTGATACGATCCCCATGAAAAACATACCCTCCCCGCATGGATAGCTCTACAAACAAGTGCTAATCCACACCGTTTATTAGACCTATTTTTGTATCACTGATTTTAATAAATAAGTCCATTACCAGATGAGGAGTTGAAAAATAATACCCAATTCCAACCCAAATTCCTCATATATTTTCAAGATATTTTTGCAGACAGTATCCAACAACGTCAATACATCACTTGCCAAGTACATTTTAGGGTAATCCTTCCCATTTTTACACCCTCTCTTAGCCCAAACGTTTATAGCAAATTTAGAGTCGGCAGTGGTACAGTGACGATCTTGAAGTGAATCATGTAACGCCGAAGCGTTATATTTCCTCACGTAGCCTCGAGATGGATTTGTAGTACCCATATGGGTATATTCCCTTACACATTAATTAATCATATATTTCATCGTCTGGAAAGCGCAGATAAAGAAGGGGAAAAGTACTAAAATCGTTGCTTTTTCGTGCTTGAAAGTGTTGACTTAAGGATTTGGGGAAGAAGCTGTAGGAATCTAAAAAACGCATTTATTTAAGTAGATGTTACCACATTCAATAATTTTCTATTTGAATTCAAAGAGGAGAAATTTCTCAGATGACTTGGGTATGGTGTTATTTAAAAAAGACTCATCTACCCATGCGCCATGTACAACTTCATTTTTCTGTGAACGCACCAACGCTGGTAAAATGAATTTCAAATCATAGTTGGAATTGTGTATGTAATCCTGTAGAAAGAATTGCTGTCTAACATTTACCGTACAAGATATATGTGCCAAATCCCAAAATTTACTCCCTCCAGATTAAATTGGAGTACTTAAGTGACCATGGTAACTGAATGACATATCCCAACTATCATCAACAAGTTTTTTCTTACCCTGCACAATCTATGTCCACAAAATCTTTATTTTAATTGTAAACTCGTCTTCTGGTGATAGAGTCTTTGGGTAGTTTCGTTGTGTACCGTAAAATTGAGGGCCATGAGTTTAGCTTCGATATCTAATGCCACCCCTTTGCTCTGGAAGATCAAATTCTGAAATTTTTTGAACTTTAAGATGGCATTATCGCCCAAAACTATCCCAAAAAACTGGTATCCGTGACGCTTGAAGTGTCAAAAGGGATGTTTTATTTTTAATTCAGCATAAAATTTAGATAAACGCAATGGGTAATAATAGCATGTCTTCTCCATATTATAATTTTTGCCTTCGTTTAAAACCCGACTATTATAAATAGTTCGAAAGAAATGTCCGATTGAATCAGAGTCTTTGACAGGCTCGTAAAGAAGCTATACCCAATGTTTAACTGATTCAGTGGACAGAGCCCTTATTGAATATATTACCTCTTTTTTCTTTAAGTTTCCCTCTTCATACCCTGTATCATGCTGTAACACTGATCCCCCTGGTTAACCATCTCAAAATTTCCTATGCCATTAAGTGTTACAGAATATTGCCCCTTGAAACAGTTAAAATCTACTTTAAGAATTTCTTTCTTCTCCTCATCTCCATTAAATGTCAAAATTTCCAAATATGTCTTACTGGCATCGTTTTGAAGGGGTTTTTGTCTGCGACAAGGACCGCGTACTTAAAGCTCTCTAAACCCGTATCAAAGCAAAAGTGTTGAACACCATTACAACCCTTTAAAGTTGAATTATATTTTACATCTCTCTCCCCTTCTGGCTTCTTAAAAAAAATTCTTTTTTAAAAATTTTGACATTTAAATCTAACCTTTCTATAAAAAAGCTATTGATCCGCTCCCATTTTCATTATGATATTCCACACTTTTAAAAATACCATCCACCCAATCCGAAAAAACTCCAAATTATGAAAGTTTGGGTAAAGTGTCTGCATTTCCGTTTTCAGATAATGCGAGTTTACATCCCCCGACTATTCATTTTTTAAAAAGTATTTTTTTGAGTGACGGATGCTTTAATGCTATCCTAGTCTCCTGCCTCCCGAATGTGTTTTTCGAGAAGTTCCCGGTCTTACTGACATATGAGTGCGCTATGTCTACCAGATCCGTATGGATACTAATACTTCTAAGAGTATTAAATAGGTGTTCAAGCTCAGCCTCTAAAAACATAAATATTGCGCAAAGCGGAGTTCGCAAGCGAAAATTCAGGCAATACATGGGGTGAGCCGGCACCCCTTTGTTGTGGTTCATCCATATCGCTTTGAGGGGCTGGCACTGTATCTTCTAGCACCCTCTCAACCTCGCTAGATGGGCCTTGGTTTAACAGATGGTCCAAAAATTCCATATCGAGGCGGAGATTTCTCTCTTAGGGCCGCCAAGAGCAACATCTATAGGGGGGCCTATAGTAAACTAAAAGGAATACGTTACTTTTTAAAGATGTATAATATTATCAATGTTCTTGAAATCTCCCAGAAAAATTTAGTTTTTAGTGAAAAGCTCCCTAAATGCCAGAAATGAATGAACTATTTTAGGATAGGCAACCATTACATACCTCTGTCAGAGGCATCGAACAAGGGCTTTCTCATTGTCCTACTATCTCAGGTTCTTGCCTTGCGCTAGATTCTAACATTAAAGTATTAGCCTCAACATGAGTATACATTAGTTAGAAAACAAATACGTTTTTTGAGAAATATCAATAAATTCACAGTTACATTAAAATGGAAAGCTCCACCTTGTATATTGGCCATAGAAGCCCCCACATCATGGCCTTGCATAGGAAGCGTAGAATGCCTGGCAGATTCACTGTCATAAGGTGTGGGTCTTGAAGCCCTGCGACTTCACCTTCTTGCATGCGGAACAAAGATGGGTCAGCATTCTTGCCTTAGGGGTTGGGAGTTGAAGCCCTAACGTTGTGTACCCTCACCCTTTCTGGGGGAGGAAGGTCAGAATTTTCATTCAAAAGAAATTAAATTTTACTTTTCCATGAAGTGAAAAACTAGATCTTATTTTCAAGACGTGCCCCACTTAAATTTAACTCGCCTATATTATACCCCTACCCCTTCCATATTGATGCTAGAAAACCATAGTTATGACGCTCCATGACGATAGAAAAAACATTTTACATAAAACAAGTGTTTTAAAGCAAAGTAAAGAATTCAACTAGCCAAAAATAGAATCAAATAATCTATCTAAGTATTCTTTAATGGTCAATTATTTTTTTGCTTTTATTCTCTCTATAATATAGTAAAAAATAAAACATATGAACAATAAATGTTTTATATAGAAGAACGTTCTGAAAATTTCTGGGTACCTACTGACTTTCCTCCTTCTTTGCTATCAGAAACTTTCCCTCTCCAACTTAAATTGTTAACTTTATGTGCAAGTATTCAAATTTCATAACTAGTTTTCGTGCAAAACTTTTTCAAACAAAAGCTTTAAAAAATTTGCCATTATCCAACCGTCTGAGAATTTTAGTGGTTCTATTCTAGATTACTAATTAAATTCAGATACCAATGTAGCAATCAATTGAGAATACAGGGTTTCTTTTAGACCCGAGTACATTGATTTACAGTTATTTCCCTAAATACTGATACAATAAGCCTGGTACAAGCTTCAAAATATCTTCCTATGGCAAGGCTGTAGCCCCCTCCCCGTTTTCCTAACCTAACCCCTTTTCAAGATAGAAAAAAGTAGCTGAACTTGAATTTTATGAGAAATATTGTTTGGGTTTCTTTTCTCTTTCTTTTTTTTCAGATGAATGGTCTGTGTTCGTTCCCATAATTACAGTTGCTTAGATTTGCCTATAGTATAATTTTCAATAAGTTAAAGTCTCGCTGCTGAGCAATGGTTGTTTTACAATAAGTAAACTTGCAAGCTAAATCCTATTTTGATCTTCCTATTCTGGGCAACTGACAGATAATATTATTCAAAAGAATCCAGGGATTTGAACTTTGCATATATTTTTGGCTATATATTTGCAAATAAGTATTTGGACATGTTAAACAATTCTTACTTCGTGCAAAAATAATTTGCATGAATAATTGTGCAAAATAATTGTACCTAACACATTTTGCATGTAGACCTGCGATACCTAGACCCCCCTCCTAATGAGCAAATATATAGCCCAAATTTGTTTCTGAAGTAACGAAGAAAATAACGAAGAAACCAGTTTGTACTCGAGTTTTACGCATCTCAGACTTCAGTGAGTGGCGTATAATACACAAGTGCCGGAGGTTTTTATGGAGAGAGAGTCGGATTTCCCAGTATTATTCAGAAACGATCAGAATGAAAAAAACGAACAAGTTTTATCCACTGAAATTAAACAGCAACATCAAACCTTAAAACGAACAGAAATTATTACGTATATGAAAGGTGTTGCCTCCTCCTCAAGACCTCGCTCTGTACACTAAAATTTTCTTATAAAATTTTATAACAATAGCTTATTTTTGAAAATAAACGGCAATTGTGTTTAAGGAATTGACTAAAGCTAAGGCAATAACGCTAAAAATAACAACGTTAATGTGATTAAGGGTTTGACTAACGCTGGTCAAGCCAAGTCATCTCTTTTCATTTGAGTTCTCTTAACTGCGAAATTCAGTTTTATATCAGTTACTGCACTGTTAATTCGGGGACCCCTCATATTTGGATTTTATGAAGAAAGGGCCCCATGCCAGTCAGTTTCTTTGAAATGTCAGTTTGATGAGTTGAGGAAAGAAGCGAGCGTACTGTATATTTAGCGATATATTAATTACCGATACAATATAATTAGTGAAGTCTGTCACGAAAAATTATTTCAATGAGCGTATGGACGACTTAAAGCAACTGATCGAAAATCTTCATAGGGAGAGTGCAGCGTTAAAACAAGAGAACAGCGGCTAGAAATTTGCTCTTGTGGCAGTTAAAGACCAGTATTTAAGAACAAAATTGTACGTTAAACGGAAGAATCTTCTTGTCCTTGGAATTCCTAACAAGGAAAATGAGAATATTCAAGAAACCGTTAATGATTTTTTGTCAGAAAAATCTGACAAACTATAGTCAGAAGTACTACTACAGGGATATTAAGTTCGCGGTCATCTATAGAAATAGAAGAAAGGCTAAACGTCCCAGCAAACAAACCTTACGCCCGGCTTCGGACCCTATTTTCTTGTATCTGTTCTGAATTATGGTTTGTGTTGGTAATCTAAGATATACGTGGAAAAGTATCAGTTATTGACAGTGCTTTCACTTACTTGAAGTACTTTTACTTGAAGTACTACTTAAGTAAAATATTCCATTAGTTGTACTTGTACTTAAGTAAAAACTCTAAAGTGTACTTATTACTTGATGCTTAATTAAGATTACGAGATATTTATTGCTTAAGATACTGATAATGTACTTGTTTTTCAAATACTTTACCTTTGACACGAATATTTTTTGTGCGTGTGCTTTGACAATGTACAAGGAAACATCACCTTTGGATTTAGAGTACTCAGATATAGGTCCATGTCCTATTTTTGGATGTGAAATAAGGTATTTGCTTATGACGAAAAAAATAATAGTATGATTATCACTTGGTTTAATTTTTCACTGGTCAACAGTGAGCTAACATTCCTTGTTTTATGCTAAATGTTGCATACTGTAGTCCATTTGCACTTATGTTTCTAACATTTTTAGTGTTTAAGTTTTGTCATCTTGTCAACTTAACCAGATTTCAACCATTTCATCGTCCTTAGGACCATATTATTGGTAAAACTACTGAAGCTATGAATCTTTACCCATCTAAGTGTTGTCTGCAATAAACCAGTCTGGGGAATTCTAGCTGGATCCAATGCAGTGGCATTTTGTCCAATTCATTCCGGCCAATTCAGGTTTTCAGATGAATCTGACTTCAGATTTGTCACTCCATTCATAAGTTATAGGCCCTACTAAATTAAAGGAAAGCTCAGTTTTCTTAAAACTTGAAACCCCCCCCCCCTTGCCCTATTTCAGATAGGGTTTGTGATACCAAAAATTGATATGAGCCCTGATCTTAGGCATCTTTGCTTTAGCTTTCATTCAGATCTGGTGGCCCTTTCGCAAGCTATACTAAATTAAATAGAAAATAGAAAAACAAATTTCAGCAAATAACCCCCCCCCCCTTTTTTTTGTATAGCACTTGGGATCTACCAAGTGACATATAGTGATCACAAATTCTGTCCGTTTGTCGGTCGGTCTGTGTGTCTGTCCCGGTTTTGCTAGTTTAGGCACTTCCAGGTAAGCTAGGACGATGAAATTTGGCAGGCGTAACAAAACCAAACCAAATTAACTTAGAAATTGTTGTTTCCCTGATTCGGCTCTCTGGGGGAGAGTGGAGGGACAGTTAAATCGAAAAATTAGAACAAACGAGGTATTTTTAACTTACGAACGGGAGATCGTCTCTTAATAAAATTTGATATTTAGAAGGATATCGTGTCTCATAGCTATTATTTCAAATCCTGACCGGTCCGGTGATATTGGGAGGGAGTTGGAGGGGAACACAGGAAATCTTGGAAAACGCTTATTGCGGAGGATTTGGGATGAACTTTTTGGATAGAAGAGGTAAATGTTATAGATACGTGATTGACGTAACCGTACTGGATCTGGTGCTTGGGAGAGTTAGGGGGTGGGGTTCAGTGCTTTGGCGAGTTTGGTGCTTCTAGACGTCCTAGGACGATGAAAATTGGTGGGCGTGTCAGGGAGCTACACAAATTGACTTGATAAAGTCGTTTTCCCCGATTCGACCATCTGGAGGGCTGAAGGGAGAGGGAGAGCTCTTGTTTTAAATCTCAACCGGCATTAAGCCTCTGATTTTCCTTATAAATCAATCTATTGATTCTTAGAATTTTGCTAGAGCTCATATCATACGAGCTCTTGGCTCGAGGCTCTTGGCTCTTCCGGCCTCGTCACAAGTGCCATATAAGCTCTTAGCTCTTGTTAAATTTGAGCTAGGGTTTTCATCATAAAAATTGATACGCGTCATGTTTTTAGGCCTCTTTGGTTAAATTTTCATTTCATTACACAGACAGACGGACAGACAAACAGACGGACAGAGAGATTTTGCGACGTCTTAGGCAGCCATGTTGGCTCACTGGATCTCAAACAAGGAAAGAATAGCACATAATCATCCAGGCATTATTACCTATTTGGATGGTCGAAAAAATCCATCAACATAGGTTTTTGAGATCCATCTGTCAGTCCCGTCCGTCTGTGGAATCGAGTATAGCGGGAGAACCACCGGTCAGATTTGGATTAAAATTGAACCATTTGGATTAAAATTGAGCTAAATTAGGGCGATGAGTAGAGGGCTTTAAGTGTTAAAAAAAATTGATTTTCTTTTTATATTCAGTGTAACTTGCGAATGGAGAGATGAATTTCGATTAAAATTGAATAAAGATGATTAAGAGTATAATACGCATTGAGTTCTGGGACGGAGACCCTAGATTAATTAGGGCGAGGAGTAGGGGGCTTTAAGTTCTAAAAAAGTTAAGTTTTTCGTTTAACTCAGTTTAACTTGCGAATGAAGTAATGGATCTCAATGAAAATTAAGCCAAAGATGCCAAAAACCCAAAAGACACATGATTTTTGAAGATGAAGACCTTAGCTTAATTAAAGCGAGGGGAGGGGGCTTTAAGTGCTAAAAAAGTTGATTTTTTCATTTAATTCAGTGTAACTTGCGAATGGAGTGATGGATTTCAATGAAAACTAAACCAAAGATGCCTAAGACTATGACAGGCATCAGCTTTTGAGATGAAAACCCTAGGTCAAATAGAACGAGAGGTAGTGGGTTTTAAGTGCTGAAAAAAAATCGAGATTTTGTTGAATTCAGTATAACTTGCGAATGGAGCAACGGATCCGAATGTAAGCTGACTTCAAGCAATGACCGAGAAGATACTCAATTGGTTTGACATAAATCAACCAGCTTCAAATGTGAAAGAGTCATACCTTCTTATTTTTCTCGTACAGGTGTGAGCTGCCCCACAATTACTGAGCTTTCTACACCAAGAGGCTCCATAAGTCGCATCCCGGACCGATATTTGCGATTCCTGGGAGTTCTTTTGGATACAAATTTATCATTTAAGCGACATGTTCAAATAATAAGAGTGAAAATTTCCCGTGGACTAGGAACCATTCGAAAATTAAAGCGTTTATTTCCTTTTCCTATCATCCGTCTTTTATATACAAATTTATCATTTAAGCGACATGTTCAAATAATAAGAGTGAAAATTTCCTGTAGACTAGGAACCATTCGAAAATTAAAGCGTTTATTTCCTTTTCCTATCCTCCGTCTTTTATATTTCTCTCTTATTTATCCTTATATATGTTATTGTTCGTCTGTCTGGATGTCTACTTTTTCTTCTGTGTTTGCTCCTATTCACGATCTTCATGAGCAATCGGCAAGAGTTCTCCAGTCGACTATGCTATCCAGGCTACTTAGTTTTCTGGATGCAAAAGAATTTTTGCATGATTTCCAGTTTGATTTCCGAGTGAAAGGCTTTGAATAGATTAGGTTGGGAGTGGAGCGTGCGTAGCTGCGTTGGCCTCAGGCGGCTTGGTGCTGCAGTGAGTTATTAGTAGTAATAGTAGTAGTAGTAGTGTCCAGTCATATGTTTCTTATTGTCCTATTGTGTAGATGTCTACTTTTCCGTCTACACTGCGGTCACTTTCTGTCATGCATAATAAAGCACGGCGTCTGGTTATGGACACCAACCGTTCCTCACCAACACTGCTCTGAAGTCTACAGTCTATTTACATTTATTTCTTGTGCTTCTTTTGTCTTTCATCGGCTTCACGGCAATCTTCCAAAATCTCTTCAAATAAAATCTTGTGTTTATTTCTGATTCAGTTCCACATAGCCTACGCTCTTCATATAATATCTGTATTCAATCCCCTCATTGCTTGTTAACAGGTCTGGAATTTACTACCTTCTTCAGTTGAGATGCCACTAGTTTGGGACTTTTAAAAGGATTCTTAGTGATCATTATTAAAGAATCAAACAGAATAGCATTTTGTTTTGTGCTGTTTTTTTTCCCTTTTCCTCTGAGGTCCTGATGGCCCCTGAGTGTTTGTTCATGGTGTATGGTTGTCCTCTCTGCGCTTTGACTCCCAGGCCTCAGGTATCTTCTCTTTTTCATCTTATATGTTATTTGGCTATTGTTCTTTTTTTGGTTGTCGCTTATATTGTATTTTTTGTATCCCCCTTGTATTCCTGGCCATGGAGCCTTTCGAGGGGGAATAAGAGTATTGTATTT
This sequence comes from Artemia franciscana, assembly GCF_032884065.1. Taxonomy (NCBI): domain Eukaryota; kingdom Metazoa; phylum Arthropoda; class Branchiopoda; order Anostraca; family Artemiidae; genus Artemia; species Artemia franciscana. The sequence continues at coordinate 36,615,775 of NC_088880.1, read as the reverse complement.
TCATTTTGAATTTATTGGTGAATAAAACTCTGAACTCTGACTACGCAAACTCCTGTTGACCTTCTTAAGATTAAAGATATTTATGTTTTATCTCTATTTTCGTTGGCATTTCAATACCTCCCGGGGGATCTCCCATGTTGCTTTTCTGGACTACCTAAGCTAGGAGTAGAAATAAATTTGTACATAGTGAAACTGGGAAGATGTAATGATTTCGGTTACTCCCTCGGTTCGTTCAAACTTCGGTCTGGCCGTGACCGTGGGGCGTGCTTGGAAATTGGCTCTTGCTGAGATCTGGCAGTCATGAACACTTGGCTCCTTACGAGAATGACTTGAAAGTTTCTTATTAAAAGTAAATATTAGTTGTTTTACTATTTAGTTTTTTGGGGTTGTTGGTTTTTGGAGTTGGATCCTCGACGACGTAGAGAACTTTTTAATTGTTTTTTATTGTTGGGTGATAGGAGGGTCCCTGTTTCATGGGGACTGTCAGTGAATTAATTTTATTTCCTTATAGATTTATATTTAGACATTGTTTAGTATGTTTAGGCCAAGTTTTAACATTCTTTCTTTATTCCATGTCGTTTCCCAAATGACGGGCCATTGGGCGCTTAAGGATATTTCTTTGTTATTACTATTTTATGGAGATAAATGAAGCTTGAACTTAAATCGTTCTTAAGAAATTAGAACGAAAATTCAAAAATTTAGCGTAAAGAGCAAGGTTTTGTGGAAGGGGAAACTCCTTTCAAATACGTAATAATTTCTGTTTGTTTTAAGTTCTGATGTTGCTCCTTAATACCAGTTGAAGAATGTTGTTTTTTTAATTTAATATCTGATCGTTTTTAAATAATACCATGAAATCTGGCTCTCTCTCTCCAAGAAAAATTTCGATACTTGTGTATTACACGCCACTCACTCAACAAACCGGCTTCTTTGTTACTTTAGTAACAAATTTGTACACTTTACTTTAGTAGTAAAGTATAGCGCAAGTATATAGCCTAAAGTAAATAGCCTAAATTACATATGAATGAATGAATGAACTTTATTACCCATAAAGTATAAAAAACACAAAATACGAAGTATTATAAATAAATAAATAAAAACAAATACGATAAACAGCGAAGAAAAACAAAATTCAAACTAACAAAAGACAACATGGACTAATCAACCAGTAACAATATGGAAAAAAGGCTGCAGAGGGTCATAAACGTGAATAAAGTTGACAGTCTTTTTACATAAATCGTCACTGGAAGACCGAATCCGAGAAGGCACATCTACTATACCAAATTGAGCAATTATTTTTTTGTTTCGGTGCCATCTAGGAAGCCGGAGGAGGAATTTGCAATATCTGAAATAAGCCGTACGTAGAGTATGTCGATCTTTCTTACGAAACAGATGAGCCATGCCTGATAAAAACAACAGCAGAGTGGCGCAATAAGCGTTATAAATCATGCACAAACCGTTGCGGTTGTAACGGCTTTTGTTTGGGGATATTTTTCCGTAAGCGACGCGTAGGTTTTTCACGGCTTGATTCACTAGGGATGAACAGGTAGTGGAAAGTGTTGGGCCGAAACACAGACCAAGCCAACTAACTAAAGAAGAACATGGCAGAATTACAGTCCCAGCAACGACTGGAGCGACCGCATAAGGGCTATTAAAACAAACAAACTCGCATTTAGACGCATTAACTGACAGTCCAATCTTAGATAATTCATTGGTTAATTCAGTAAAATTAGAAAGCAATCCACGGCGAGTCCGGGCAACAAGAAGAACGTCATCTGCATATGCAATAGAAGACAAACCAGTATTACCGTAAAAAACAGAACTTCTAAGGGGGCGCAGGCACGATGCAAGCACGCATTTAAATATACTAGGAGACAATACGGCACCTTGCCGAATTCCCTTATTAATTTTTACCGGGTCAGATATTTGGCCATTCCAGGTAACTTGAATTTTAGACTTTGAATACCAAGAAGACAATAAACTTAGTACGGAAAGATTAACACCTGAAGACGCAAGGGAAAATAGAGCCTGAGAGTGCACAATATTATCGAAAGCTCCAGAAATCAAACAGTTCGTGGTAACGAACTGTAGTAAGGAGCGACCCGGCTCAATAGAAACCAAAACTCTAAAAAATAGAATTTTGATGCCAATAGCTACATCAAAAGAATCGCATTTTAATGCTGATTTTAAATATATAAGTTTGATCAAGTTTAGTCTTACGCACCAAAAGTTACGAGCCAGAGAAAATTTGTGTTATTTTAGAAAATAGGAGGGAACACCCCCTAAAAGTCATAGTCTTAACGAAAATTACACCATCAAATTCAGCATATCAGAGAACCTTACTGTAGAAGTTTCAAGCTCCTATCTACAAAAATGTGGAATTTTGTATTTTTTGCCAGAAGGCAGATCACGGATGCGTGTTTATTTTTATTTTTTTTTTTTTTTTTTTTTTTTCCCAGGGGTGATCGTATCGACCCAGTTGTCCTAGAATTTTGCGAGAGGGCTCATTCTAACGGAAATGAAAAGTTCTAGTGCCTTTTTTAAATGACCAAAAAAATTGGAGGGCACCTAGGCCCCCTCCCACGCTAATTATTTTCCCAAAGTCAACGGATCAAAATTCTGAGATAGCCATTTTATTCAGCGTAGTCGAAAAACCTTATAACTATGTCTTTGGGGACGACTTACTCCTCCACAGTCCTCGTGGGAGGGGCTACAAGTTACAAACTTTGACCAGTGCTTACATATAGTAATGGTTATTGGGAAGTGTACAGGTATTTTCAGGAGGATTTTTTGGTTGGAGGAGGGGTTGAAAAGAGGGGGATATACTGGGGGGACTTTTCATCGAGGAATTTGTCATGGAAGAAGAAAATTTTCATGAAGGGAGCGCAGGATTTACTAGCATTATTCTTAAAAAAAAAAAACAATGAAAAAATAAATATGAAAAAGTTGTTTTCAGCTGGAAGTAAGGAGCAGCATTAAAACTTAAAACGAACAGAAATTATTACCCATATGAGGGGCTAACCTCCTCCTAATACCTCGCTCTTTACGCTAAAGTATTTTTAGTAATGTTTCTTAATGAATTGGGCCAAAATTTAAGATTTAGTGGAAAGAGAGAGGTACTGACGAGGGGACGAACCCTCTCACATGTGTAATAAAAACATGAGAATAAAAAATTCTTTACGTAAGCTAGTTTATAAGTTACGTATATCTTTTACTAATAAAAAGATTCGTAAAACATTAAAAGTTCTAGTTGCCTTTTTTATTAACCAAAAAATTGGAGGGCAACTAGGCTTCCTCCCCCGCTCTTTTTTCTCAAAATCATTCAATCAAAATTATGAGAAAGCCATTTAGCCAAAAAAAAAAAAAAATGCAAATTTCGTTTTAATTATTTCTCTGCGGAGAGCCAAAATGAAAACATGCATTGATTCAAAAATGTTCAGAAATTAAATAAAAAAAACAAGTTTTTTCAACTGAAAGTAAGGAGCGACATTAAAACTTAAAACGAACAGAAATTACTTCGTATATGAAAGGGGCTGCTTCCTCATCAACGCCCCGCTCTTTACGCTAAAGTTTTTTACTGTTTTAAAAAGAAGAGTTGAGAGAAAGAGTCAAACTATAGCGTAAAGAGACTATAAGCGTATAAAAAACTATAAGCGACTCAATTTCTGGTAGTAACAAATGTTCAAGCAACTTACTTAAGAAACACGATACTGTAATGGGACGATAATTCACACATGACATGGGGTCCTTGCCTCGCTTTTGGATAGACGTTACACGGCCACAAAGGAAACTATCAGGAACAAGCGACTGTGCTAAGCAAGACTGGAAAAATATTTGTAGATGGTTAAGTAGAGCAGGACAATCATAAGCAAAAAATCGGTAAGAAAGGCCGTCACCATCAAGGCTATTTGAACGCTTAATTTTTCTTAAAGCCCGGCGAATTTCAGATATTGCTACAGGCTGGACATGAGCCTGCAGGAGACGGTATGGTAAAAGCGGTTTAAGCAACTTATAATAAAAAGACTGAAGAAAACTATTAAATACACTGAATACACGCTTATAATGATCAACAAAATTAGCTAGCTGGAGACAAGATAGGGTAGATGGGAAACATTTCTCACTATTAATAACCTTATTCCAGGAGGCCTTATCGGTGGGGCCTGGCCATGCATTCAAGCGTGCCCTCTTCAAACTGGCCTTATATTCAAGTTTACACTTTTGTTTCACAGAGAAAACAGCTCCGGAAGATGGTCGGTCACATGATATCCATATACGTAGCCAAAATTTGGCTTTTTGCTTAGCACGTTTTACTTCAGGATCAACGTTCCAATTAGGCTTTCTTGTACCAATCCTAACTTTATCCACAGGCACTGCAGCTTTGGAAGCTGATTTAAGGCAATGGACGATTTGACAATAATGGAAATTTAGGTCAACTGTACTTGAACGCGAGGAAACTGACGTTTGCAGCAGGTGATATGGCACTTTTATGGTCGAGAGTAAAGCAGTTAGCGTAGCAAGGTATAGTGGGACATTAGCACGATCCCAATTCAACTTCGTATGCCAATTCGGCTGAGCCGAAAGTGTTTTGCCAGATAGCTCACAGGACAACAGGACTCTAATTTATTTCTTAGAGAATTATCACCTGATAACGGTATTTTTGATTCAGTGGAGTGTTTTGTATCGGTTTATGAAAAAACGCAATAAGAAATGCGTTTTATAAATTCACTCTATCCTAGCCTATCATACGCATTCGCAAAATCTAGCCTTACCGAACCTTAAAAACCCAACTTAACATACTCATCCACACAACTCCATCCTAAAAAAAAACTTAACTAAACCCAGCCACCCGAACTATTCAAAATCTAGCCTTACCTAGCCCTACCTGACTTGAAAATCCACCCTAATCTACCCAGCCACCCAAGACCATCATAACATAGTCTAACCACCCAACTAAGAACCCACCCACCCAGCCCCATTGTAAGCTAACCTACCCACCCGCAAAACCTAGCCTTACTTATTAAAAAAAAAACACCCTAACCTACCCACTCGCTCAAATAAAGTCTAACTAAACCTAGCTTTACTAAACATAGCCTTGCTAAGCCAAGCCTAGCCTACCGACCCTCCAAACAATAACCTAGCCTAGCCTTGTCTAACCTAGTAACCTACCCCCCCCCCCGCCCCATCTTAACCTGGCCTACCCTCCCACATAACCCCAATCTAACCTGGCCTAACCTACACATCTACAAAACACCCATCCATGCAAACCCCGGCCTCGTCCTAACCTAACCCAATCCTAACCTAAACACCAGCCCAACACCAATCTAACTTGACCTAGCCTCACCTATCCTAACCCAGACTAACCTAACAGCTATTACTAGATAACCTAACTTAACCTAGCCTAACTAAAACTAGCCTTACCAGGCCTAGCCTAACCTACCCAGCCGCCCAACCCCATCCTAACCCAGCCTAACCTAGCCATACCTAACCTATAAACCCAACCGCCCAACCCCTTCCTAATCTAATCAACCCACCCAAGAAACCTCAAACTAACCTAGCGCAACTTACCTACCCACAAAACCCCCACATATCCATTCAAAACATCCACTCACCTAACTACAAATACCACACCTAACCAGACATATTGTACCCATCGGTTCGACCACACACAGGTAAACAAAAACACCTAAGCCATACTATACAAACAATATACATATAAAACGAAAGAATAAAACGATAAAACAAAAATATAAAAAACAAAAACAGAAAAGAGAACAAATACAACTGATATTTCAGGCCCAAAAGTTGACCTTATAGGAGGCTTAATCAATACAAACATATTACAAATAAGTCTACTAACTAGAAGAACAAATAATATGACTAAGAAAACAAATAGTGCACTATTACAGCAACATTACAAATAAGATAATACCACAACTTTACAAATAATATCACAAATAACATTACGAATAACTCAATACAACAATATTACAAGTAAGACAACTAAGACAACAAATAATACAGCTAAGACTACTAAGACAACAAATAATGCAACTAAGCACTATTACAGCAACATTACAAATAAGACAATACCACAACGGTACAAATAGCATCAATAATAACATTACGAATAACTCAACACAACAGCATTAAAAATAAGACAACAAACAATACGGCTAAGGCTACTAAGACAACAAATAATGCATCTAAGCACTATTACAGCCACATTACAAATCAAACAGTTCGTGGTAACGAACCGTAGTAAGGAGCTACCCGGCTCAATAGTAACCGGAACTCTAAAAAATGGAATGTTGATATCAATAGTTACATCAAAAGAATCACATTTTAATGCTGATTTTAAATATATAAGTTTCATCAAGTGTATTTATATCTATCAAAAATTACGAGCCTGAGAAAATTTACCTTATTTTAGAATATAGGGGGAAATACCCATTAAAAGTCATAGAATCTTAACGACAATCACACTATCATATTTAGCGTATCAGAGAACCATATGGTAGAAGCTTCAAGCTCCTATCTACAAAAATATAGAATTTTTTTTTTTTTGCCACAAAACAAATCACGGATGCGTGTTTATTTGTTTTTGTTTTTTTGTTTTTGTTTTCCCAGGCGTCATCATATCGACCCAGTGGTCCTAGAATATGGCAAGAGGGCTCATTTTAACGGAAATTAAAAGTTCTAGTGCCCTTTTTAAGTGACTAAAAAACTGGAGGGGCCCTATGACACTTCCCACGCTCATTTTTCCCAAAGTCACCGGATCATAACTCTGAGATGGTCATTTTATTCAGCATAGCTGAGATACCTAATAATTATGTCTTAAGGGACGACTTACACCCCCCACAGTCCCCGTGGGTGGGGCTACAAGTTACAGACTGTGACTAGTGTTTCCACATAGTAATGGTTATTGGGAAGTGTACAGACATTTTCATATTTTTTTTAGTTGAAGGGGAGGGGTTGAGGGGAGGGGTTATGTGGAGGGACTTTACATGGAAAAATTTGTCGTGGGGGAAGAGAATTTCCATGAAGGGGTGTAGGATTTTCTAGCATTTATAAAAAAAACAATGAAAAAATAGATAGAATTTTTTTTCAACTGAAAGTAAGGAGCAACATTAAAATTTAAAACGAACAGAAATTATTACGCATATGAGGGGTTCACCTCCTCCTAATACCTCGCTCTTTACGCTAAAGTATTTTTCATTATTTTCAACTATTTATTCTACGGCATTTGTGATTCAGGGGTCATTCTTAATGAACTGGGATAAAAGTTAAGCTTTAGTTTAAAGGGATATGTATTAACGAGGGGGCAAACCCCCTCATATCTTATTCTATATAAATAAAAATGCACTGTTCATCTGTCCGTTACACTATCTAAAGGTAAAAACTAAAAAAACTAAAAAGAAAAAAGGCAAAAAACCTAAAAAAATAAAAAGAGGAAAAAAATCTAAAATATAAATAATATTTATTATAATATTTATATTTATAAAGAAAAAACTAAAAAAACTAAAAAACTAAAACAAAAAAATTAAAAAAACAAAAAAGAAATTTCAGAAAAATAAATAAAAATTAAAAAACAAAAAAAAATCTATATATGACGTCATATTAAAAAATACGTCATTGCAATATAAGGAGGCTTTCATGTGAATACATGACGTCATATTCAATATGACGTCTTATTCAATACGACGTCTTATTCAATTTGACGTCTTATTCAATATGACGTCTTACTCAATATAAATGATTGCGGCTCAAAGAGAAAGTACCACTAATCCTGCAATGGCACCAAAAAGAGCACACCGGGAGGAAACACCAGAGAAACGCAAAACAAGGCTTACGGCTCAAAGAAAAAGGGCCAGATTAGCAATGTCCAACTTACGTGAACGAAGGCGTGTCGAGGAACCACCAGAGCAACGCAAAACCAGACTTGCAGTTGAAAGAGAAAGTAAAAAAAGAAGGCGTGTCGAGGATTCACCAGAGCAACGCAAAACCAGGCTTGCAGTTGACAGAGATAGTAAATGAAGATGGCATGCCGAGGAACCACCAAAGCAACGCAAAACCAGACTTGCGGTTGATAGAGAAAGTAAAACAAGAAGAGGTGTCGAGGATTCACCAGAGCAACGCAAAACCAGGCTTGCAGTTGACAGAGATAGTAAAAAAAAGAAGGTGTGTCAAGGAACCACAAGAACAACACGAAACCAGACTTGCTGCTGAAAGAGAAAGCAAAAAAAGAAGGCGTGTCGATGTATTACAAAAGCAATGTGTGTATAATCGCCTGGCATTCAAGTACTACCCTTCCGATGATTATCGAGATGTTCAAATCGGAGCTATGTCTGAAATTTGTCCCTATTACAAGGCCTTGAAATTTAAAGGCGAAACAATAGGAATGTGTTGCACCTCAGGAAAAGTTAAGCTTCCTCAACTGGCTGCACCACCAGGACCATTGAACATTTTGCTTACTGGGTATACGTCTGAATCGAAGCGTTTTTTAACAAACATCAGGAAATATAACTCATGTTTCCAAATGACGTCGTTTGGTGCCCAAATCGAAGATCAAGGTCATTTTATACCTACTTTCAAAGTAAAAATGGCAACTATCATAGAGGAGGCTCCCTTCTACCATTCTCAGTTGGACATCACAAATTTTTGTAACTGTATTGCATCAGTGATAGCAATGCTGAATTGAATGCAAGTTGCCAAATTTCTCCCGAGGTCAACTAAAAATAGGCATACCAATAATACTGTTGCGAAATATTAACCCACCAAGGCTTTGCAACGGCACGCGACTTGCCGCAAAAAAAAACAATGGAAAACGCAATAGAGGCAACAATCTTGACAGGGCCTTCCGAGGGTGAGGCTGTTCTTATTTCCTCGCATTCCCATGATTCCAACAGATCTGCCTTTTCAATTTCATAGAATTCCCAATTTGATTAGCATTTGCAATCACCATCAACAAAGCTCAAGGGCAATCATTAGAAAAATGTGGTTTAGATCTTAATACGGATCGTTTTTCCTATGGACAATTATATGCTGTATGCTCAAGAGTCGGTAAACCGGGCAATCTATTTATTTGCACAGACAAAGGGACTGCGAAGAATGTTGCATAACAACAACTTTAACGCAGTTAAAAATTAGCACCTTGCATAAGTATTGCTTTAGCGGAAGGGGGTAGGGGTTAGGCTTGCGGCTCGGAAAGAAATTACCAAAAGAAAGCGTGTCGATGTATTACAAGAGCAACGCGAACCTGGGCTTGCTTAGATATCACTGTTAGAAATTGGACTTGCTTTAATAGTCAAATATCTCTGAAAAACTGCAATATGAAAAGACAGCAAATTGTCTGCGGTTAGAACACAAGGGACAATGAGAATCCATATATAGAAGCCTGCCACGTGCCGAGTGCTGGGGCCCCGCGGCGAAGCCATCGTGCCCCAGCTAGTACGTGATAAAAACACACGAATATAAAAGTTTGTTACGTAAGTTGTTCGTAAGTTACGTATATTTTTCCTAATAAAACCGTTTAAAAAAATTAAAAGTTCTAGTTGCCTTTTTAAGTAACCAAAGAACTGGAGGGTAACTAGGTCTCCTCCCACGATCCTGTTTTTCTCAATATCGTTTGATCAAAACTATGAGAAAGCCATTTAGCCAAAAAATAAATTAAATATGCAAATTGTGTTTTAATGCAAATTGTGTTTTAATTATTCATGTGTAGAGAGCCAAAATCAAAACATGCATTAATTAAAAAATGTTCAGAAATTAAGGAAAAACAAGTTTTTTTAACTGAAAGTAAGGAGCAACATTAAAGCTTAAAACGAACAGAAATTACTCCATATATGAAAGGGGATGTTTCCTCCTCAACGCCCCGTTCTTAACGCTAGAGGTTTTTGCTGTTTTAAAAAGTAGAGTTGAGAAAAATAGTCAAACTTTAGCGTAAAGAGTGGGGCGTTGAGGAGGGAACACCCCCTTTCATATAAGGAGTAATTTCTGTTCGTTTTAAGTTTAAATGTTGCTCTTTATTTTCAGTTTCAAAAAACTTGTTTTCATTAATAACATTAAAAACAACATTACGAATAACTCAATGCAACAAAATTACAAATAAGACGACTAAGAAAACAAACAACACAACCAAGACTGCAGCATTTCCTCACTAGTTCTTTTTTTCATGTTCTATCTCTTTTTTAATTCTTCAATGACAGCATCCATGCCTTTCTTGGCATTGAAATCATTGACTTTCCTGGTATTTGAAATTGTGGGGAGTACGGCCAGAAAGGGGGATGGTTGGTTGTGCTTGTGGAGCATATGTTTGGGGAGGTTTGGTTGGGGGTTGGCCTGGTAGACAGGCTAGTTTGGTAGCCTGAGCATGAACTGACTTCTTTTTTTGAAGATATTTTTGATTATAAATTTCCTGCACCATTGTTTACCTTTTTCGCCTCCAATTTCTTTTAGCCAACGTTGAGAAAATTTTTTGGCTTGAGAGGATGACTGCTCATTGGAAAGCTGAGAAGCTGATGGACGAGAAGAGGGTAAAATATATGGATCAATGTTTTGTAGGTCCAAATCTTTTTCAGCGTTGTTTTTCATTTCTTGCTTGCTTTTTTCTTCAACTTTTTCTAGCTCCAAGCGTTCATCAGTGTTAAAACCTTTTTTATCACTAATTACTACTTTGACCAACTTTTCAGCATCCTTCGTTTCATTTATGATCACCTGCTTGCTTTTTTCCTTGTCTGCGTTAGGATTTTCTATATTTAAGTCTTCTTCAACTTTGTTTTCTTGTTGAGGTCGGTCCTCATCTGGGTAATTGAATTTATGCAGTGACGGCTCTAATAAAACAGCCCTGGAAGCTTGGAAACCTTCTTTGACTTTATTCCAAAGAACTTCAATAGAATCTAGAATGGCGTAGCCTTTCTTCCGTTCAAAGTAATAAACGGCTGTGATAGATGCCGCAGAAGACATTAGAGCTACAGATGTGTTTTTCATTTTTACTTAACAAAATTAACTATTTTTACAAGAAGAGTTCATTCTAATGGCTCTTTCTACTAATCCCTCGTAAAAAAAAGCTAAGTGGAGCTAATTTCTTTCAAATACCGATTTTGTTGAATTCTTATTGGTGATATATTTTCTGTATTACGATTTTGTTTCTAAGAGATAAGAATTACAGTTAAATTAAACATAGTTCTATTTTTCAACATTCAGCATTGTAATGACATTTCGCAAGCATTAAGCGTACAATTGCTATTGCGCGCGATGAGAGTTTTAATGGTGTAATTTTCAAGTTGATCTGACACCATTGTCGAAGAATTTCAGGCTGTTTTTCAAAATTCCTACAAATTTGTTTCAAAAGTAACATTTTTTTTTATGACCAATCAAAATAATAGTAGCCATTCTTCAATCAGCTATAAGTGACAATAATTCCCACTTGACAGATTTTTAAACTCGTTTTCTAATTGTTGGTTACTATTGACCCGATTTATTTTTTACTAGGTTGCAGCTATTGACCGTAAGTCTCTATGGCTGTCCAGGAAAAACACATCGGGGAAAAAAAATAATGAACAAACATAGAAAAAACAGTAGGGAAAGAGAACTAAAACTGACACAAAGATAATAATGAAGACAATCAGAGCGTGAAACAAGAGAGAATAAACCAAAAGTGCTGCCGATAATATTTAGTTTTGAGCCTTGTAACTCCAGATTGTTTGAATCTCCTTTTTCGCTTCTTCAACGACGTAGCAAGATAAGGGTATGCATCGCACCATTCGCCTTTTCAATGATTGCATCAACATGAATGATAAACGAGCAGTAGCTGCTAAAAGTGACACCGTAAATAAGAGCCGAAGATACACTAGGATAAGGAGGAGGACTGACAAAGTGCCTCTTAAGAAGATTAAAGCGAAGGATTTTGGTTTTTTCTTCTTTGATTGGAAGGCTGTTGATTGTACATTGGTCTTTAAAATCGCTCATCATTGTATCGCAGAACTGGGGAGCCACCTTAATGTTTTAAATTAGATATTTCAGAAGAGCTGACGTTTCATCTACGTACTTAAATCCGTCCTCAAATTCAGAAAGGACAAAGTTTATAACAGCTATAAATAAAAGCAGCTAAACAAGTTTTGCGCCTTGTGGAGCACTACACGTGAGCTCAGCCCATTCGGAGTAGGTATCTTTAGGGAAAAGGCTGTGGAAACTAGGCTCTAGGCACTGGAAACGGTCTTACAAAAAAAAAAGATCATTTCAAGGAGATTATGTTTGCACACTCTCATTACGCCTAAATTTTTCATAGCTATGAAATTGGTGAATAAAATAAAAGGTTTTTTGGTAATCTACAAGGAGAATATCACAATCACACTTCCACAGTCAAGTCACTCGATAATGAGGTGATGGATTCTCACTAACTAAGCAGTTGTGCTGCCTCCTTTCAAGAATAGGTACTGATCTAGGTCAAGAGAAGGAGAAACCTGTGACATTACCTCATGGTGAATAAGTGTTTCTGCTACCTTTTACAATATCAGGGTTATTGAGATAGGTTGGAGTTGGTTTCAAGATTTGAGAACTTTCACTTTAGGTATGACGCGAACTTACGCTCTCTTCTGATTAATATCTCGGTACTAGCTTTAGGAAATACCGGTTAAAAATGGAGGCGAGTGACTTGACAAGGAAAAAGGGAATTCACGTAACAACTTTAAAGGTAGCTCACCAGTGTAGGACGCACAGTTCTTATTCAGCTTCTGAAGTTCCTTGTTAACAGCCAACTCAGAAATTTCACCTAAGTTATTAATCTCTCCTTCAATAAGGAGAGATTCAATTTATGGACCGGTGACTGACAGAAAAGCGGTACAGCTGCCAACAAAAAATGAGTTCACTTCCTTCGCCGATAGCAAGGTACCATCCTCTTTAATGCCCTTAAGGCCCTGGGTGTCATTTCACCAGCAAATCTTTTTGCTGACTAATGCCATTTGTCTAGATCTGTCGTAAGTAAGGGTATAATTTTATCTTTTACAAATTATCTCTCCACTCACCAATTCAGTTTGACAATATGGCTCGGTAACTTGGCTGAAACAACTGAATCGCCGTTGCTGTGAAAGTGGCTGCGAGTCTAAATGAAGTCCTTGACGTCACTTGTGATCCATGGTTTATCAGTATCTGTACCAGTAATTAGTCGGGAGTCCAGCATGGAACTTCTCCTGAAGTTGGCTGTCTAGCCTACTGACTTGAAGTGGATGTACGGCTCGGATCAAATGTTATCAAAATTGTATTTGCCGATCCAACGACCGAATGAAGAAATCAAATCTCTTGTTAATGGTATTATAGTAGTTTCAACATTTTCGGTTTTGGGGCTGGCTAAATTTGCTACCCAGAAAATTATGAAATAACTCCAATAATAATAATATAACTCTCCAATTCTGGCAAGGTTCTGCAGAATTCTGGAGAGGACCGCGGTGCATCATAAAAGTCACTAAGGCTCGTTAAGATCAAGTCAAATATGCTGACACTGATGGGTCAGTATTACGACGAATTGCCGCAAATTCAAGACACTGGAAGCCCACTGCTGTTTGGTTAAAGTCACCAGCAATCACAAAGGTAGGAGAGGCATACCTTTGGCGCGATTTGTCGGAGGTAGGGGTCTCGTTGGAAGATCTTTCCATGGAGTAATTTATCATGAGGGAAGAGACCTTCCATGAAGGGGGCGCAGGATTTTCTAGTATTATTAAAAAGAATAATGAGAAAATAAGTAATTTTTTTCAAGGCACCATTGTCGAAGAATTTCAGGCTGTTTTTCGAAATTCCTACAGATTTGTTTCAAAAATAACATTTTGTTTTTATGACCAATCAAAATAATTGTAACCATTGCTGAATCAGCTACAAATGACAGTATTTCCTACTTGACAGTTCTTTAAACTCATGTTCTAATTGTTGATTACTATTGACCCTGCTTTATTTTTTACTAGGTTGCAGCTATTGGCCGTAAATCTATATGACCGTCCAGGAAAAACAGATTGGAAAAAAAAACAATTAACAAACATAGAAAAAAGTAAAGAAACAGAAATAATACTGAATCAAAGAAAAAAAATGAAGAAAATCAGTGGGTGAAACAAGAGAGAATAAACCAAAAGTGTTACCAATAATATTTAATTTTGAGTTTTGTAATTCCAGATTGTATATATTTCGTTTTTCGGTTCTTTGTTGCAAAGTATTTTTCCTGGAAGGTTGTCACAGTCCCGTTCTTTAATTTGCAATCCTTCTAAAGATCACAATCTGCTTAATGTGATATATGCTTGACCATAGGCAAAATTTCTTACCCTGATAGATAACCGCTTGATCCAATTTTACATACTGAACGTGCCGACTGAGAACTAACAGAAGCTATTTTTTTCTTAACAGTTTCCATAGTTTTCTTCTTGTAGCAATTTGGTTCTATTAAGTGAATTCTTTCCTTTCCAAAATCTATGCAAATACTTGGTATATTATCATCATACATTTATGAACTAAGGAAATTATCTAAGTAGCATAGCTGTTAATTGTTGGCTGAACTTAAAACTACTAATGAATTGCGTTGCCTTATTGCGTTGCCTTTAAAGCCGTATTAACCAAAGGGTCCATAAAATTCAACAACTTTTGTATTGGTCTACGGTAATGGGTTGGCTAGAGGTAGTCTGTATCGCGGTAATTGGTTTTGTGAGTATTAAATTTTTTTGTGTGTGTGCAGGAGATTCATTTGCTTAGTTCCTTCTTAGTCATTTTCTGTGTTTTGCAAGACAAAATCTTTATTGCTCATCTGATTCTTTCACCATAGACAAATCCTACCACATGTGACGTCAATCGTGTGTTAAGTCAACTTGTATATGATAATACAGTAAGGTTCACATTAAAAAGAAAGATGGAAATTGAAAAGCCCAGGAGATGTGCCTCCATGAATAAAATGATGTGCCCTTCTCAATGTGAAAGGGTTTCAAATTAAACAAAATAAAATTTATAAAACAGAGACTTCATAATCGCCTCTTTTTAATATAAATATTTTTAAAAACTTTTTCAAATTTGTTTTTTTAAACTAACAAATTACTGGGGATTCTTCTTTAAGTTGACATATACTGACATTTCTTCGTTAAGGTTTTGATAATTTTTCAGTTATGAAAGCAAGAAAGATGAAAGCATTTCAAACATATTTTGTATTCAGTAAAGCACAATTTGTGTTCTTGTCTTGAGAAGGCATACGGGTTTATCAGTCCTACCCATGTTAATTGTTACTTATTTTGAGTGTGACACGGCTATTTATTGTAATTTCTGTTCATTTATAGTTTCATTTATTCAATGATTATAATTTGTGGTAGCTTTATGCAGTGAAAATTGCTTGACTTTATTTTCACTTTTTCTTGGCTCAATGGAGTTCTTTACTTTTCTTTGAAAAACTTATCTTGTGGAAGAAGTTTTTTTAATTAATATCTGTAGGTTTCTTATAGACATAGTCTTTTTCATGGAAAAAAAATATTGTGATCCTTAGCTTGACTATAAGAATCCTTAGCTTGGGTTTCTATTTGTATGTTTTAATCCTGACACAGACAGTGTTTTTTTATTTTAATTTTATAGCTTCTGAAGTTAACCTACAAAATAAAACTTGATATCATTCCTAAGAGATTCTATATATGCTCTTTAACAACCTGGATACACTTACACTCTTTTCACTCTTTACACTCTTTTGGAAATCTAATATTTCATATATTTCAATGAATATTTCAATCTAATATTTCAATGAATATTTAAGCACTATGTCCAAGGGCTGTCCTCGGCAAAACATAAATATATAGAAAAAGAAAAACTTACGAAGAAAGATAGAAGAAGAAAGATATTACCAATATAACTAAAATGTTTTTTTTTTAACAGTCCCAGCACCCTTACTTCAACGAAGTTCAACCAGCGCTGAAAAATAAAGTGAGATGAAAAGAGGCAATTAAATGAAATGAAAGGAGTTTGATTATTAACACGTTTTTAGTACCAATCTTGCTTTTTTGGCAGCTGAACTCAAAGGTCTATTTGTGACTGGTTCTTTGTTAATATCTTCTGTTTTTTTTTAATATTTTGTAAGATCGTTTTCAATTAAATTTGTGTATGGAGCATTTAGTGAATATTCTCCCAAATCCTTATTTACGGAAATATTATTATTAATCTTAAGTCTGATTTCAATTGCTTCTAGAACTACCTGCTTTATACCTAGGTATTGCTAATAATGGTGGATTCTTCAAAGAAGTATTTTGTGGCTAGGATGTACAAACACATGGCTGCTGAATTGCCTCGTTTCATCTCTCTTTATTTATTAGTCCTGGTTGAACTTCGCTGAAGAAGGGATGCTGGGATTTTTTTTTTTTTTTTTTTTTATTATTCGATTTGGTTATATGGGTCGTAACTTGTTGTAAGTTTTTCTTTTTCTATATATTTATGTTTTGCTGATGACGGCCCTTGGACAAAGGAGCCAAATATTCATTTTAATTACAGCCCCACTGTCTTGCGAAAAGAATTCCCTATTGTTCTTTTTGTTTTTGGTGGTAGTAATAGCAGTATCCCCAAAGGTTTCAAATTGATACCCCCAGTCGTTCTCGATATACTGCTGAGGTGTCTTATCGGCAACCATTTAACACAATGCCTTTTGATTTATTTTAAAGCAAAATTCAGTTTTGAAGCATTATGAGCCAATTGCATAATTGTGGGGGGTTGACATACCTAATATCCTTAAAGACATAGTTGCTGGACCGTCTACTATGCTGAACAAAATGGCTGTCTCAAAATTTTGATTGGATGCGTTTACAAAATAAATGGGATTGAAAGAAGGGCTGATTCCCCTCCAATCTCTTGTCACTCTTAAAAAAGACGCCAGACACTCGTAATGTAATTGGAGTGCAGGAGGGAGAACTTTCCCCTTCATATATCTAGTAAATACATTTTAAGCAAGTAAAAGGAAACTGAAAATATTTGAAATGTGTTTTTTTCAGTAAAGTGCAAATTATGTTCTTGTCTTGAAAAGGCATTGGCGTTATCAGCCTTACTAATGTTAATTTTTCCTGGTTTTGATTTGACTCGGTTATTTATTATATAATTCAAATAAACAAAATACGTCTAAAACGTTTTTTTTTAACTTTAATAAATTCGAAATTGTTAAAAAATGAAGGAATATATATCGGTATATGTATACTAAACTGACAATCCACAGCCATTTTTTATTTTTCATTAAAGTATAAATTATGTTCTGGTCTTGAGAAAGTATGGGGGTTGTTCAAGACAAATTTGAGACCTTTCAACTACACTGAATAGAATAGTTATCTCAAAATTTTGATTAGATGTGTTTTGGGAATACATGGGCGTGGTGGGGGGCTTGGTGCCCTCCAATCACTTTTGACTTTTAAAAAGGACATTAGCCCTTTCAATTTCAAATCAAGTGAGCATTTATTGTAGTTTCTACGACAAAAAACGGTCTTATAAAAAGTATATCAGATTCATTACGGGAAAATACGAGGTTGGGAGGGGGGTTATCTACCCTCCAATCACTCTGAACCTTAAAAAGGGCATTAGAACTTTTGATTACGAATCCAATGAGCCCCTCCGAAGCTTATACTATTACCCTTTCTGTATACTTTATATACCCCCAAGGCATAACTTACAACTCTTGCCCTGAGGGTTGTGGGGGAGTTGTCATCCTCAAAGACATAATTTCTGGACCTTTACGTTGAACAAAATGGTTATCTCAAAATTCTTATTGGCTGTGTATGGGGAAACGGTGGGCACGGGAGGGTGTTTAGTTGCCCTCCAATTGCTTTCCGCTGTTAAAAAGGGCGCTGGCAATCTCAATTTCCAATCGGATGAGCTGTTTTCGAAGTTATTTCGACAACAAATGGTAATCTCAAATTTTCTATCGGACTCGTTTTGGTAATACGAGGTGTGAGGGGGGGGGAATCCACCCTCTCATGTCTTTGAATCTTAAAAAGGGCTAGACCTTCTGGTTACCAATCCAACGAGCCCGTTCTGAAGTTTATACGATCACTCTTTCTATATACATTATATGACCACAGGCATAACTTACCTTCCCTTGAGGGCTGTGGGGTAGGGTTGTCATCTTCAACGGCATAATTTCGAATCCTTTCAATTACGTTGAATAAAATGGCCATCTTAAAATTTTGACTGAATGTGTTTGGGGAAATGGTAGGCGTGGGAGGTGCATTAGTAGCCCTTCAGTCAATTTGGGCTTTTAAAAAAGGGCACTAGCCCTTTCAATCTTCAATCAAATGAGCTGTTTTGAGCAATTTTGACATTGAGCAAAATGACTGTCTCAAAGTTTCGAATCGATGTGTTTGGGATGGTGGGCCTGGGAGGGGTGTTATTTGTTCTCCTATCACTTTGACCATTAAAAAATAGACCTTTCAATTTCCAATCGAATGAACCTTTATCGAAGTTTCTATGACAACAAATGGCCACCTCAGAATTTCTACCAGTTGTATTTTAAGAAAATACGAGGTGTCGGAGGGGGGAGTATCCACCCTCTAATCACTCTGAATCTTAAAAAGGTCACTAGGACTTCTGATTATCAATCCAATGAGCTCCCTCCAAAGTTAATACGATTATCCTTTGTATATATGCCTTATCTTCCCCAGGGCATAACTTACAACCCTTCCCTGAGGGCTGTAAGGGGGCTGTCCGCCAAAAAAGAGAATTTGCGGACCTTTCAACTACGTTGAACAAAATGGCTATCTCAAAATTTTGACTGGATGTTTTTGGAGAAATGGTGGGCATGGGAGAGGGGTTAGTTGCCCTCCAATCATTTCCGAAAATTAAAAACCGCTAGTCCTTATAATTTTCAATCGAATGAGCAATTTTTGAAGTTTCTATGACAACAAATGACCATCCCAAAATTTTTATCAGACGCATTTCGGGAAAATACGAGGTATGTGGAGGGACATCCACCCTCCGATGACTCTGAATCTTAAAAAAGGTACTAGAACATCTGTTTTCCATTCAAATGAGCCCTCTCCAGAGGTTTTACGATCATCTTTTCTATATTTACGTTATTTGCCCCCAGGGCATAACTTATAACCCTTGCCTTGAGATGTAGGGGGGGGGCTGTCATTTTTAAAGACATAATTTCCGGGCCTTTCAATTACGGTGAACAAAATGGCATAGTTTTAGTTGGACGGGTTTGGAAAACGGTGGGCGTGGGAGGTAGGTTAGTTGCCCTCCAATCACTTTTGACTATCAAAAAGGGCACTAAACCTTTCAATTTTCAATCGATTGAATCTTTTTGAAGCTATTATGACAACAAATGGGCCCCCGATCACTCTAAATCTCAAAAAGGGCACTTAGACTTCTGGTTAGCAATCCAATTAGCCTCCTCCGAAGTTTATGCGATCAGCCTTTCTATATAAACGTTAAATGCACCCAGGGGCATAGCTAAGAAACATTGCCCTGAGGGCAGTGTGTGTGAGGGGGTAGTTTTTTCATCCTCAAAGACATAATTTTTGGATCTTTAAATTACGCTGAAAAAATCGGCTATCTCAAAATTTTTATTGAATGTGTTTGGGGAAATGGTGGGTATGGCAGGGGAGTTCGACTATTAAAAAAGGCATTAGCCCTTTTAATTTTCAATCGAATTAGCCCTTTCTAATGTTTCTACGGCAATTCCTTCGATACGAAATGTACTGGTCTAAACAAAAAAAATAAATAAATAAATAGTACCTTGTGCCCACACCGCTCTTTGCTTAGGCAGCGCTAATGCCCTAACTATGAAAAATGTGGATGTAACGCGCCTGGTTGAAATTATGCTCATAAATGAATATTTTCACCTCTACTATTGAACGGCAGAGGATGAGGCCTCACACCTCTCCCCAACGCCAATCTCCATCCAATTTTCTCCGAAGATTCTTTATACATAAAATTGAGGGCCCGAAGCAGGACTATTGGGTATATTCAACTTTCTCAGACACGCTTAACATATTTTTCTGTTTTTATTGGTTTGTAATTCTGAAAAATTAGAAAAAAATGAGGTATTTTTAACTTACGAACGGTTGATCGGATCTCAATGAAATTTGATATTTAGAAGAATATCGTGTCTCAGAGCTCTGAGACACGATCTGATATTTTAAATCCCGACCGGATCTGGTGACATTGGGGGGGGGGAGGGGGAAACCTAAAACTTGGAAAACACTTAGAGTGGAGGGATCGGGATGAAACTTGGTGGGAAAAATAAGCACAAGTCCTCGATACACGATTGACATAACCGGAACGGATCCGCTCTCTTTGGGGTAGTTGGGGGAGGGGTTAATTCTGAAAAAATTAGAAAAAAATGAGGGATTTTTAACTTACGAACGGGTGATCGGATCTCAATGAAATTTGATATTTAGAAGGATATGGTGTCTCAAAACACTTATTTTAAATCCTGACCGGATCTGGTGGCATTGGGGGAAGTTTGGGGTGGGGGAACCTAAAATCATGGAAAACGCTTAGATTGGAGGGATCGGGATGAAACTTTCTGGGAAAAATAAGCAGAAGTCTTACATACGTGATTTACATAATTGGAACGGATCCGCTCTATTGGGGGGGGGGGGTTAATTCTGAAAAATAAGAAAAAATTATGTATTTTTAACTTACGTAGGAGTGATCAGATCTTCATGAAACTTCATATTTAGAAGGACCTCGTAACTCGTAACTCAGATCTCTTATTTTAAATCTCAACCGGATCAAGCGTAATTGGGGGGAGGGACAGTTGGGGGGACCGGAAATCTTAAAAAATACTTAAAGCGGTGAGATCAGGATGAAACTGGATGGGAAGAATAGAAACCTGTGTAAGATACGTGACTGACAAAACCGGACCGGATCTGCTCTCTTTGGTGGAATTGGGAGGGGAGTAATTTTGAAAATTGAGGTATTTGTAACTTACGAAAGGGTGACCAGATCTTAATGAAATTTGATATTTAGAAGGAGCTTGTGCTTGAAAGTGCTAATTTTAAGTTCCGACCAGATCCTGTAACATTGGGGAAAGTTGGAGGGGGAAACCGGAATTCTTGGAAAACGGGAAAATTGGGGTAGTTTTATCTTACGAATAGATGATCGGATCTTAATGAAATTTGATTTTTAGAAGGAATTCATGTCTCAGAGCTCTTATTTCAAATCCCGACCAGATCTTTTGACTTTGGTGGGAGTTGGAAGGGGAAATGTTGGAAAAACACTTGGAGTGGAGGGATCGGGATGAAGCTTGGTGGATAGAATAAACAAATGTCCTTGATACGTTATTGACAGAATCGCACCGGATTCGCTCTCTTTGGAGGAGTTGGGGGAGGGGTTCAGTGATTTGGCGAGTTTGGTGCTTCTGGACGTGCTAGGACGATGAAAATTGGTAGGCGTGTCAGGGAGCTGCACAATTTGACTTGATAAAGTCGTTTTCCCAGATTCGAGCATCTGGGGGGCTAAAGGGAGAGGAAAAATTAGAAAAATTAGGTATTTATAACTTACGAGTGGCTGATCGGATCTTAATGAATTTTGATATTTAGAAGGACATCGTGACTCAGAGCTCTTATTTTAAATCCTGGCCAGCAGTAAGCCTCTTATTTTCCTTTTTAAATCAATCTATTGATTCACAGAATTTTGTTAGAGCTCATACCATATGATCTCTTTGCTCTTAGCTCTTCCCGCCTCGTCACAAGTGCCATATGAGCTCTTAGCTCTTGTTCTTAGTGTGGTTGTTCCGAACAAAAGAAAGTTTGATCTTCAACTTCTAGCATGATCATGGTTGCAGTGATTGCTGCAACCTAGTAAAGAAAGAACCATGGCTAATGGTAATAAAAACTAGAAACAAAAAACACGTTTTAAAGAAACAAAAGAAAATTCCATTTCTAGCTGAATCGAGATTGATAGCTGGTATTTCGATTAATATTAATGGTAAAAAGTTATTTCAAAAACAAATTTCATGGAAATTTTGAAAAACAGTTTTGAAATCCCCGTCCCCTATCCAAAGGGCGTTGGATCGAAAGAAAAAATAAACCGTTGAAACCTTTATGGCCAAAAACCCTGTAAAGGAAAGTCACAGTCCCTTGGCTTGAACAACAAGCAACGCCACATTTTTGCATGTGATTTGTCCTCTTTTTGTCTTCCTGTTTTCCCTCCAATGCTAGGGGGCACTGGAACATCATAGAAAACTGTTGAATTGCTCATTTAAAAAAAAATTCTCTATCTCCTTTTTTTTATAATTAACAAAACATTCTATAAGGCGATGGCTCTTCAACATTTTTAGTATCTTAATTAGATACTTTTCACTACCACTGATAGACGAAAAGAGTGTCCGGACTATTAGAAATATTGCAAAATACTCCATTGTCTACCTCTGTATATACTGATAAGTAATTGCTAGACAACAAGTAATTGCCCGAGCATTATCAACCCGGCAAAAGAGATCCTTAGTAAAACCAGAAAAAGTAAAACATTGATTTTTCGTGTTGCCCAAAGAATTCTTAGGCTTTATAATTCCACTCAACCCCATTTTCTAGGGCTTCTTCGAAATGTTTGAAATTGCCACAAGCTTATTTTCGCAGAAAACTTCTATAAATAAGACCACAATTGAAAGAATTCTTTTTTCAAAGGAAAATGTGGAAAACTGGTTTACCTTGTTGCTCAAGGAATCCTTAGGGTTTATAATTCTGTAGGACTATAGTTCTTAGGGTTTCAGATACGTTCATTCAAATGGTTCAGCTTTTGTTTCTATTAAAGACCATTTTTAGGGTCTCTTGGTAATGTTTGAAACTGCCAACAATTTAGTTTCTCAAAAAACTTCTATCAACAAGAGCACAACTGAAGGAATTCTTTTTTCGGACAAATGCGGAAAATTAATTTTCGTTGTTGCTCAAGGAATGCTTAGGGTTTACAATTCTATTGGAATATATGTTTTAGGGTTTTCAGATATGCCAATTCAAATGGTTAAGTTTTTTTTCCGTTCGACACTATAATCTAAGGCTTCTTTTTGTGCCAACTAAACACCATTTTTAGCGGCTCTTCGCAATGTTTGAAATCGATAAAAATTAATATTCGCAGAGAACTTCTACTAATAAGACCACAGATGAAGGAATTTTTGTTTCAGAGGAAAATAGGGAAAATTATTTTCCTGGTTGCTAAAGGAAATCTTAGGGTTTATAATTCTGTAGGACTTTAGTTATAAGGGTTTTCAGATATTCCGATTCAAATGGTTCAATTTGGTTTCCACTCAACAGCATTTTCTAGAGCCTCTTGGCAATGTTTGAAATTGCCACAAATTTAGTTTCCTAGGAAACTTCTATTAGTAACACCGCAATTGAAAGAATTCTTTTTTCAGAAGAAAAATGCAGATAATTGACTTTCCTTGTTGCTCAAAGAATTCTTAGGGTTTATAATTCTATAGCACTAATGTTCTTAGGGTTTTCAGATATGCTAATTCAAATGGTTCAGTTTGTCTTTCCATTCAACACCATTTATAGAGTTTCTTGGCAATTTTTGAAATTACCACAAATTTATTTCGCAGAGAGCTTCCACTAAATAAACCACAATTGAAGGAATTCATTTTTCAGAGGGAAATTCGGAAAATTGAATTTCCTTGTTGCTCAAGGAATTCTTAGGGTTTATAATTCTATAGGACTTTAGTTCATAGGATTTTCAGATATGCTAATTCAAATGGTTCAATTTTTATTTCCATTCAATACCATTTTCTAGGGCCTCTTGGCAATGTTTGGAATTGCCACAAATTTATTTTTGCAGGAAACTTCTACTAATAAAATCACAATTGAAAGAATGATTTTTTTCGGGGGAAAATGCGGAAAATTGATTTTCCTTGTTGCTCAAGGAATTCTCAGGGTTTATAATTCTATAGGACTATAGTTCTTATGGTTATCAGGTACGCCAATTTAAATAGTTGAGTTTTGTGACCATTCAACACCATTTTGAGGGGATCTTGGTAATGTTTGGTATGGCCACAAATTTATTTCGCAAAAAAATCAACTAAATAAACCACATTTGAAGGAATTTTTTTCAGAGAAAATGCTGAAAATTTATTTTCCTTTTTGCTCAAGGAATTCTTAGGGTTTATAATTCTGCAGGACTATAGTTATTAGGGTTTTCAGATATGCTAATTCAAATAGTTCAGTTTTTGTCTCCATTCCACTCCATTTTCTAGGGCCTCTAGGCAATGTTTGCAATGCTAGAATTCTTTTGTCAGACAAAAAAGTGGAAATCTGATTTTCCTTGTTGCTCAAGGAATACCTGTGGTTTATAATTCTATAGGACTATAGTTCTTAGGGTTTTCAGTTATGCCAATTCAAATGGTTCAGTTTTTATTTCCATTCAACACCAATTTTCTAGGGCCTCTTGCCAATGTTTGAAATTGCCACAAACTTATTTTCCCAGAAAACTTCTATTAATAAGACCACTATTGAAGGAATTCTTTTTTCAGAGGAAAATACTGAAAATTTATTTTCCTGGCTGCTCAAGGAATTCTTAGGGTTTATAGTTCTATAGGACTATAGTTCTAGAGTTTTCAGATATACTAAATGAAACGGTTCAGTTTTTGTTTCCATTCCACTCTATTTTCTAGGGCCTCTCGGCAATGTTAGAAATTGCAAACAATTATTTTCGTTGAAAACTTCTATTAATAAGGCCACAATTGAAGGAATTCTTTTTTCAAAGGAAAATGCAGAAAACTGATTTTTTTTTCTTGTTGTTCAAGGAGCTCTTAGGGTTTATAATTTATAGAACTATAGATCTGAGGGTTTCCAGACATACTGATTAAATGTTTCATTTTTTATGGCCGTTCAGCACCATTTTAGGGCATCTTGGCAATGTTTGAAATTATAACAAATTTATTTTCCCAGACAACTTGCATTAATAAGACCGCAAATGAAGGAATTCTTTTTTCAGATGAATATGCGGAAAATAGATTTTCCCTGTTATTAAAGGAATTCTTAGGGCTTATAATTCATAAAGATTACAGTTCTTAGGGTTTTCAGATATGCTAATTCAAATAGTTTCCGCATTTATTTTTTCCGAAAAAATGCGGAAAATTGATTTTCCTTGTTGCTCAGGTATTCTTAGGGTTTATAAATCTATAGGACTTTAGTTCTTAGGGTTTCCAGATATGCTGACAAATGGTTCAGTTTTTCTGGCTATTCAAGACCATTTTTAGGGCCTCTTGGCTATGTTTGAAATTGCCACAAATTTATTTTCGAAGAAAACTTCTATTAATAAGACCTCAAATGAAGGAATTCTTTTTTCAGAGGAATATGCGGAAACTTGATTTTTCCCTGTTGCTCAAGGAATTCCTGGGGCTTATAAATCTATAGGACTATATTTCTTAGGGTTTTCAGATATGCTAATTCAAATAGTTTTCGTATTTTATTTTTTCAAAAAATGCAAAAAATTGATTTTCCTTGTTACTTAGTAGTTCTTAGGGTTTATAATTCTATAGAACCATAGTTCTTAGGGTATGGTATAGGTATAGGTATAGATTTATTCAGAAAAGAAAACAAACACTATTCGCCATTCGCCTGCCAAGAAAGGCAATAAGCTTGTAAAGGCAAGCGAGGTTATCACCCTCAGCTAATTAAAAACACATTCATATCACGCTGCTCAAAACAAAAGAAACTCAACTGATGAAGGAAGAAAGGAGAAAAAGAGAAAGAGGAAAAAGACAAGAAGAAGACAGATAAAAAAAATTTTAACAGAACTTAACAGCAAGTAAATCAGGGAAATGCCTTGAATAGAATGACAACCTGGAACAGGGCTTACATCAAAATTATTCACGAGATAAAAGAAACTTCTTTACCCGTGACTTGAAAGCCAGAAGACTAGGCGCATTTTTCACGCCCTCGGGCAAAATTTTCCAAACATGGGAACCATAATGGCGAATCACAAAAGATGCCCGAGTAGTACTCCTAAACTCATGAGTTAAGTTATCAGCTTTTCTTGTATTATGATCATGATGGTCTCTATTACAAGTAAAAAGATTTTCAAAACCAGGGGTGAGCAGGTGATTCAAATATTTATACGAGAAAATCGCAACCTGGTAATCACGAATTTGAGATACATCCATTAACTTATTCTTTTTAAAATGCTCATGATCAGGAACATTATCAGAATCATAAAATTCCGTTAATAATTTTACAGCTCTATTCTGAAGTTTTTGTACCCTTTTGAAACATGTTACAAAATTACTTGCCCATATAGAGCATCCGTAGCTAATATACGGATAAAAAATAGAAAAATAAATCATTTTTAGAATCTTTTTTGGGACTGGATTTTTAATTCTTCGCATCACCCCAAGACCTCTGCTTAATTTTTCAGCTATAGCATTTGAATGGTTTTTCCACGACAGGTTTTCATCAATTAAAAACCCCAAATATTTTGTTGTTGCTACTCTTTTTATCACATTTCTTCGAACCATGATTTGATCATTGCCAACACTTGACGAAAGTCTTGAGAATATCATGAAAATAGTTTTAGAAAAGTTTAGGGTTAACAAATTTTGTTGAGAAAAATTTAGAAATTCAGAGACAGCATTATGAATTTTATTATACAAAACATCAAGCCAAGGCGCAGCTAGAAAGAGCAAAGCGTCATCTTCAAATAGGATGACATTAGCCTCCAACAGGTAATGCTTCATTCGATCAATAAAAATGATGAAAAGGAGGGGTCCCAGGATTGACCCTTGTGGGACCCCGCACTCTATTTTCTTTTTTGAAGATAAAAATGATCCATTCTGTACTATCTGATACCGGTCATGTATATATGATGAAAACCACTCAAGGCTTGAACCCACACCCCAATCGAGGCAAGAACTTGAATAAGCCCTGAGTGGTCCACCGTATCGAACGCTTTTCTCATATACAAAAACACAGCTGCAGGTATAAGACCAGCTTCAAATGAATCATTAATCCAATCAACCAATTTCAGAACTGCCATATCTGTAGATAGCCCTTTTCTGAACCCAAATTGGTTTTCCATTAGAATTTTTTTCTTTTCAATATAATAACTTAACTGTGCATGTACAACTTTCTCATATAGCTTAGAGAAAAATGGAAGAATAGATATAGGTCTTCGATTCACCATTCCACACCATTTTTAGGGCCTCTTGGCAATGTTTGAAATTGCCACAAATTTTACTTTTGCAGAAAACTTCTATTAATAAGACTACAATTGAAGGAATTCTTTTTTCAGAGGAAAATGCGAAAAATTGATTTTCCTTCTTTCTCAAGGAATTCTTAGGGTTTATAAATCTATAGGACGGTATTTCTTAGGGTTTTCAGATATGCTTATTAAATGGTTCAGTTTTGTGCTCACAATTGCAAGAATGCTCGCTTCCAATAACAGGGAACATCAGAAATAATCAAAAGTCATATGATATTGTTGACACATATTGATATTTTGAATGAATTAGGTCATATTTTGATAATACAATGCAAGATTTTGTTATTAATTTGCAAGATGTTCATAATATCATTTAGGGTTTTAATAATACCATAGAGAGCTCTCATTATACCAGTCGATATTTGATAATATAAGACAAGATGTTTGACAATATCAGACAGGATTTTGATTATATCACACAGTATTTTGATAATACTTGGCAGGATTTTGATAATACTTGGCAGGATTTTGATAATCTTGTTAATAGCAGACACGTTTTCATAGTACTATGCTAAATTTTGGTAATTGAAGACATTTTTTTGATGACTTTATATTGTGACAAGATTAGATACGTTTTGATAGTGCGAGGAAATATTTTGTTAATGCCTGGTAAAATTTTGATAATACCATGCAAGATTTTGTTTAGAATTTGTATGATTGTGGTAATGCCACATAAGGTTTTGATAATACAATAGAGTATTCCCTTTATATCAGGCAAGATTTTGATAATGTAGTGCAAGATGTTTGATAATATCAGATAAGATTTTTATAATACCATATGTATGCAATCCCTTTTGGTCAGTTCAACGTCCCCTTCAACATGCACTAACATTTTCAACCTAGTACTCTAAGTTGTTCCCGAGATATAGCTGTTATGCCCTTTAATAAACAGCATCAATAATCATGACTCCATTTATCATAGTTCACTATCCTCTTCAGCATTCCCTGTAGGTTTCAAAGTAAATTCCTTAGCTTCAGTAGTACTAGTAGTAGTCTTAATAGTAGTAGTTATAGTAGAAATAGTCGCAGTAATAGTAGTAGTACCAGTCGTAGTCGAATACATATTTTGCCTAGCTCTACATCCTCCCTAACATGCTCAAAAATTTTCAACTTAGTACCCTAGACCATTTCTGGGATATTGCTGATGCGCTCTTTTGACAACGTGCATGCACAGAATATGTGACAAAATCGTTCAGTGTGCCGACAATAAGATTAAACCAAATATGAACAGATATAAAATCAAATAATCTTCAGTGCGTAGAACTACCACAAATCACCATCAATAAACAAATGAAACCAAAGACGAACAGAAATTACAATAAAAAAACCAATTCAAACTCAAAACAAACAGAAATTAACATGAGTAAGGCTGAAATTCCCCAGTAAGGGCTCAAGACAAGAACATAATTTGCACTTTATAAAAAAAAATTAAAGTGCATTGTCTGTTTAATATACATATTTTGATATTCATTCATTAAATTCTCAATAATATTTTATCTATTAAAGCTGAAAAAGGCAAAACATTTAAAATGTATCCTTTTCCAGTATCAAATTATGAGGACCCAGAGACCAAACCCTACCGCAGCAACACACTGCAAGGCCGACGCAGGGAAGCCAGTAGTCAAGAAACGTCGTTAATCCGAATAGTTACTTAGTCCAAATTATGTTTTGGTTTTGAGAATGGATGGGGGTTGTCAACACTACTCATGTTAATTTCCGCTTGTTTTGAGGTTGATTCAGTTATTTTTGTAATTTTTGTTCCTTTTGGGTTTCATCTATTTATTGGTGGTAATTTGTGGTGGTTTTACGCTTGGTAAATTATTTGATTTTATTTCAGTTCATTTTTGGTTTAATGGAGTTCTTTCCTCGTCTTTGAAACATTAATTTTGTGGAAAAAGTTTTAAAATTAATTTCTGTTCGTTGTTATTGACATAGTCTTTTTCATGCAAAAAGAAAATAATCTATATTTATAAAAATAAGTTGTCTGTGTGTGTGTCGAGTGACGTCATGTTTGTGTGTCGACTGACGTCATGTTTGTTGATTGACGAAATTACACACCAGGACATCGGGACACAAATGACGACCGGGACACCGGGACATCTATATATATAAAAATAAGTTGTCTGTGTGTCGAGTGACGTCATGTTTGTGTGTCGACTGACGTCATGTTTGTTGATTGACGAAATTACACAACGGGACATCGGGACACAAATGACGACCGGGACACCGGGACATAGGAAATATAAATGACGACCGGGACACTCAAAGAGAAAGCGACCGGGACACAAGGAATGTTCGATTAGCAATCACGATCAACAAAGCACCGGGACACAAATGATGACCGGGACACAGGGAATATAAATGACGACCAGGACACTCAAAGAGAAATTACAGACCGGGACACCGGAACACAAATGACGACCGGGACAAAAATGAGGACCGGGACACCGGGACACAGGGAATATAAATGACGACCGCGACACTCAAAGAGAAATTACAGACTGGGACACCGGGACACAGGGAAACAACAACAACGGGGGCGCCGGGTGGCACAGGGGGATATATAAATGACGACAGGGACACAGGGAATGTTCGATTAGCAATCACCATCAACAAAGCTCAAGGGCAATCATTAGAATAATGAGGTATAGATCTGAATACAGATTGTTTTTCCCATGGACAATTATATGTTGCATGTTCAAGAGTCGGTAAACCTGACAATCTATTTATATGCACAGACAATGGGACAGCCAAGAATGTTGTACATTCGTAAGTTTTACGTAGTTAAAAATATATATATATCTATCTATATTCACAGGTGGGACACAGGGACACAACTACAATGGCGCGTAACTAATATGGCGCGTAACGACTTGCGCGCGTGGGGGGGCTTGGGGGGGGGGGCGAGGTGCCCCCACCAACTAGGTGTTGGGGTGCCGCGAAGTGCCACCCCAACAGCTAGTAATATATATATCTCTTTGTTTTTTTCACTAAAAGACAGATCACAGATGGCTTTTTTGTCTTTTTGTTTTTTGTTTTCTTGTGTTTTTGTTCCCATAGGTGATCGTATTGAAGTAATGGTCCTAGAAGATGGGAAGAGGCCGCAATCAAAAGAAACTAAAAGTTCTAGAGTCCTTTTTAAGTGACAAAAATGATTGGAGGGCAACTGGTCTTCCACCCATGCCCATTTATTTCCCAAAATAATCTGATCAAAATTTTGAGACTGCCATTCGGTTCAGTATCTTTGAAAAATCAAATAACTATGTCTTTAAAAGTCAAATTACCCTCTACAGTTCTTGAGGAGAGGCCTGTAAGTTATGAAATTTACCCATTGTATACGCATAGTATTTGTTAATGGGAAGTATACAGGCATTTCTCTTGGGGGGAGGGGACTTTGGGCTTTGGGTGGATATATGTAGGGAGGATCATGTTTAGTGACAGAAATTACGAGTGAGGGGGGAAATTCCAGGGAAAATTTTTCACTGGTGGAATTTGACAGAATTCCTATACGAAATTCTTGTTAATCGTCTTTCATTATCTTTGCCAACTCAATTTTGCATGTGGAGATGTTCTAGGGGAATCGGCCGAAGGCTATTTCCAGTTTTTTTTTATTTCTGGAAAATTTCTACAGGGGGGGGGGATTTCCAAGTGATCGATAAACCTATGTCTGGCCTGTTTTGATTTCCGGAAAAAATCTACGGGAGGGGCAATTTCCGAGTGATCGATAAACCGATTAGGTATTAAAGTCTTTCTAATAAAAGTATGCTAAGAAGAATTTTTCATACTGAATCGCCTGCAAGATATTTTAAGGGGGGGTAAATTTTCGGCGAGTATGGAACCATCTCGAAGGAATTTGAACAGTTCTTTAGTTCTTAGGGTTTCCAGATATGTTCACAAATGGTTCAGTTTTTCTGGCTATTCAAGACCAGTCTTAGGGTCTCTTGGCAATGTTTGAAATTGCCACAAATTTATTTTCGAAGAAAACTTCTATTAATAAGACCTCAAATGAAGGAATTCTTTTTTCAGAGGAATATGCGGAAACTTGATTTTTCCCTGTTGCTCAAGGAATTCCTGGGGCTTATAAATCTATAGGACTATATTTCTTAGGGTTTTCAGATATGCTAATTCAAATAGTTTCCGTATTTTATTTTTTCAAAAAATGCAAAAAATTGGTTTTCCTTGTTACTTAGTAGTTCTTAGGGTTAATAATTCTATAGAACCATAGTTCTTGGGGTATAGAGATATACTAATTCTTTTGGTTCAGTTTTTGTTTCCATTCCACACCATTTTTAGGGCCTCTTGGCAATGTTTGAAATTGCCACAAATTTTACTTTTGCAGAAAACTTCTATTGATAAGACTACAATTGAAGGAATTCTTTTTTCAGAGTAAAATGCGAAAAATTTGATTTTCCTTCTCTCTCAAGGAATTCTTAGGGTTTATAAATCTATAGAACGATATTTCTTAGGGTTTTCAGATATGCTTATTAAATGGTTCAGTTTTGTGCTCACAATTGCAAGAATGCTCACTTCCAAAAACAGGGAACATCAGAAAGAATCAAAAGTAATATGATATTGTTGGCAAATATTGATATTTTGAATGAATTAAGTCATATTCCTTATTTTTGAGGCGTTTTTTTTTCGAGATAACTTACTAATTAAAATAAATAAAAAAGAATGTAACTTAATCATTTATGACTGTACGGGATCGCCTGGGACGCATTGGATTTGTTATTTCAATGATCCAAAGTACTCATTTGTAGAAATTTATGATTCTTTTGGAATCCTATCAGGAAATGAAATCGTCAACTACTTAAAGATTTCAAATATGCAAATTGCCTATCATTCTACTCAAATCCAAAATTTTAACTATGTGAATTGTAGTCATTTGTGTGTTGATTATAAAAAAAAAGGAGATTTAAGGAAATGGATCCACAGAATTATTTTTAAAGTTTATTTTCAAATAGAGAATTCAAATAGAATCGAAGAACTCTGTTTTCTAATAGAAGAACTAGAAAAGAGATTATTTATTTGTCGTAGAAGTTTTAAATATTATGGACATGTTAATAATGCTTTCAAATGATATTGAAATGGTGCAAAATGGACTGAAAATGATGTAAATTGATGGGGCAATCTAGGTGAGGCAAAATCGGCAATTACAATACTACTTTGCCCTTTCAATCAATCTGAACAAATGTGCTATCTCAAAATTTTAATCAGACGATTATAAGAAAAATAGGCGTGGGAGGGGGCCTAGTTGCCCGCCAATTTTTGTCTCTTAATACTAACACTAAAAAATTTATTTCTATTCGAATGAGACTCATCCCAATATTTTAGGACCACAGGTTCGATACGATCACTCCTAATATATTCTCTGAGGCCAACCTGACTCTTACAAATAATAATCACAGATGCTTATAAGCTTACCTAAGCTATGAATTTCAGGTGATTGATTTTTTTAAACGATAATTTCGACAGGACCTGTGCCGGTCATCATCGGGTTCAAATTCAAATCTCTTGCCAGAAAGTAAAATCCCTAAATAGATAAAACTAAAAACACTTAACAACACTAATAATGAGCCGAACCTGGAATTATTGTTGTGACATGGCCCGAATTATGGTAGAGGCATTGATGGCCGCTATCCAAGTAGATCTTAAAGAGGTTGGGCCTGTAGAAGAGGAGTGGAGTTTTTTGTAAGTTATCTGTCTACGGGTCATGGGTTCCCAAATTTCGCTAATGTGAAACTCACCATTGTCTTTATTGATGGCTGGTTTATTTTTCGCAATTTCCAGAGCTTCTCGGATTTTCTGCTTTAAGACTTGTGGAACAATAGCAATAAGTTGGTCCTCATCAAATTTAATGGAGTGAGAAGGGTTTTCAAAAATATGACGGGCCAATGCAGAAAAACTATCTTCCTCCTTTAGCTTTGTCTTTTTAAGGTAGGCATCAATAGGATCAGCGTGTTCTTTTAATCGGTGATCTAGATGTCTCATGGTACGAACTATATAGGTATCACCACTGCTGCCAGGAATCTCCTATACTCCTGGTGGATCTGAGGTAATTTTATCCTTGCCTTTTTTCAAGAAGGAGGAGATAGTCCTTCAAGAAAGAAAGAACACCTTAAAACCGAGCTTAGTGAGTTAGGAGCTTAAAATGTCAGTAACACATGTCACATAAGATAATGACAAAAAGAATTTATCTTCTTCAATCTTAGGGGCAGAGCTCTTGGTTTTTCCACTCATCTTTCTCCTGGAAATTACCATGTCAATGACTTTTTGAGGGTATCCATTACCTATCAGAACATCTTTTATATGATCAAGTTCAGCCTTCAGCTCAAAATTAGGGGAACACACTACAAATGCTCTATCAACCAATGAATAGACTACAGAATTTTTGACTATAAGGTAGTTATAGAAGTCATATCTCAGATATCTATCACTATAAGTTGGCTTTCTGTATACGCTCAAGTCCAACCTAGTTTCTTGTTTTTTAATGAGAACATCTAAGAAGGATAAATTGCGGTCATTTTCAATTTCAATGGTAAACTTAATATCTGAGTCCTGCTGGTTGAAAATATTGAGAAAGGATCTTAATTTGTCTTGTGTCCCGTTCCAAATTATCAGGCAATCATCTACATGTCTCATGTAGAGTTGGAGATCCTTGAAGTCCTGCTTGAAGATATTAGTTTCGATATGCTATAGAAACACCTCACTGAGAACTGGTGCCAAGGCTGATCCCATTGGTATTGGTATTGGGCAAGGGTATGCTGGTAAACAAAGATACAACATCAAAACTGCACATTCTGGTATTCTCCAAATTGACCAAAAGAAATTACACATTCTTTCAAAAGGATGAAAATTTTCTGCCCCCTCCCCAAACACATACTAGTAGAATAGATCATATCCAATGTAGAGTCAGCTAGAACTTTAAACAAGATAACAATCAATGCTAATCCACAAGATATTAGAGGCTTGGTTTCAAATACCCTCAGGAAAGACTTGTCTGAAAAGAAACAAATTGAGGAGAATCTAACAAAATATGAAATGAAAGTCTTCACAGATTTCAAGAAAGATGCCAACATCATAATTACCAAAGCTGATAAAGGCAATACAATAGTGATCCTCAATTAGACTGAATATATCAGCAAATCATTAAACCTCCTGAGTGATAATAAAGTGTATGAAAAAGTTGATATTAATGCTGTAAAGATTGCTTAAGGTAATGTAAAAAAAAAGCTCTGGATAATCTCAGTCTTACCAAAAGGATTAATGATAAACTTTACCGAACACTCCTTCCTGTCAGACCAGTCATTCCTAGATTTTACGGTGCACCCAAAATTCACAAACCAGATATACCCCTTACACCTATTGTTTCAACAGTAGGTTCAGCTACAAAAAAAAGTTGGAAAGGTATTTGGCTGGTATTTTAAGATCCATACACAGACATCATTATTCTCAAGTCTTTGTGCCTCAGCAATGCTTACTTCACTTTCAGGCATCAGACTTATAGACAGATTTGGGGCATACCAATGGGATCAGCCTCGGCACCAGTTCTCAGTGAGGTCTTTCTACAGCATATTGAAACTAATATCTTCTACTAATATAAAATACTGGATTACAATGACGTGGATTATTTGTCGTTTATAAATCCGGGGAAGTGGAAGCAGGACTCCAATTGGGAAGTGATCCGATAAGTTGGAGATCAACACTTCGTTTTGTACGGAATGCGTTGTAGAGAAAACACTATCTATTAAAGTTTCTCATTGATTTGAAATCCCTGTCGATAATTTTATTCAAGGAACTAGTGTGAATGAAATTACTAGCTATAAAAGATCGGAAGTTTCACTAGATGCAATACCCTTTAAGTCAATATTGAATTCGCCCATTAGAATTATTTCTGATTCCTCAGACGAAATTTTCTAAAAAACATCTTTCCAAAATCAAAGAAACACCTTCCAAATCGAAGAAGAACGTCGATCTACTTGGAGATCTATATATTTCACCTCAGCTATTATTAATTTTATTCTCTAAAAATAATGAATCAAAACAATTTCTAATGCATGTGCGTTAATTATCTCTTCGGATGGCTGGTAGATCATAAGAAAGATAAAATCCTAGGGTCCCCTTTTTTGTCGTCCTTTGGTAAACAAAAAATGGAAACTCCATAAATATCCGTAATGAATATCCATAAGCAGCTGATTCTCATTGCTAAAAAAATTTCACAGAGGGAAATTAATGTAGGACACGAATTCCTATGTAGCAACTCAGTATCATCAAACAACAAATTTAGTCACTATAAGTTAAGATGTACAATCAGAAGGACTTCCCGCTAGCGGGCTCGAGAACACAGAAATCCCAAATTTTCCACAATAATTTTGCAGAATTTTCTACTTAATTTTTATTTGGCTCTGTCTGGACCTACTGTGTTATTCATTATTTTTATTAAAAGCTTCTCTTTTCATTTCATACTCATCTACGTTGTCATTTTTACCTTGAAATTTGAAATTTTCATCTAAATAATACCCTCGCTACTGTGGATGTGGGCGTTTTCAATAAATATTACACACCAAGTGCATGATAAAACAGATTCTTTGGGAGAACTTCATAAAAGTAGAGGAGGGTCAACAGGGACGAAGAGGAAATAATTTGCATAGTCCCATGATGACATATTCTGCATAGTTCCACCAGCAGAAATTCCACCAAAAAAAAAATTCTACCTAAATAATACCCTCGCTACTGTGGATGTGGGCGTTTTCAATAGATATTACACACCAAGTGCATGATAAAATAGATTCTTTGGGAGAACTTCATAAAAGTAGAGGAGGGTTAACAGGGACGAGAGGACATAAATTGCATAGTTCCATGATGACATATTTTGTATAATTTCACCAGCACAAAATTTGCATAGCCAGTTCACACCTCATTTGCATACTAACAGATTTTATAATATGAACGAATTTTAATAAATCAAAAGATGACAACTCTGTAACCCCTTTTTTCTTATGTTGCGCGCTTGGGAAAAGTAAACTGGCGAACTTTTATCTCCCAATAAATCAATTATTATGGCATTTTCTTAGAGACAACTTATGGTCATTCATGTCCAATCTCAAAGGGCCCCTAATGCCCCTCCCCCAACTTTTCACCACCCCCCTTTTTTGAATTTAGAATTTTTTTAGCTTCAATTTTTTTAACTTAGAAAATTTTTCAACCTTTGGGGGGACCTAAAAAGATTTTCCAACTTCTTCATCATATTCCAAAATGACATAAAATATACTTTTAACAGTAAAAATTAACTTGTGATATTTTCGAATTACGAAATGAAGATGACATAAGTATGTTAATGGTAAGTTTCCCTACTAGAAAAATAATGTTTGTAGTGACATTTTTTCTTTATTTACTTTTTTGGGAAAAGAATTTTCAGCTTTTTTGTTTTTTTTAACAACAAGTATTGCACCAAAATGGAATGACTTCCATGTCAAGAGAAAATAAAATAAAGTATTTTATAGAATGGGTTGAAAGCATTTATTTTATTTTTACGATGATATTCTACATGTCGTCATTCTTAAATGATCAAATATTATCAATAAAACCAGATGCATTTTAGCTGTGTGTTATTATTCCTGAAAATTAAACGCAAAATTTCTTAAATGATCAACTATTATTACTGGAAATCAAACGTATTTTATCCTTGTCTATTATTTTTTCTGAAAACTAAAACGCAAGTTTCTTAAATGCTCAAATATTTTTAATAAAATAAGATTTTTTTGTACCGTGTGCATTCCTTTTTATGAAAAACTAAAACCTTAGTTTTTTAAACCATCAGCTATTTTCCCAAAAGTATCAAAACCTGTCTGACATTATCAAACTTCTTACATTCTAGTAATAATGTCTTACATGAAGTAAACCAAACTTGCTAGTTATTAAAAATCATGTTTTGCATTATCAGAGTGTTGCCAGATGCTATGAATATCCTTCTCTGGCATTGCCTAAGTCTTGCAAGCTATTAAAAAAAGCATGCATAATATTATCAGTACCTTACATGATATTAACAAAATCTTGCATGGTATTATCAAAATCTTACCTGATATTACCAAAATATATTCTGTTACTATCTGATATTATCAGAATATAGCAAGATGATATCAATTTCTTGTTTGTTATAATCAAAATCATAGCAAGTATGATCAAAATCTTGTTCGACATTATCAAAATATCATAAACTGTTAACAAATCTTGTTGGAAACAATAAGGATCCTCCATCTGGCATTAACAAATATACCTTCTGTACTATCAAATTGTGCCAGATATTATCAAAGTCTGAAACGGTGTTATCAAGTTCCTGTCTGTTATTATCACATTTAACATGGTGACGTCAAAATCATATCTCTTATTGCCAAAATCTTGCGAAGTGGATCCAAATCTTGTGGGATATTAACAAAATCATGTCTAAAATTATCAAACAACTTGTGCTGCGTTATCAAAATCCCGCATGGTATAATGAGAGTCCCCTATGATATTCTCAAACCTTTGCATAGTATTATGCAAATTATTAAATCTTGCAAATTATTAACACAATCTTACGTGGCATTTTCATTCAATCTCGCAAGTTATTAACAAACATTTTCAGAAATAATCAAAACATGTCCATTTTTGCCAAAATCTAATATGGTACTATCAAAATCATATTACCTATTCACGAAAATTAATTTTGTGATACCAAAATTATGTATGCTATTATCAATATTATCAAAATCTTGTCAAGTATTTGTAATACCTTACATGATATTTTCAGAGTTTTGCATGATATTATCAAATCAAAATCTTGTCTTAGATTTTCAAAGTCTTGTGAGATGTTATGGGAGCCCTTTCCGGCATTACCTAAATCTCGTAAGTTGTTATCAAAATCGAGAATGGTGCTAGTAAAATCGTCTCATATAATATCAAAACACTATCAAACATTGGCAAAATTTTGTATGATATTTCCAAAATCTTGCCTGAAATTTGCCAACATCTTGAAAATTTTCAATTTTCAAAATCCCTAATGATATAATGAGAATCCTCTATGATATTATTAAATTTGTACAAGTTATTATTAAAATCTAGCAAGTTATTAAAAAAATCTTGCTTGATATTATCTTCAAAATCTGCTTGATAAAACGTGTCTGTTATTGCTAAATCTGATATGATCCTAACTAAATTGTGTTTGCTATTAAAAAATCTAACATTTGAAATCGTGTTTTTCATAGTCAAGATTACCAAAATTTTACCAAATATTACCAAACTCTTGTATGATATTATCAAAATCTTGTCTGATATTATGAAACATCTCTCACTACATTATCAAAATCTCGACTGGTATAATGAGAATCATCTATGATAATATCAAAATCATATATGGTATAATCAAAATCATGCAATTTATTAACAAAACCTTGCACAGCATTACCATTTAATCTTATAAGTTATTAACAAAAATATTTTCAGCTACAATTCAACATGTCTGTTATTATCAAATCCGATATGGTTCTTTCACATTTATGTTACTTATTAACGAAACTTAACATGGTTCTATCAAAATTGCGTCTGCTATCATCAATACTATCAAAATCTTGTCAAACAATGCAAAAACCTTACATTGATATTATCAAAGTCTTGCGTCATGTTACCAAAGCCTGTTAAATATTACAATATCTTGTCTTGTATTATCAAAGTCTTGTGAGATATCATGAGAATCCTTTCTAGCATTATTTAAAGCTTGCAAGTTATTATCAAAATCTGCAATGGCGATACCAAATTTGTGTCTGGTACTATCGAAATATTATCAAATATGACCAAAATCTTGTCTAGTATTATCAAAATATTGCCTGATATTATCAACCATTTGGCACTATATTATCAAAACCTCGCCAGATATAACGAAAACTAAAAAATTATGCTTTATGCTATGCTTTACTAAAACATTATATGCTAAAATTATGCTATGCTTTACTAAAAAATTTGTGTTGTGTAATCAAAATTACCCAAGTTATTAACAAAATTTTGCACGGTATTAAAAAAATCTTACCAGGCCTTAACAAAATATTTTCTGGTGTTATCAAAACTTCGTCTAGTATTGTCAAAATCTACAATAGTATCAACAAAATCGTGTCTGCTATTACAAAAATTTAAAATGGGACTATAAAATCGTGTCTGCTACTAACAAGATTATCGAAATCTTGCCAAGTATTATCAAAATGCTTTGTGATACTATCAAAATCCTGTATGATATTATCAAAAGTCTTCCACTGCATTATCAAAATATCTAATTGTATGATGAGAACTCTCCATGGTATTATCAAAACCTTAAATGATACTATCAAAATCTTGGAAGTTATTAACAAAATCTTGCATTGTATTATCAAAATCTTACCTGACATTCACAAAATATATTCAACTAAAATCAAAACATATGTACTATTACCAAAATACAATAAAGTGCTATCACAACCACATTAACAAAATTTAACATAGTGCTTTCAAAATCATGTCTATTAATACCAAAACCTTTACATTGTATTATAAAAATTTCGTCAATTGTTAGCAAATCTTATCAGACAAGATAAAAATCCTCAACCTGGCATTAACGGAAATATTTTCTGGTACTATCAAAACATGCCTGATATAATCAAAATCTGAAATGGTATTAACAAAAATCATGTCTGCTATTATTAAGTTTAACATGGTGCTGTCAAAATCATATCTGTTATTATGAAAATATTGCCAAGTGTTTCCAAATCTTGCGTGATATTAAAGAGATCTTGTTTGAAATTATCAAAAAACTTGCACTACATTATTAAAATCCTACATGGTATAATGAGGGTCCTTTATAATACTCTGGAAGCTTTTACATAGTATTATCAAAACCTTGCAATTTATTAAAACATTTTTGCATGGTATTTTCATTTAATCTCGCAAAATATTAACTAAATATTTTGAGCTAGAATCAAAAGGTATCCACTATTACCAAAATCTAATATGATGCTATCAAAATCATGTCACCTATTAATGAAACTTAAGATAGTGATATCAAAATTATGTCACTTATATTAAGATTATCACAATCTTGTCAAATATTATCAATACTTTACATGATGCTATCAGAGTTTTGCATGATATTATCAAATCCTGTTAAACATTACAAATTCCTGTCTTAGATTTTCAATGTCTTGTGAGATATTATGAGAATCCTTTCTGGCATTACCTAGCTCTTGCAAGCTATTACAAAAATATAGAATGGAGCTAGCAAATTTAGTCAAATACTATCAAAAATTTAATAAACACTACCAAAACCTCGTGTAATATAACCATAATTCTGTCTGAAAGTATCATATATCTTGCTCTACATTATCAAAATCTTATATGATACAATGAGAATCCAATATGATATTATAAAAAGCTTTACAAAATGTTATCAAAATCTTGCAAGTTATTAAAAAAAACTTGCAGGATATTATAAAAATTTTACCAGTCATTAACAAAAAAAATCTAGTAATATCAAAACGTGCCTAATATTAAACCTGACATACTGCTCCCCAAATCGTGTTTGGTATTATCAAATTTAACATAGTACAGTCAAATCTTGTTTGTAATAATCAATATTATCAAAATATTACCAAATATTACCAAACTCTTGTATGATATTATGAAAATCTTGTCTAATATTATGAAACATCTTGCGCTAGATTTTCAAAATCTGTACTGGTATAATGAAAATCCTATATGGTAATATTTAAATACTACATGGTTTTATCAAAATCATGCAATTTATTAACTAAACCTTGCAGGGTATTACCATTTAATCTCACAAGTTATTAACAAAATGTTTTCAGATACGATAAAACATGTCAGTTATTATCAAAATATAATATGGTGCTGTCAAATCATGCTATCTATTAACGCGAGCCACTTCGCATAGCTCGTCAGGCTAAGTGAACCTAAACGAACAGAACTTGAAAGTAGTTAACTCAATCTAACCTAGTTTAAAATTCAGTTATGCTGCTATCTATAATTAAAGCCAAAAAGATGGTAGCACTTGGGGTAGTGAAAACGTGTCCCAATCTAGACTTTTAAATGTAAAACTCACTGAAAGTATCAAGTTTTCTTAGTATTTGACAAGATTTTGGTAATAACAGACACGATTTTGATAGCACCATGTTAACTTTTGTTAATTGTGGAAGTTATTTTGATAGCACCGTCTTGAATTTCGGTAGTAACACAAAACGCTTTGATTGTAGTTGAAAATGTTTTATTGATATCACATAAAATTTTTATAATACAATGCAAGATTTTGTTATTTATTTGCAAGATGATCATAATATCATTTAGGGTTTTAATAACACCATAGAGAGCTCTCATTATACCAGACGATATTTGATAATATAATACAAGATGTTTGACAATATCAGATAGGATTTTGATTGTATCACACAGTATTTTGATAATACTTAGCAGGATTTTGATAATCTTATTAATAGCAGACACGATTTCATAGTACTATGCTAAATTTTGGTAATTGAAGACATTTTTTGATGACTTTATATTGTGACAAGATTAGATACATTTTGATAGTGCGAGAAAATATTTTGCAAATGCCTGATAAAATTTTTATAATACCATGCAAGATTTTTGTTTAGAATTTGTATGATTGTGATAATGCCACATAAGGTTTTGATAATACAATAGAGCATTCCCTTTATATCAGGCAAGACTTTGATAATGTAGTGCAAGATGTTTGATAATATTAGACAAGATTTTGAAATACCATATGTATGCAATGCCTTTTGGTCAGTTCAACGTCCCCTTCAACATGCACTAACATTTTCAACTTAGTACTCTAAGTTGTTCCTGAGATATAGCTGTTATGCCCTTTAATAAACAGCATCAATAATCATGAATCCATTTATCATAGTTCACTATCCTCTTCAGCATTCCCTGTAGGTTTCAAAGTAAATTCCTTAGCTTCAGTAGTACTAGTAGTAGTCTTAATAGTAGTAGTTATAGTAGAAATAGTCGCAGTAGCAGTAGTACCAGTTGTAGTCGAATATATATTTTACCTAGCTCTACATCCTCCCTAACATGCACAGAAATTTTCAACTTAGTACCCTAAACCATTTTGGGAT
Source organism: Artemia franciscana (assembly GCF_032884065.1). Lineage (NCBI taxonomy): Eukaryota > Metazoa > Arthropoda > Branchiopoda > Anostraca > Artemiidae > Artemia > Artemia franciscana. The sequence goes on along the minus strand of NC_088880.1, from coordinate 36,573,446 downwards.
ATTGCTGATGCGCCCTTTTGACAACGTGCATGCACAGAATATGTGACAAAATCGTTCAGTGTGCCGACAATAAGATAAAACCAAATATGAACAGACATAAAATCAAATAATCTTCAGTGCGTAGAACTACCACAAATCACCATCAATAAACAAATGAAACCAAAAACGAACAGAAACCAAGTCAAACTCAAAACAAACAGAAATTAACAAGAGTAGGGCTGAAATCCCCCACTAAGGGCTCAAGACAAGAACATAATTTGCACTTTATGAAAAAATTGAAGTGCATTGTCTGTTTAATATACATATTTTGATATTCATTCATTAAATTCTCAATAATATTTTATCTATTAAAGCTAAAAAAGGCAAAACATTTAAAATGTATCCTTTTCCAGTATCAAATTATGAGGACCCAGAGACCAAACCCTACTGCAGGAACACACTGCAAGGCCGACGCAGGGAAGCCAGTAGTCAAGAAACGTCGTTAATCCGAATAGTTACTTAGTCCAAATTATGTTCTGGTTTTGAGAAGGGATGGGGGTTGTCAACACTACTCATGTTAATTTCCACTTGTTTTGAGGTTGACTCAGTTATTTTTGTAATTTTTGTTCCTTTTGGGTTTCATCTATTTATTGGTGGTAATTTGTGGTAGTTTTACGCTTGGTAAGTTATTTGATTTTATTTCTGTTCATTTTTGGTTTAATGGAGTTCTTTCCTCGTCTTTGAAACATTAATTTTGTGGAAAAAGTTTTAAAATTAATTTCTGTTCGTTGTTATTGACATAGTCTTTTTCATGCAAAAAGAAAATAATATATATATATATATATATATATATATATATATATATATATATATATATATATATATATATATATATATATCTCTTTGTTTTTCAGACAGTTCGTGGTAACGAACTGTGAGCAAGGAGTGACCCGGATTAATAGTACTCGAAACTCTAAAAAACGGTAATTTGGATATCAATAGATTAATCAAAAGAACCAGCTTCTCATGCTGATTCCAAATATATAAGATTTATTAAGTTGAATTGTTCCCATTAAAAGTTACCAGCCTAAAAAAAATTGCCTGATTTTTTAAATAGGGGAGAAACAACCCCTAAAATCCGAGGAATCTTGATGAAAATCACAGTATCAGAGTCAGCGTAGCCAACCGAGAATCCTACTGTATAAGTTTTAAGCTCCTCTATACAAAATGTGGAATTTTGCTATTTTCACTAAAAGACAGACCACAGATGGCTTTTTGTCTTTTTGTTTGATTTTTCTGTGTTGAGGTGATCGTATGGAAGTAATGGTCCTAGAAGATTGGAAAAGGCCGCAATCAAAAGAAACTAAAAGTTCTAGAGTCCTTTTTAAGTGACAAAAATGATTGGAGGGCAACTCATGCCCGTTTATTTCCCAAAGTAATCTGATCAAAATTTTGAGATTGCCATTTGGTTCAGTATCTTTGAAAAATCAAATAACTATGTCTTTAAAAGTAAAATTACTCTCTACAGTTCTTGAGGAGAGGCCTGTAAGTTATGAAATTTACCCATTGTATACGCATAGTATTTGTTAATGGAAAGTATACAGGCATTTCTCTTGGGGGGGGGGACTTTGTGCTTTGGGTGGATATATGTTGGGAGGATCACGTTTAGTGACAGAAATTACGGGGGAGGGGGAAATTCCAGGGAAAATTTTTCACTGGTGGAATTGGACAGAATTCCTATACGAAATTCTTGTTAATCGTCTTTCATTATCTTTGCCAACTCAATTTTGCATGTGGAGATGTTCTAGGGGAATCGGCCAAAGGCTATTTCCAGTGTGCTTTGATTTTCGGAAAATTTATACAAGGGGGGGGGGAATTTCCAAATGATCGATAAACCGATTATGTATTAAAGTCTTTCAAATAAAAGTATGCTAAGAAGAATTTTTCATACTGAATCGACTGCCTGAAATTTTAAGGGGGGGGGATTTTCGGCAAGTATGGAACCATCTCGAAGGAATTTGAACAGGGAGGGGGTGCACTGTACGTTGGATGAAATTTCAGGGTAGGAGTTTTCCCAGAGGAAGGGAGGTATATTTCAAGGAAAGTGAGGCAGATTTACCGGTATCATTTGAAAAACGATTGGAATTTAAATAAATAAAACAAAAATTTTTAACTGAAAGTAAGGAGCAACATTAAAACTCAAACCGAACAGAAATTGTTCTGTATATGACGGGTTGTCCCATCTTCAATACCTTGCTCCTTACGCTAAAGTTTGACTGTTTGTCCCATTTTTTAAGAATGGCTACCAAAACACAAGAGCTGTTTCATTAGGATAGGAAGTTTTTTTAAAAGTCCTAACAGCTATAGCGTTAAGAGTAAGTTATTGAGGAGAGGACAATCCTTCATATACGAAATAATTTCTAATCTTCAAAATCACGTTTTTTACGGTAATTAAATAAAAAAACAAGTTTTTTCAAGTGAAAGTAAGGGGCAACCTTAAAAGTTAAAACGAACAGAAAATATTATGTATACGTGGGGGGTTGGCTCTTCTCAATAGCTCGCTCTTACGCCAAGGCTTTTTTTCTTAACTTTCAAAAGACGTTGTTATTCTTTTTTGACTCGGTTATTATTCTTCTGTGACAGCTTTTGTGACTCAGGAGTCATTCTTAAATAACTGGAACAAAAATCAAACCATGGTTGTTATAAGGTCACAATTTAAAAAAAAGTGAAAATAATATGCAAATTTCATAACTGAATTGGTATCTAAGCTGTGACTTTAAGTATGAATTGTGTTCAGTATCTCCATCACTTTTTGAAAGAAACGGACTTCCACGATTAGCCGATAATTCTACCTTCACTGATGCGATGAGGCGTCTAGTTATAGAGCAGCAGCCAAAAACTGAACACCGTCAAAGAATCAAGTGGCCAGCATGTAGTTCTCGATGGTGGGCACTGCTTCAGCCAATCTCTTGGGAAAACTCAACTTATGGCAGTATCTACAAAAAGTGCATTGACTACGTTGCACGGAAATACGGGGTGCAAAGAACGTCGTTGGTTTTTGAGAGATACGACCAAGCACCTTCATTCAAATACATCACCCATTTGAGATGGAAGGGGACACGATCGTACCAACAAATCAATTTTAGTAGGAATATGGTCTGTTCTATAAAGAAAGAAGTGTTGCTAAGTAACTTGAAGAATCAGTAAGCAACCATAGTCATGACCAGTGAATGCCTGATCAAAGCTGGGTGTCAGGCATACCAATCAAAAGATGACACCGATCTTGTCATTTTTATAGCTGTTGTTCAATCTACTTATTTTATGTCTACTGTCCTTGTTGAAGACGACACAGTTCTGCTTATACTCCTGTTTTATTACGTACAAACAGGTAGCCGATCTACTTTTACTCTTAGACTCGAGCTGGAATCTCAAACAATAGAATTTGGCAACGAAACTCATACTTGGATCTCGTATATGCAGCACAATCGCGTATGTTCACGCCTTCCTTGGGTGCGATTCAACTTCTCGTGTCTAAGGCATTAGGAAGTCAGTGGGACTACAGATTCTGATAAAAAAAAACACCCATTTTTAAGAATCCACTAAAATTTTTAGCGGATTCCCAAAAGCACGCTACAAAAGACCCAGGGGTGAAAATGAAAAAAAAAACATAAAAATTTGTTTGTATACATTTTTGTTACTTCTTTACGAATGACACAAAATTTCAGAGTAGAGGGGAAGGGGTTAAAATCTATAATCCTTCCCCCTGGATACGCCTTTGCTAGTGGGGATTATTTGTGGTGATAGAAAAACTGTGATAAAAACATTCCCATTACCCACTATCCAACAAGCACGACGTGTCAGCAGCTGGGGAGAAAGCAATACTGTTTTTGTATAGGTGTCCAGGCTCAATTCCAACCCTCAATCAGTTGCGTCATCTCAAATTCAACGTGAAAGTTGCAGCATCTGCTTCGTGTGTTGAGTCTAGACTTCTCGCTCCCGCCAGTGATACTTGCAGCTTCCACTCATTTCGATTTTATTTGCGAGTTGAATCATAGATAACCCTAGGATGTAATCTCTAGCCTCCCCAGTTCGGTTGGGTAATTCAGAATGGATTATATCTCCCTATTTTGGTAGACTCCCCACTATTCCTAACTCTCTCCTTGCAGTTTTTCACTGTAACTGTGCGAATCTGACAGCTCAAATATGCGGTGGATTTGCAAAAGAAAATATAATAACTATAATTTATTCCTCACGCCTCTCAATGCAAAATTTCCACATAACTGACACCTTATTAGAAGAAAATGTTATGGCAGGGCGAAAGGCGGATCGACTGCGACAGGATTTCCATTTAAAGTCGTCCTACGTTGAAAGTCTCGAGATATGGTATGTTAATGTTTAGGCTATTGGAGAAGGCTTCCAGTGATTTCATCTTTTCGACTGGGAATGGCAGTTTGTTCCAGATCCTGATGGCCCAGGGTATGAACGACTGATGGTAAGAATTAGATCTTGTAATCTTCATCATCACAGGCTCCAATTGCAGACTGTGCGATCTTGTGTTGCTTTGGGTAATTATTTGAACAAGCTTGTCTTTTACGTTCCCAAAATTCTCGTGAACTATCTTGAAGAGGGTTTTTAGGTCTAAGATCGTTCTTCTTGTCTCAAGTTTATGGATAGTGAGCCGTCTTAGAGCTTCGTCATACGGAAGGTTTCTGAATCCTTGAAGTCCTTTTACAAAGCGTTTCTGAACTCGTTCTATTCTGTCAATATCCTTTCAAACAGTTCGAGGTAACGAACTGTTTAAGGAACGACCCGGCTCAATAGTAAACGAAACTCTAAAAAACGGAATTTCGATGTTAAAAGATATATCAAAAGAATTAGATTTTTATGCTGATTTTAAATATATAAGTTTCATCAAATTTAGTCTTTGTCATCAAAAGTTACGAGCATGAGGAAATTTGCCTTATTTTGGAAAATAGGGGGTAACACCCCCTAAAAATCATAGGATCTTAACGAAAATCACATCATCGCATTCAGCGTATCAGAGAACCCTATAGAAAAAATTTCAAGGTCCAATCTGCAAAAATGTGGAATTTCGTATTTTTTGCCAGAAGACAAATCACGGGTGCGTGTTTATTTTTTTATTTTTTTTTTTTTCCAGGGGTCATCGTATCGACCAAGTGGTCCTAGAGTGTTGCAAGGGGGCTCATTCTAACGGAAATAAAAAGTTCCAGTGCCCTTTTTAAGTGACCAAAAAATTGGAGGGCATCTAGGCCCCCTCCCACGCTCATTTTTTCCCAAAGTCAACAGATCAAAATTTTGAGATAGCCATTTTGTTCCGCATAGTCGAAAACCTTAATAACTATATCTTTGGGGATGACTTACCCCCCACAGTCCCTGGGAGAGGGGCTGCAAGTTACAAATTTTGACCAATGTTTACATACAGTAATGGTTACTGGAAAGTGTACCGACGTTATCAGGGGGATTTTTTTTTGGTTTGGGTGTGGGGTTTAGGGGAAGGGGCTATATGGGAGTATCTTTCCTTGGAGGAATATTTCATGGGGGAAGAGAAATTCAATGAAAAGGGCGCAGGATTTTCTAGCATTACTATTAAAAAAAAACATTGAAAATATAAACATGAAAAAGTTTTTTCAATTGAAAGTAAGGAGAAGCATTAAAACTTAAAACGAACAGAGATTACTACGCATATGAGGGGCTCTAAAAATACTTTAGCATAAAGAGCGAGGTATTTAGGAGGAGATAAATACTTCGCTCTTTATGCTAAAAAAATTTTAAGTAATTTCAACTATTTATTCTACGGCCTTTCTGATTCAGGGGTCATTCTTAAAGAATTGGGACAAAACAAGATTTAGTGTGAAGAGCGAGGTATTAACGAGGGGACCAACCCCCTCATATATATAACCAAAAATATAAGAATATAAAAGTTTGTTACGTAAGTTAATTCTTAAGTTACGTATATTTTTTACTAATAAAAACGTTCGTTAAAAATTAAAAGATTAAGTTGCCTTTTTAAGTGACTTTTCCAATTTTAATTGGAAGGCAACTAGGCCTCCTTCCAAACCCCTTATTTCTCAAAATCGTCTGATCAAAACTAAGAGAAAACCATTTAGCCAAAAAAAGAATTAATATGCAAATTTCATTTTAATAATTTATGTACGGAGAGCCAAAATCAGACATGCATTAATTCAAAAACTTTCAGAAATTAAATATAAAAAAAAGTTTTTTGAAATGAAAGTAAGGAGCGACATTAAAACTTAAAACGAACAGAAATTACTCCGTATATGAAAGGGGTTTTTCCTCCTCCACACCCCGCTCCTTGCGCTAAAGTTTGATTCTTTCTCGCAACTCTACTTTTTAAAACAATAAAAACTTTAGCGTAAAGAGCGGGGTGTCGAGGAGGAAAAGCCCCTTTTATATACGGAGTAATTTCTGTTCGTTTTAAGTTTTAATGTCGCTCCTTACTTTCATTTCAAAAAACTTTTTTTTTATTTAATTTGAGATATGGCGACCAGATGACAGTGGCGTATTCAAGCTGTGGCCTGACATAGCTTGTGTATGCTGAGATCTTTGAGTGAATGTCAAGGTATCGTAGGGAGTGATTGAGTAGCCAGAGAGTATTTGATGCTTTACCCACAACCAGACCGATATGCTTTTCCGGTTTGAGGTCCAAGCTCAGAATTACACCTAGATCCTTTTCGCAGGTAGATTTTGTCAGGTCGATACCTTTCATTTTGTATGAGTACTTCTCAAAGTCAACCTCAATCTAAAAAAAAAAACATTTGTGAAACTGCTAAATGAGCAGACTTTGTATATTTGGAATTAGTGGATTTTCCTGAGTTGGGTAGTCAAAGAATCATTTTTCTTGCAATTTTTTTTAGTCAAACCGTCTCTTCCTGGACTATTTTTAGACATTGTCTTCTGGCTGGTTAAAAATACGCCACAACTCGTGCCGAAAGTTCTAGCTTATAATATAAGCTGTTCTTGAGATATTGCTTTGTCACCCTTTTGACAATCTACATGCTCATAGCTCCTTTTGATGTAGTTCAACATCCACCTAAATATGACTTGAAAGTTTCACCTTAATATCCTTACCTTGACTAGTAGCAATAGTTGTAGTAGCAGTAGAGTTAACAGCTTTAGCTTTAGTAGCACTAGTAGTAGCAGCAGTAATAACAGTAGCAGTAGTAGTATGAGTAACAGCAGTAGCATTGGGATCCAAATATTGTCTTTTGGTTAGTTCAACATCTCCCACAACCATCCCTGTAAGTTTCATCTACAGAAACATAACTGATCCTAAGATATTGTTGATATGCCCTTTTGACAACCTACATACATACACCGTTTTGCGATTAAGATCACCTTCCACGGTAAGAATTCCCTGAAATTTTCATCTTCATACCCTCAGGGATAGTTGCAATAGCAGTCACAGTAGTAGTATAGGTAGTACAAGCACAAGCATCAATAATAATATTAGTAGAACTAGTAGCAGCAGTAGTATTACAATACTAAGTTTTAGTCAGTTTAATATCCTTATCATCAAGTCCTGAAAGTTTCAACCTAATACAATTAGCCTTTGGTATAACTCTCCCGATATGTCTTTTTGATACCTGTATATTCATATACTTCTTGCAGTTTTTATCTGAATGCTTTTAACCTTAAAAGTAGTTGCAATAGAAGAAGTAGTTGGAGTAATAGTAATAACAGTAGTAGAACTAGTAAAAGTAGCAATGGTAGTAGTTTTATTAGTAGCGTTCACATATTGTTTTTTGGTCAATTGATCTTCCCCTCTAAGCATTCTCTGAAAGTTCCAACTCAATACCAAAATCAGTTCTTGAGATACGCCCTTTTGACCATCAGAATGCACATAGTGTCTTTTGATTTATTAAAACATACCCTCAATATTCTCTCAAATTTTCACCTTCATGGAGTTAGCCTTAATAGCACTAGTATCACAGCAGTGGTGGTGGTAGTAGGAGAAGTAGTAACAGTATTAGTGTTGCATTAGTAGTAGCAGTAACAGTAGAATTAGCAGTATTAATAGCATTAGTAGCATGTACTTGTTTCCTTTTGGTTAGTTGAACATCCTCCAAATGATGCCCTGGAGGTTTCGCCTTGATACGTAAGCCGTTTCAAAGTATTAGGGATGTGCCCTTTAGACGCCCTCTTGATTTCCCAATCTTGATAAAAGCCCTTTTGACAATCTGGATGCACATAGTGTGTTTTGATTTAGTTTAAATTCTCCTCAGTATTCTGTCAAATTTTTAGTAGAAGCAGTAGGAACTACTACTAGCATCAAACCGCAGCATGAAGCCGCCTGAGGCCAACACAGCTACGCACACTCCCACTTCATCCCAATCTATTCAAAGTCTCCCTCTTTATACCCTCCCAAGAAGTTCCCCTTTCCTTTAAATCTTTCTTTATGACATCTTCCCACTCCAGACGAAGACGACGTGCTTTCCGCTTAGCCCTAGACGGTATTCGGCAATCTGTCATCCTTCATCTACAGAACTTGCCCTAAACATCTCAACCTTTCTTTAATTATAGCCCTAGAAAGCGAGATTGAACCACACATTTTCGTACAGCCTACTATTTGAAATAAAATCAGTCAGCAGAGTACACAGAACAATCCGTAGGTAATTTTTCTGGAAAACATCTAGTAAATCCTAACCCGCTTTTTGGAGCGCCCATGCTTCAGAATTAATAGCTATGTATTAGTAGTAGTAGTAACAGCAGTAGCAGCAATAGTGCTGTATTAGTAGTAGCAGTAACAGCAGTAGCAGCATTATTAATAACAGTAGTAGCAGGTACATCTTGTCTTTTGGTAAGTTGAACATCCCACTCACGACGCCCGAGGATTTTCCTCTAGATATGATAAGCCGTTCCAAAAATAGTGCTGATCCGCCCTAATCTGCAATCTGTATACACAAAGTACGTTCTGATTTAGTTCAAATTTTCCCTCGACTTTACTTAAGAAGTTTATTTAAATATTCTCGGCGCTGGTAGTATTTGCTACACAACCAGTAGTTTTAGTGGTAGTAGTAGTCATTGTCATAACAGAAGTTATAGTGGTAGTTGTAATAGTAACATGCATATATTGCCGTTTGTGTCAATTGATCATCTCGCTTATCATTTCCTGGAAGTTCTAAATTAATATACTTAGTGAGATATGAGGTATACATTTACTAAGAAAAGAAAACAAACACTATTCGCCATTCCCCTGCCAAGAAAGGCTACTCAATTCAAAAGAAACTCAACTGATGAAGGAAAAAAGAAAGAGGAAAAGACAAGAAGAAAACAGAAAACAAAAAAAAATTAACAGAACAAATTTAACAGCAAAATAAATCAGGGAAATGCCTTGAATAGAATGACAGCCTGGAACGGGCCTTACATCAAAATCACTCATGAGATAATAGAAACTTCTTTACCCATGACTTGGAAGCCGAAAGACAAGGCACATTTTTCACACCCTCGGGCAAAATATTCCAAACGTGGGGACCATAATGGCGAATCACAAAAGTTACCCGAGTGGTACTCCTAAACTCATGAGTTAAGTTATTAGCTTATCTTGTATTATGATCATGACGTTCTATATTAAAAGTAAAAAGACTTTCAAAAGCAGGGGTGAGCGGGCGATTGAAATATTTATACGAGAAAATCTCCACTTGGTAATTTCGAATTTGGGATAAATCCATTAACTTATTCTTTTTAAAATGCTCATGAGCAGGAACCTCATCAGAATCCTAGAATTCCGATAATTTTAAAGCTCTATTCTGAAGTTTTTGTACTCTTTTGAAACATGTTACAAAATTACTGGCTCATATAGAGCATCCGTAGCTAATATATGGACAAAATATAGAAAATAAATCATTTTTAGAATCTCTTTTGGGACTAGATTTTTAATTCTTCGCATCACCCCAAGACCTCTGCTTAATTTCTTAGCTATCGCATTTGAATGGTTTTTCCACGACAGATTTTCATCAATTAAGAACCCCAAATATTTCGTTGTGGCTACTCTTTTTATCACATTTTCTCGAACCATGAATTGATCATTGCCAACACTTGACGAAAGTCTAGAGAATATCATGAAAAAAGTTTTAGAAAAGTTTAGGGTTAACAAATTTTGTTGAGAAAAAGTTAGAAATTCAGAGACAGCACTATGCATTTTATTATACAAAACATCAAGCGAAGGCGCAGCTAGAAAGAGCAAAGTGTCATCTGCAAACAGGATGACACCAGCCTCCGACAGGTAATGCTTCACTCGATCAATAAAAATGATGAAAGAATGGGTCCCAGGATTGACCCTTGTGGGACCCCGCACTCTATATTCTTTTTTGAAGATAACAATGATCCATCCTGTGCTATCTGATACCGATCGTGTAGATATGATGAAAAACACTCAAGGCTTGAATCCTTCACTCCAATCGAGTCAAGAGCTTGAATAAGCTCTGAGTGGTCCACCGTATCGAACGCTTTTTTCATATCCAAAAACACAGCTGCAGGTACAAGACCAGCTTCAAATGCACCACTAATCCAATCAACCAATTTCAGAACTACCTTATCTGTAGATAGCCCTATTCTGAACCCAAATTGGTTTTCCTTTAGAATTTTATTCTTTTCAATATAATAAATTAACTGGGCATGTACAGCTTTCTTATATAACTTAGAGAAAAATGGGAGAATAGATATCGGTTTTTGATTCGATGGGTCATCCTTTTTCCCTCCTTTATGAAGAGGAACCACTCCTGCAATCTTTAGTGCTTCCAGGAAGACTCCAAGATCCAGAGAAAGGTTGATGAGGTGCGTCAAGACAGTTAAGACACTCGTTTTTGCGGCTTTTATGAGTTTCAGCTAAAACTCATCCATCCTGCTAGACCTCAACTTCATCGTAGCCAGGAATTGTGGCACTTCCCGTTCCTAATATCTTGAATATTCAAAGGAATTCTCACTTGCAGGCTGTCTTTCAAAAACAGATTCAAAACTCACAGATGTGCGTAGGTTATCCCGCTTGACAATTATGCCCTTTTGACAACCCAATTGCACATAATGTGCATTGATTTAGAACTCTTGCCCCAGGGCTCTGAAGGGTTTTGTCAACTTGGAGGCATTGTTAAATGTTCTTTGGACTGTTTTTACCAAAATGGCTGTCTCATAACTTCAATCAGATGCGTTTGGGGAAAAGAGGGCTTGGGGGCCTAGATTCCCTCCATCTCTTTTGAATCTTAAAAAAGAACTAGAACTTTCAATTTCCAATCAAACGGACCACCTCGAAAGTTAATACGATCACTCCTTCCATAAAAACCTTATATACCCCCGGGTCATACCCTGCAACCCTTGCCCCCAGGCTCTGGGGGTTTGTTTCAACCCCAAAGCCATTGTTATATGTTCATTGGACCATTTTAAATAAAATAGCTATCTCGAAATTTCTATTGGATGCATTTGGAGAAGTGAAAGTGGGGTGGGGGGCTAGTTTCCCTTTGATCACTTTTGACTCTTAAAAAAGGCACTAGAACTTCTGATTTCCAATCGAATGAGACCATTCCAGAGTTTATGCGACCACCCGTTCCGCGAAAACCTGACGTTTCGATAATGGGCAACTAGCAAAACTTAAAGCCATCGCCCAAAAGGTTGTGTGTGTGTGGGGGGGGGGGTTAATCCCTAAAGATAAAATTGCTGGACCTTTCAACTATGTTGAACAATATGGCTATCTCAAAACTTTGATTAGGATTGTTTAGGGAAATGATGGGCGTGGAGGGAGGGGAATGGATGCCCTCCAATCACTTTTGACTCTTAAGACGCACAAGAACTTTCAATTCTCAATCAGATGAGCCGTTCAAATTTCCAATCAAATTTCTACGACAAATCCTTCCATACGAAGTATCGTGGTCAGAAGATACAAAAAAAAAATCACATTGTGTCCACATTGTTCTTTACTTATGCAGCGCTATTGCACTGCCTATGATAAGAAATATCCGCAATAATTAAATGTGCACGCAAGACTGTTGCTCCCGAATCGATGGCGATACTCCAGGAAATCACTCCCTTCTAATTATCGGTCACTGTGCCAACCTCGTGTTATTTACATCACCGGTGAATTTAATCTGCTTGTCGAGATTGACACTGATAAAATTAATAGGTGCTATTTTAGATACGAGAGGGGGAATGGATGCCCTCTAATCACTTTTGATTTTCAATCAAACTTCTACGAAAACTCCTTCTATGCGAAGTGCCTTGGTCCTGAAGATAAGAAAAAAATTATATTATGTCCACATTGCTCTTTACTTAGGCAGCGCTATTGCACCGCCTATGATATGATATATCCTCCACAATTAAATGTGCATACGAGACTGATGGCGTTAATTCAAGAAATTGCTCCCTTTTAATTATCATTCACTGTGCCAACCTCATGTTATTTACCTCGCCGGTGAGTTTAATCTACTTGTCAAGATTGACACCGATAAAAATAATAGGTGCTATTTTAGATACAGGGGAGAAGGGAATGTACACCCTCTAACCACTTTTGACTCTTAATACGCACTAGAACTTTCAATTCCCAATCAAATGAGCCATTCAAATTTCCAATAAAATTTCTAATACAACTCCTTCTATACAAAGTGCCTTCGTCAGAAGATACAAAAAAATTACATTGTGTTCACATTGTTCTTTACTTAGGCAGCACTATTGCATTGCCTATGATAAGATATATCAGCCACAATTAAATGTGCATGCGAGACTGTTGTTTCCGAATCGACGGCGATACTCCAGGAAACTGCTCCCTTCTAATCATCGTTCACTGTGCCAACCTCATGTTATTTATCTCGCCAATGAGTTTAATTTATTTGTCAAAAGTGACACCGATAAAATTAATAGGTGCTATTTTAGATACGGGGGGGTGGATGCCCTTTAATCCTTTTTGGCTCTTAATACGCACTAGAACTTTCTTTCAATTCCCAATCAAATGAGCTTTTCAAGTTTCCAATCAAATTTCTACGACAACTCCTGCTATACAAAGTGCCTTGGGCAAAAGATACAAAAAAATTACATTGTGTCCACATTGCTCTTTACTTAGGCAGCACTATTGCACTGCCTATGATAAGATGTATCCGCCACAATTAAATGTGCATGCGAGACTGTTGTTCTCATGGCGATACTCCAGGAAATTGCTCCCTTCTAATTATCGTTCACTATGCCAACCTCACGTTATTTACCTTGCCGATGAGTTTAATCTACTCGTCGAGAGAGACACCGATAAAATTAATAGGTACTATGTTAGATACGAGGGGGAATGGATGCCCTCTAATCACTTTTGACTCTTAAAACTCACTTTAACTTTCAATTCCCAATCAAATGAGACATTCAAATTTCCAATCAAATTTCTAAGACAACTCCTGCTATCGACAACTCCACAGATAAAATTAATAGGTGCTATTTTAGATATGGGGGGTGGATGCCCTTTAATCCTTTTTGGCTCTTAATACGCACTAGAACTTTCTTTCAATTCCCAATCAAATGAGCTATTCAAATTCCAATCAAATTTCTACGACAACTCTTGCTATACGAAAGGCCTTGGTCAGAAGATACAAAAAATTACATTGTGTCCACATTGTTCTTTACTTAGGCAGCGATATTGCACTGCATATGATAAGATATATCAGCCACAATTAAATGTGCATGCGAAACTGTTGTTCCCGAATCGACGGCGATACTCCAGGAAACTGCTCCCTTCTAATCATCGTTCACTGTGCCAACCTCACGTTATTTACCTCGCCAGTGAGTTGAATCTAGTTGTAGAGAGTGACACCATAAAATCAATGGTAATTTTAGAACGCAAAGATTCTATTGTTTATTCCTAACCGGCACCGAAATTCCTGTAACGAAAAATTTGGAATTATGAATCCAGTCAAAGAGTGGTCAAGAATCCGATAGAAGTCTGTGACAAAAGCGCTACTGAATAGACGACGTTTTTCTATGATAATAACTTAAGTGTTTCTTTTTATTGGTGTGCTTATTTTGTTCTTTTTTCTTGATCCACTATGTCTTTTCTAGATGGCGGTTAAATAAATTATTATAATTATCATATACATTTATTGCATATATATAGCTGAAAAAAAGTTTTTGAAAAAGATACGTTTTCTTGGAGTAGGTTTTCTTGTAATATACCTGGAATAGCGTCCCTAGTTTCAAAGATGAAGTACATGATCAGAAAATTTGAAAAAAAAAACAACCTTTATTCTACATTACATAAGAATCTCGTTACAATCACAGATTCAACGTTTAAAATGAGATTTCTAGAAAAGCAACTATAAATCCTACAGATAGTTAAGTAGTATTAGTGTCAAGTAACTCTTTGAGCCTTTAGTGTTTATAGAGTTTATGAGTTATTTTTTTAGTTTTTGGCTTTTTCTTACTTTGCTGTCCAGCTCCAAAAGACTTGCCACTAACAAAGCGATTAATCATATCAAATGCCCATTTCGGCTGATCATAGGGTAGGATATGTCCTGCATTTCTTACTAATAGCTGTGTAAAATTGCCAACCTCTTTTGAATAGCCGGCAACCTCCCCCTCAACATACCATATTTTCCTTTTCTCTAGCTTGTATTTTTCTTGGCCACTCCACTTCAGTGTATCCAAAAAAGCCTCTGTTGTAGGGAAAGGTATAATTACATCAAGTTGTCCACTGTAAATCATTACTTTATAATAATCCATCAGAACTTCTAGCCACGGTTTTACTGATTTCATGATATCATCATATAAGTGCTCATACACTTTCCCTTCTTCGCCAAAAACAATGGAACCAGTGTGAATTGATTTTCTTACATCCGGGAGGGAAAAAAATTTAGCATAATATTCAAATTCAACAGGTTCATCTTGCAAAAGAAAATTGTAGTAAAAACTAAGACCTGTGGTCTTTTCAAAATATTCTGAACTGACGATATCAAAGAGCCTAGTTGCTTCATGCCAGTCGCCACGATGTATGGCGTCTTTAGCTTCCGCCGCTTTGCTGTGCAAGAGTTGCCTGCCGTGTTTGTCAGCCAATCCTATCTCATATAGAAAATTTCCATAGTCAAGCATATGAATAGGATCGCAAAGACCATCACCAATGGCTAAGCCTAAAATGAATAACTGGGGTTATGCTCAGTTTCTGCTCTTAGACATTATTAGGAGGGATGGGAGTAAAGATTATATGATAGTTTTCTAAAGGGCCCCTTTAAGCCTTTCCTTGTGTGTCTGTCGGAGAAACTAGGTCTAAATTGTTAAAACAAGAAGGGAGATAATAATACTCTGTCCAGATCTTTAAAGTAAATACAATTACTTTTCAACAGCAAGAGGCAACTTTAGATACCATAGGAACTAAACTTAAATATTATAAAACTTCTGTTATTATCTTAAAAAATGAATAGTTTCAGGAATCCTTTCGAATTTAATCAAATCCCAATATATATACTATCTATTTTTTATTTATAACCCATCAATAAGAAACGTGTAAATAGCGGCGTAAAACATATAGAAAAAGAAAGAAAAGTACTTAGTGAAAAATATATACTTTCAAGAAAATGGAACAGGGGAAGTATTTTTTTACTATTCAAAAGTTTACTATTTAGCACGACAACTTTACAAAAAGCATCCTTCGTCCCGAATTTTGACAGAATCTTCCCATTAGGTACCATGGAGGGAGAAAAAGAAGAAATTTTCAATTCCAGAAATACTGAATGCCCAAAGAAAAATATCATTTTTATTTAATCCGGAAAGATGTACAACAGAATGATGAAAAAGTCAAAAATAATTTACATAAAGCCTTAAAATTATACAAACTGTTTACAATAATTCTCGAATATCCAAGCTCAATTTTCATTTTTGAGCCGAAAATCAATTGAGAACAGGAAAATCTTAAAATTGTTGGTACTGTTGATGCTCAACCGTCTACAAAAGGAACAGAAAACGATTTCCATGCCATGGCGCGTGCGTAACATACAATTTCCTTCCCCATTTAAAAATTCTAAAATAGCGATTACAGCTGTTGCAATTTCATCCATTCCCTAAATTTATTTCTTACCCTCTTACAAAAGAGAAAAAATTGAGCACAAAAACAGAGGAAAATTACAATTAACACAAAACACAAACGAAAAACGCAAACAAAAGTTCGAAATTCAGTGGAAGAGGTAGGCAAGACGGATATGAAGACCAAAACGGACCTTCCATTTCCAGCTTTTTCACTTACTGTTTACGGAAGCGATTAATTCAGCGAAAAGAAGTAATTTAGTAAAGAGGTGCCATATACAGTAATTCAAGAGTTCAGTCTCATTTAAAATTTCAAAAAATTTGGCAAAAAACTAGAAAACTGTAATTTCCGTGCCAGAATTCTATGTTTTATTAATAATAGTTTTATTAATCAATAGAATGATTGGTAAGTGCAATAGGTAAATCAGATTTTTTAGCAATTTTTTCAAATTGAAATAGTGACTTTTGCAACCTTGAATGTGCTGTCTCAAAGGTGTTGCCCTTAAAATCAGATTATGAGCATATTGTATGTTAGCATGGGGGAGGTTCATGTCCCAGAGGAATAGGGAAAACAGGAGACAGCTCAGGACTGCGCCCTGTGGAAGGCCTTTGGTTACTGTAGTTTTGAGTGAGTGGGCTAGATCTACAAGAACAATAAAAAGTCAATTTCCAATGAAAGGTTTAACTGCTGTGACTGCGATATCGCTGTGACTGCGAAAATCTATCTAAATTGTGCTTTTTTAGGGTTGAGTGTTTCTTTTTTTTGTAAGCAGACGAAGACCCAAGAGTAGGGTACTCGCACTAAGCGACACTTAAATAAAGACCAATCCGAACAAAAGCTTCAGAAATGTAACTGAGTAAATTCGGCAGACTATCTTTACTTCTGCTAATAACAAGAAGGTCATCAGCAGATGGTAGATATAAAACACTAGACAACCCAGAAAAATATGTCGGAGGTATATTACTGATTGCTTGGGCATATTTTGAAGAAACTATGTGACAAAAAATACCATGTCTAACTCCTTTCTGATATGGTACTCTTTTTTTTCAAAAAACGAACCATCGACTCTAATATAAAAAAAGAAGATTATTACCAATACTAAAAATTGATCGCTAATGGCAGAAAAATTAATCGCTTTCGCAAAATGTAAGTGAAAAATCTGGAAATGGTTAGTAGAATCAAAAGCTTAGGAAAAACCAAGAGCGCAAAGGTGAATAGTAGGGTTATTTTGAGAAGCATCCATAATAAGAGAAGAATGAATCCGGTGAGTATGACTGCATCCAACCACAGGCCAAAAACTAAGCTGATCTTCCCCAGATCAATCCCAGATGTAAGATAGGGAAGAAGAATATATTCAAAAACTTTACTCAGACAGCAAGATATCGTAGTGACTCGATAAGAGGAGCAATGAAGAGACAATTTATCTTTTTGAAGAACTGAAGTTACCGTGCGGCATAGAAAGCTATCGGGTACAATAGAAGAACTTCAACAAATTTAAAATAATAACAGAAGGTTTCAAATCAAAAGTTTGCAGTCGGACAGAAGATGAAGCGCAGAAATTCAACAAAAATCATTAAACGAGGATTTAATTCATTTAAGAAGTTTCAACGGAAAATAAAGACAGAGCAATAACATGAGACTGCGAAACCGTAGATGATTTATAATAATGAACAAACTGAGGAATTTACTTTTGAACAAATAAACGAATAGTACCCTGACCAAGCTTGTGCAAAAACTGGAGAACCCCTAACAGTCTCAACCGTCTCCGGGGCATGAACTCTGTCCACTCTTTACGCGAACTCGAAAAATTAAGGCCCTTATACCAAATAGCTGTACGGTATTTTTTATACTTTCGATTTGTCCTTTGCTTTATACCAAAAACCACGCATCTTTCAGCCGTAACACAACAAACCCACACCCGAAGCCAAAACTTAACTTCATTTTTAATGGCTTTTAGTTCACGATCGAAATCCCAATAGAGTTTCCAAGCCTTAGATCTTACACTAGTTTTTGGGACACTAAATTCTTCTGCACATTTTAGACAAGAAATAATCTGATTATGCAGGGTGACCCAAAAAGATGCATACCCATATTTTATTCGATAAAAATCCATTTTTTAATGAATGTCTTTTCTGTTGCAGGACGTGAAAGATGAACCTATGCATGATCATTTGCGGCTATAGTTGCCCTGAAAATGTTTTGGACAAATCAGCATAAGATATTCTCACTGGAGACCTATTTTGTGACAAAATTATACCAAAGTGTACAGATTCAGTTTTGAAAACATTTCCATTGTTGCAACTTTCCATCAAAATCAACAATTGTTAGTTGGATTAAGAAGTTTAGAGAGAAAACAGACAAACAGAAGACAGAAAACAGACAGAAGAAAACATTGCTGCAGTGAGGGACTCAGTAGGATGAAGCCCTAGGGAATCAGTGTGTAGACACCGCTAAGAACTTGGAAAATGACAAGGGAGTCGCTATGGCATGTTCTTATGTCTGATCTGTACCTATACCCATACAAGATTCAAATACAGCAAAAATTAACTGATGATGAGAAGAAAAAGCAAGTAACAATGTGTGAATGGTTCTGTAATGTGCTTAAAAAGATGAAAACTTTCTTGAGAATGTTTGGTTCTTGGATGAAGCCCATTTTTTGCTTTCTGGGCACTTCAATAGCAAAAACAATGTATACCAGGGAAATCCACAAACAATTGAAGAACTGAAAACTGCCATCACAGCAAAAATAAGAGCCATCCCGAAAGAGGAATGTAGAAAAGTGGTTCAAAACTTTGCCAGACAAGTACAGGTTTGCTTGCAACGAAATGGTAGACATTTGGAACACATCTTGGGAAAGCCATAAATTGACTAAAAATTGATAGAAATAGCTGAAACTCTGGTGAATGGTCTTCCATAAACTGAATAATGTGTGGTCACAACTTGAAATAAATACCTTTTTAATCAAAACCACAATTGAAATTTTCATGGGTACAAATCTTTTTGGGTCACCCTGTAGTAAGTATTTACATCACTGTGTATTTGCAACATAAAAGATTATTGAAGAAGTTGATAAGGAACGTGATAAAGAACAAATAAAAGTATTAAAATACATTAATAAATGTTCTTGGAGGAACATTTTATCATAACTTTAGAGCATCACATCAATTACAGGGTCCTTATCATGCGTCCCGTTAATATTAAAAGAAGCATAGGTG
Organism: Artemia franciscana; assembly: GCF_032884065.1. Lineage (NCBI taxonomy): Eukaryota > Metazoa > Arthropoda > Branchiopoda > Anostraca > Artemiidae > Artemia > Artemia franciscana. The sequence goes on along the minus strand of NC_088880.1, from coordinate 36,554,237 downwards.
GATTTATTTTATAATTTATAGTTTTTTTGTTGTTTTTTTTTTTTTTTTGAAGCAAGGACACTTTTTATCGCTGGGCAACTTCTCTACTTGGCAATACGGAGCACCCGGATTCGATCCCCACTGCAGCAAGATTGGGCGACAAGCTTGATACTAGTCCCTGTAAAAAACACTCAGTAATTGAAACGTCAACTCGACTCCCTATGCACCAGCAATGGCTGAAGAGGATCTTTATCCTTATCCTTTACATAACAACCGGTTTATATAATAACTCTTTATCATACAAACCCTTTCTATAAGGGTTTATATTTTAACCCTTTATTATATAAAGGATTATGTTATTTATATTTACATGATTAAGTGATTCTAAGGTGAAAAATACGTATTTGAACCCGAGGAAAGCCATTCTAAAGTTCTATAATTATTCTTTAACAGTGTAAATGAGCAATTATCTTACACAGAAGTATTACTTGAAAAATATAGAATTTTGTTCTAACAATAAAACCCCAGAGCAGTTTCTTCATAATTAGTAAAATCAATTAATATGGGACAAAAATAATTGAGTGACGTAAAATAACTTTGTCAATGTTACGGCAACTATATTTGATCATTGATAAATATTGTCAATGGCGACTTTATCTATAAATGTTGGGAGTGCTTTATCCACATGTTTCGATATAAGTTGCAGCGGAATAAATAGATATCTTTACAAAATATTTTGTAAAGATATCTATTGGAAGTTGGAAATGGCATTGGAAAATTGGATTGGAAATGGCAATGAAATTTTTGGAAAAAAGAAAAATTTTATACGTTTTTGTGCTGTTCAATTTTGAAGCTGTTGTTTTCGTTACGTGTAATAATCTCTGTCCGTTTTAAATTTTTACGTTGCTTCTTTCAGTTTAAACAAAACTTATTGGAAGCTCATTCGATTGGAAGTTGAAACAGCCGGTGACCTTTTTAATAGTCAAAAGTGATTGGAGGGCAACTAACAACCCTCCCACGCCCACCCTTTCAACCAAACACAACTTAGGAACAATGGGGATTATTTTCCAAGACAGTGGAATTCAATTCAGTGGATATTTTGGCCCTATGTCCACGGGTCGTCTTCAGAACAACACCAGAAAAAAATATGTTTATATAAACTTATATTAAAATGTGAAAATTAAAACTAAAAATGTTTTTAAAAGAATTTTTGAAACAGCCCTAGCATCCTTACTTCAACGAAGGTCAACCAGGACTGATAAATAAAATGATGTGAGATGTTAAATGCATTCAAACAAAACAGAACAAAATAATTAAATAGAAGTTTTCAAAACTAGTTACGTTTTTTTGGCAACTTGCGTCAAAGGCCTTTTTGTAACTGGTTCAATACTATTATAAATTGGTTTAATAAAATATTTTGTTTTAGTGAAATTGGATTAGTGAAAAACAGTATTTCTAAATATTGAGGAAAAACCTTACATGTGTCAAAATAATTTCTAATTATTAGCGCGTATTTATATCATTTCCAGCATTGATCTTAATTATAGAGAGACGTTCATCATTTACACAAGCAATTTACTGATACAAATGCGATGCAAGTTTTTAACTGTGATGAAGCCTGGCAGAAAGACGTAAGTGCATAATACTAGGGAGAGGCTGTTCCACAGAAATGTTCCCAGGGAATGGGCATCATTTTTACAAAATATTTGCCCTATAAATTGACATATTCATGTTAAGTACCGATCAAATTTGTTACTTCATATGTATTATTTGATCTTTACAAAGAGTGCAGGTGCTATACATCTCTCCACTTCAAAACAGTTCATTTTCTAAGCATTTATACCTACATTAAAGCACGGGGAGAGGGGTGGTTACTCTCACAGTGGTATTGTTTATATTGTACATGAGTATACTGAGAAAACAGTTATGTTAAGGAAATCGTTTGGTTCTAAACTATGTACTGCTATAGTTTTGAAAGAATTTTAATTTGTGGAACTAAAGGAGAGCAATTATGAAAGTAAAAATTTCACCCCTTTACGGGTTTCGCTTTATTTATCAGCTCATCTTTCCTTTTTTGGGCTAAAATTGAGCTCTTAAATTAGAATTTCTCTTCCTCTTCTTCAGTAACAAAAATGAAAATATTGTGGATGATTGATCTCTAAACTGAATTTGAAAATGCCGAAGATTTCTAAAGTATGTGTTTAAAGAACAGCGTTAAATGTGCTTCAATAACTGATGCTTGATATACCATACTTGAGAAAGTGCTTTCAAAAGTTAATATTTTTCTAAATTATCACATTTTGGAAGACTAAATCTATATATTATCTTGGACTACCTGGAGAGTCTGTTGGACAAAAGTCACAAAAAAATCGATCCGTAAAGTTTACTTTGTTTTTGAGGGTCAGAAGAGAAATTATCTTAACCCCCCATTCTACCCTAAAAGCAATGATATTCCTCAAGTTTCCAACTCGACCTCCAAACTTTGAGACAACACAAAGTATACTTGTCAAACAACGCTTCAAAATTCTCCCTTTTTAAAAGGACCTTTTGATTGTATATAATCTCTGTAACGAAATATAGCTGTTTCTCCATTAGGCAAAAAGGACGCATACTCTCTTGCGAGGAAAAACTGACTAACTGGATCTGCACTCTCCAGGGAAACTGGTATTGCCTGCTCTGTAGCATTCATAGCATCACGTCATCGTTTTCAGACCAGGTATTGATTGGCTGCATCTCACCAATACTAAATCGTATATAGTAGAAATTAATAGATTCAATTTTCATATTAGTATATTCGAAAAATATAGTTGAGGAATGCTGTGGAGAGTGATCGAATATCACCATAAAGAGAAGTTCTGAAAATCCTGATATAGATATTAATAAAATAGAAAGCTTACCTTTCAGGTTAATCCTAACTTTAGCTGTTGGATTTTCCATATGAATCTTGTATGATATTGCCGGGACATATTTTCCTGGAAGATTTTTTAATACAAATTAGTCCAATATTATTCACATAAAGCATCGCAGTTTCTCAGAATTTAATTGGCCCTTGCAAGACCCCAAATCTGTCAACTAGGGACCTTAGGAAGATTTAGATAAAAAAAAAACGCACACAAAAGAACTAGTTACATGATGAATGAAAGAAAAAAAAGTTGAATAACTATAGAAATAAACGAGGATTGAAACACAAAGAGAAAAAGCAATACGAATAAGACTAGTACTGATACAACTAATAAATCCCTGCAGCACCAAGCCACCCGAGGTCAACACAGCTACGCACGCTCTTTCTCCATCTCAGTCTATTCAAAGCTTCTGTATTTACGCCCTCGTAAGAAATTCCTATTCCCCTGAAATATTTCCTAACGACATCCTCCTACCCCATTCGGGGCGACCTGCTTTTCACTTACCCCTAGACGGTTTACCAACAATGACGATCTAGGACAATCTGTCATCCTTCATCCTAAAAACGTCTCCTAGCCATATCATCCTTTCTCTGACTATAGCCCTAGAAAGTGGGACTCAACCCCATTTTCGTACACCTTACCATTTGTGATCAGTTGGTCAGTCAGTCGGGCACCTAAAACAATCCGTAGGCAATCTCTCTGGAAAACATCTCGAATTTCCTCTTCCATTTTTCTGAGCACCCACGCTTCAGAACAATACATCCCCTCTGTCATCACTATCTGCCAATATTCTAATCTTGATTCGCAGACTTATCTTCTTATTCTTTGAAATAAAAATACTCTGAGCCGTGGCTATTCTGCTTTTAACATCTTCACTGCTCCCATCGTATTTACTAGTAATGCTACCTAAGCAAGTGAAGCTGTCTACTTGATCGATATTACAGCGACTGACTCTTCCTGACATTAATTTTAATCTCATTCTTGCACCCCAAAACCACTAAAACCTCCAAAAGTTCATTCATTTTGCTAACATCAAAGATCTTAAACAATCAGCATAGTATAGGTTTAGGAGAGTTCTACACCCTCATTTGATTCCGTATTCTCCCGTTGCCTTGGCTGTGCTCTTTAGGACAAAGTCCATGAAAATGATCCATATAAATGGAGATAAAACGCAACCCTGTTTAACTCCTGATTTAATACGAAGCTAGCTACTAACCTCATTTCCTACCTTATCTGGTATACCCTAGAAAGATAGGACCTTCGCTGGAGCCCTTCTATTGGCTGAATTAAACACTTACTCATAATCTATAAAACTGAGGACTAAAGGCGTTTAATGACTCAGGTTCTTCTGAATTATTGATCTAAGAATGAAAATTTGGTCGACGCATCCTCTACCCTTCTGAAAACCGCACAGTTTTTCTCTTAATACCATCTACAACATCTCTAAGTCGAATATTCTCTACCCTTCCTAGAACCACACTGTTTTTCTCTTGAAACCTCATCGACAACATCTTTAAGTCGAATATACGTTATCATACTAAGTAATTTTCTTTTTACAGAAACCAGGCTAATGCCTTAATAATTTCCACACTCATCGCTTTTCTTATGCATGGTTTTAATTAAAGATTTCCTAAAATCGCTAGGTACTTCCCTTTTTTTAAGAATCATTTTCGTAGTCTTCAGTAACTTAACTCTAACCTCACAACCACCATATTAAAAAAAAAAAAAAAAACATCTACCACTCGATCAGCACTTTAGACTTATCATTTTTTTTATCCTGTTAATACTGTCACTAATTCTTCAGCACAAAATAATTCTCCTTTACGTCCAAAGTGTCTTAAACTTTTAGACGTTCAATAATGAAACCTCGTGTTTACTTGTTTTGAAAATATTGCCGTTTCGTTTCCGTGCCGTTTCCAGCGAGTGTTTTACGCATTTATACTTTTGAAAGGAGGCAGAATAGAGAAGGTTTTCTACCCGGCTCACTCTCACATAACGTCCCTAGGCCTGAAATAATACAAAAAGAGAATCAAGATTGGAAAGGCCCTTAGCAGTTGTTAGTACTGATTTAGTATATCTAAGCGAGAAACTTAAAAAAGCATTTGAAATGCTAGTCCATTGTAAAGCCTGTTTCAGCAGGAGTATTTTTGTCCGTGTGTACAAAGTTTTTGCTATGCATCATGTCCTCGCATTGACTCTATTTTGGAATATGTTTACATCTACTGAGAAAAGACATATCCGGTTTCGATTTTTTCATCTTGTGTAATTTCTCTTATGAGTTCTTAGGGTATAGGTTAACCGAGCCACTATTTACGGCTGAGGAGGGTTGGGTTCGCTTTTCTGTGTAAGATGGATAATTCAAATCACCTCCATCCTACTATGTGATGGTAGGTTATTTATACGTTATTATATGTATCTTACTTGTATTATTTGCATAATATATTATTCGAAATAGAGTGTTTTCAATGTATGTTTTTTTTGCTCCATTTTTGAACCCAGTTAATGTTTGGTCAGCTCAGAGGCACAATTAAAAACTTAAGTATTTAATAAAGGTGAATATTTTGTTATTACTTTACTATTTTTGTTCTAACGTCTTCTGTCTCAAGTGCCGCATAACTTTTCATAGCCTAATCACATAACTACTAGAATTATACGTAGACAGATGCAATAATGCCCCCCCCCCTTCCCTGGGTGCCTCTATAAATAATGACGAAAACCACACTGTCTTTCCATCATACAAAACAAGAGAAGATAACGAGGAAATTTGTGAAAACAGTTTGATAATTTTTATTAATTATATTAATTTATTTAATTTATCAATTAATTAATTTATTTAATAGGTTGATAATTTTATTCAATCTAAGCGGATATTTCTGCTACATAATCAAAAGCCGTCATCAGCTAGATAACAAACTAAATAGACAAGTCTTCCTTTTTTGTCCGTTTTGACCGAAAATATTGACCCTGACAATCTTTCAAAATTTATTTTATGATTTTAATTTGAAAATTTATTTTTTCGATGAGATTTTTTGAATAAATTTGTTTACTTTTTATTATTTTTATTTAATTTGTTATCTCACCGATAACAACTGTTGCACATAGCCTAAATATCCACTTAGGTCGTATTCACTGTCTTCAAAAATGTCCTTGTCATCTTCTCTTGTTTTGCATGGTGTGCCTATGATAAGTGATTTATATCCCTTCCCAAAACGATTAACAAACCTTTTTAAACCAAACTTTTACTGTCTTTAATAAAAATCGCTTATTGATTCTTTTTTGGAATTCAAAAAGACGAGAAAAAAAAACATTTTAGGTCCAAAGTTTTTTAAACTTTTTTTAAGGTGTCTTCAGATTTATCTCAGGGTGACCTCTCTCCTATATTCCGCTATTAAAGTAACCAAAAGTAAAATCGCTTTTGGCTCTAATTTTAAGCATACCAGTAAAAAGTTGAAAAACCAATTTCCTATTTTGAAAAATATGACAGTTCTCAAGTAAAAAAAAAAACACACACACACACAAAACCGTGGTTTTAAATCTGTTCAGCAACTACAAGAACATGTTGATAAGGGAATCAATTAGAATTTAGTTCAAGAATGCATTGAAGAATACTAAGTTTCAGGTATGTTGAGATATCAGTACCTTGCAAGTGTTAATATTTATCAAGATCTACTTCAAATTCACGACCGTATTGCCCCACTCCCCCCCCCGGAAAAATCTCAGGATTTTTAGAATATTGTCTTATGCTTTTCACACAGTCTACCTGTTTTTCCAAATCGTCACTCATCCACGACCGTATTGCCAACATTTCGCAATGATAAGCACCACAGCGCGGGATAAGCTGAATAGCTGAATAAGCTGAATAGCGCGGGATAAGCTGAATTTTTCTATAGTTTTTGTTCGCTTTAATTCCATCGCTTGATTTAGCTTCTCCTACGCTTGCTGGCCCATACTATAACAAATTCCAGATTTAATCACCATAAACCGTGATCCAATTTGATATTTTTGGTAAAAGTGTTAGCCAAGGCCAGACATTTTGAAAAAGGTTTTGAAATTAAACTAAAAATTATTACTAAAAATGGCAGAGTAAGAAAAAATACTTATAAAATTGTCTCTCCGGATTTGAATGTCAACACCATATCCACTTCGCTATTCAGGCTTTCACGGAGACATTTTTTAAATACTTTTTTTAGTTTTTCCGAATTAACCGTCCCTCCTTGCAAGTGTTAATAATTATCAAGATCTACCTCAAATTCACGACCATATTGCCCTATTCCCCCCCTCCAGAAAAAATCTCAAGATTTTAAAATATTGTCTTATGCTTTTCACACAGCCTGCCTGTTTTTCCAAATTGTCACTCATCCAGCCGCTAAACAAAATTATGAGTGCAGACCTATACTAAGCCAACTATTTTATTTTTATTCACAGAAGTATAAAGTGGAATTTCTTTTAATAATGAAATGTTACCTATAAAATAACTTACCAGCATAGGATTCGCCAGTTACATAAAAATCCCTTTCTCTGTGCTGGGGAAATAGAAGGAAAAACTGGCTCAGTCCTTCATAAAGATCTCTGGCAACATCTTGCTGGTTATTAGCATAACAGTAGTCATTCTGAGTAAAACTAAAACCTAAATTAGATAATTATAGAAAAACTAAGTCCATGCATTTTAAAGCAAAATATCAATAAAGTCGAATAAGTTCAAGTTATTATAGTTATTATAACTTAAAAGTTATACAAAGTAATATAGAGATATATAAAATAAATATTATACGACAATGGTTTTAACTCATTCCACTCATCGTCTTATTTTTTGTAAGTATGTATGTATGTACTTTTGCCAAAAAAAGGCAATACAAAAAAAAAGAGTTCTGTATATGAATTCTAGCGAATTCTCCACGTTGCAAAATTTCCCACAGAAAATTTTTCATACAGAATATTATCACCATGGAAACCCTCCCCCCCCCCCGAAGAATTTTAATACATTTATAATAAAAAGTATTACATGTAAACAATGAGCAAATTACTTAACTTACAGTTGTTTTTTCCCAGGGGCTACGGTGGTCATCCAGAGAGACATAGTTTTATTGGACCTTTCAAATGAGCAGAACTGAATGGCTCTCTGAAAATTTTGATCGCATGTCTTTGAGAAAAAGGAGGTATGGGAGGGGGTTAGTTGCCCCTCAAATTTCTTTGGTCACTTAAAAAGGGCACTAGAACCTTTTAATTTTGATTCAAATAATCCCCTGCACATCCCTGCAAAAAAAAACATATATCAGTCATTTTTCTTCTGCCAAAAAGCACAAATTGCAGGTTTTTCTAAATAAGAGCTTGAAACATCTACAGCTAGGGTTGCTGATATGCTGAATCTGATGGTGTCATTTTCATTAAGATCGCTTGACTTTTTGGGAGTGTTTCACCTTTTTTTGACAATCAGCCAAACTTCCCTAGAGTCGTAGCTTTTGATGGGTAACCTTAAACGTAACAGTTTTCGCATATTTGGAATCAGCATGAAAGGCCAATTCTTTTGATGTACTGAGTCAAATGTTAAAATCCCCTTTTTTAGAGTTTCCGTTACTATTGGGCCAAGCCGTTTATTACTCACAGTTTCTTGCCACAAATTGTTTGAAATAGAGGATATCTATTTACGTGGAGGCTTTTTTCTAAAATATTCTATTCAAAAGTAACATGCATTTAAAACTTAAGGCTGGGTCAAAGCCAAAACCAAGAGAGAGGCCAAATTTACCGTAATTTTCAAACACCAGAAACTTTTGAATAGGGTCTCACCCAAACAAAGACGAATCCAGATAAAACAGCTTCAAGGTGATTCGACACCATAAAGAATCATTCTATCTCGTCTATTATGAACTGTTTATGTATTATGTATTATATGTATGTAAATGTATTATGTATTATGAACTGTTATTATGATAAAACAGTTTCAAGGTGATTCGACACCATAAAGAATCATTCTATCTCGTCTATTATGAACTGTTTATGTATTATGTATTATATGTATGTATATATATATTATGTATTATGAACTGTTATTATGATAAAACAGTTTCAAGGTGATTCAACACCATAAAGAATCAGTCTATCTCGTCTATTATTAACTTTTTAGTTCGTGTGGCCAAACTGTTTAGAATTTATTGGGCGGTCTTGCCACAACTTGTAGAGCTTGGGTAAGCGATTCGAATAAATGGCAGAAAACTAAAATCTGACATCTACTTTCCCTGAAATCTTAGGAAAACCTTGTAACGTCTCTTGTTCTGTGCTGGAGATACTTGACTTGACTTAATGCTCCTGCCGAAATGCTTCCGGCGTCGAGAGTGATGCTAGATGGTGCCTCCACTTGGACCGGTCTCTTGCAAGGATGTGGACATCCTCTTGAATATTTGCCATGATTAAGAAGGCACCTATCGTGTCCTTCCATCTGGTTGGGAGACGACCTATTGGGGTGCCGGAGACACACATATTTAATTTCAGAGAAAAACACCATTAGAAGGTGTAAATTTTGTTTTTTCAATTAAACGGAGCAGAATTTTATTTTTAAAATTGAGGAGCAGGGTTGCCACTAAGAACGGTCTAGTATACCTGCTGGTAAAATGCCCAAAAATCACCTCAAAAGAAAAGTCACTTGATCAATTTGACAGCTCTTCGAATTGTGGTACAACCCACTTTGATTGAAAACTTTGCAGGCAGATTTCCATTGTCTTTTCAATCAAATCACAAATTCTCAATACGTTTCAATGATAAGTAATCCCCTGGAAGCCATCCGCTAATGGACCATTTGCCTTTGAGACAAGCAACTGACCTTGAGGGTCACAAGTGATGTTTAAAATATCGAATCCTCTTAAGGATTTACCATTAGAAATTACAACGCTACCGTGCACCCCAATGAAAAAGGAACTTGGAACCCATAGAGCAGGGTGTTTTCACCTTTTTGTATGGACAAGAGAAGGCCTATCTCAGAATGATAGAACTTACCACGGATCTAGATTCCTGTTTTACCAATATCCAAAATAACGTAAAATGCCGTAGCAGTGGATAAAAAAAATCTATGGCTTCGAGCTTTGGAACCATCTTTTTCAAGATCCTTAGGCACTGCGCTTACTGAATCCAGCGCAATGGACCTCAACTCTTTTAAATCTCTTAACCCTTTTTCTCATCCCTCAAAAATAGAGCCTCCACAATTTAGGATTTTCTTACCTAAGTGATAATTGAGGATTATTTTTTTCGAATGAAAAATTAATTTATTAATTAACGAGTTCAGCATAAAGCAACCTGCTTGTCGCTAAAAAATGAAGAACACATGCATAGTTCTGCAATTTCTTTAAGTTTACGCTGTTTTTTATTTATTTACTTTTTTATGTTGACCTTGTAAAACCCCATTCTCGTTTTTTTTTTTTTTTTTTTTTTTTTTTTTTTTTTTTTTTTTTTTTTTTTTTTTTTTGACCCAATACGAGAGGAACGCAAAACAATAATAACAACAAAAAGGAAAAAAATACATACACGTTACAATTTTATTTTGTATTTTGAAAAAAAACTTTCAAATAAAAATTTGATTGTTGCATAAAAAATTCGTGACTGAAAAGAATTAGTCAGGTGAAAATACTACAACTTCAAAATCTGATGAAACACAGCTCCAATTGGTGTAATTCCGCTTTAAATGAATATTCGCATAAATTAATATCTTTACGTAAGTTAATTCTTAAGTTACGTATATTTTTTGCTAATGAAAACGTTCGAAATGTTCGAACAGATTTAGTCAGGTAAAGATACTACACTTTTTTCCTATAACATTTCCTAAAAAATACAAAAACAGAACTTCACAGGGTCCTTAGCCAAGCAACACCTGTATTTGACCCTCCCCCCTAAAAAAATGGAATTCTTTGGCTATTTATTGTCTAAATCCGATAACTCAAGTATTTATTGCAACTGGAATAACCTTTTTAAATCCGAATTAATCAGACATATGGTTTTAATATTATGGTTTAACCTTCAATATATGGTTTAACCTTCAAAATCTGATGAAACACAGCTCCAATTGGTGTAATTCCGCTTTAAATAAATACTTGCATAAACTAATATCAGACTAAGGGTTTGGATATTGAAATATGATATTTCAGTTCCATCAATAAGTTTTATGTTAAATTTAAAATTTTAATATTTATTACGTTGGATACAGAATTAGTATGCTGAAAGTTGGAGTCAAGTTAATCGTTGCAGTTAATAGATTAGTAACAAACTGTTAGTCGCAGAAAAATGATCATGTTTTAAGAGTTGGTTATTGACAAAATATTTATTTTTGGTCAATCAGAACTTGTCGACTCTTCAGCCCTTGTATTCTTTTGGGAGTTATATAAATTCTTCATTTACAACAGATTTAAACGAGTTGAAAAAAAAATCTATATGTATCAGATTTAACCTAGCATAGAATTATTAAAAAAAAATATATCAAACCTGTTCCAACAGGGTTGTCGATATAAAGCATCGAATTCGTCAGTGACCAAGCTTCAGGCCGAAATTGCAAATTCATATTTTTGTCAACTGAAAATGGACCATGTTCAACAAACAAACCAAACATGGATGAGCCACCAGGACCTCCTTGAAGCCACAGAATTACTGGTGCCGTCTCTGGTGAATACTGGAATTATTGCACAAAATAATTTTCCTAGGGCAGAACTAAGGTAAATAGGCATTTTGGATGGTTTCCGCAGAGCAAATTTCAATTGAATTTTACATTATGACTTACAATACTCAACCATAAAAATTGAATAGCTTGTAATCCATTAAATTTCATAAGTTATCTTTAGAATAATAAAATACAGAAAAGGTTATAGTGCGTAATTTTGTTAATTAGTTGGATGCTCTATATCAAGCTAGAGTTCCCCAAATATCACACTGTAACTTAGAGTAACTGAACACAAAATTAGCGATGAGACAATTAATACAGCGTAATCCAAAAAAAGGGAAATAAGCCTTTCAGCCATTCTGAGCGCAAAAAAAAAAAATTAATTCGGAGACTTCTAAAAAAAATCAAAAAAGAATTTGTCAGTCGTATCTAAGCCAGTGGGGTCTTAGAACTTCTTTACAATTAACCAGAATCAGCATCAAAAACATCAGTGAGTTTTCAATCCAGAAAAACTCCTTTAAAACTCCTTTAAGGTTGGTATTTAAAATTAGATTAAACTGCTTCTTCGGCTTCATTTATCACATGAAAGTATCCACTACTTGAACTTTTCACAAACTTTTGATTGAAGATAAGCTAACCTTCTTAGTTAATGGATTCTTCTTTATGAGTTATTCAAATTCTGCTTAATTTTCCTAATTTTATGCATTTGTTGACTAAATTAGAAAATTCATTAATAAAGGTTACCTTAAAATAATTTTCTAACCTTCTTTTATTTAAATCCTTAAAACAGATATTGAAGTACATTTTTATAGTACTTCAACACCAGGTACTTAACACCAGGTATAAAACCCCTACCAGCTTGCCTGTCTGTCATCATATAAAAAAAAATAGGCTACTCACTTTTATTCTATACTTTAAGGGGAAATATGCCAGAAAATGCCAAAGACAGGTTAACAGAAAGCATTATGAAAGCAGCTTAACAGAGAGCATTATATAGCTTAAAGTTTCAATTATGATACTTAACCTAATGAATACCTGGATACATTCCTTGATAACACAAGATGTATTTTCCAGCCAAAAAAAAATAAATCATTCTACAACTATAATACACAGATTACCACAAAGGCTGAATGGCCAGTGTAAAAGAATAGGAACATTGGGTGCCAAACGACAAAATCTGCCAGTATGTAAAACATATTATCACCTAAATTGTTATTTTAAAACCTTACTTAGTCTTCTTGTTGCTGTGAATGTCCGAAATTGGCGAGTGTCGAAATTCACTGGTGAATGTTTGAAATACATTTTTTTTTTCTCATTGGACTTTTTTCAGTTTAATGCAAGGTGTGATGATGACAGGTTAGGTTGGATTAGGTTTGGTTTGGTTGGGCTAAGTTAGGTTTTTAACCCATTTCTGATATTAATAACCAAACTTAACCAAAACTAACATAACCTAACTTTTATCATCATAGCTTGCATAAGACTGTAAAAGCTGACACGCGAAGCTAATTGAATCGAAGCAGATATTAAAGGGATTTCGGACATTCACCAGAGAACATTGACATTAACCGGATTTCAGACAACCACGGTAACATAGTCACGTAGAGTTTTTACTTTGAAGTGCTGTATGCTGAAATATATCAAGGATGGCTAAACAGTAAGGTTATTACGCCTAAACTCTTTACAGGAATTTTAACCTTGCTGTCCATGTTGTTTTCAATACGAAATGCCACCTCAAAGCTATACACTATGCATAACTGATACCAGACCACACCACTTGCAAATAACAATACCATGTTTTCACTTAAGTTACGATTTTTAGCGCTATTAAGGGCAATCTCAATGGCTTTGAGCTGGACCACTGTGTCCTATAGTTCACTTTGAAATTCTACCCCAGTCATTGTTAGTCTACTATTTGACAACTTTCTCTGAATCTTTTGCCTTTGTGTCTTTTTCTTGTATCAAGATCTGCAAAACAAAACATTTCTTGTTATTATTGTTTTGTTGTAAATGATATATGGGTTACACTTTTCTCTTTACTAAGTCAACACTAATGCATAGAAACAAAAAAAGTTGAACTAACTAAACTAAGAATAGCTCATAGTAGCACCAAGCCACCAAAGGTCAAAACAGCTAGGCATGCTCCTCCTCCATCCCAATCTATTTAAGTCTCCCTCTTTACACTCTCCCAGGAAGTTCCCATCACCCTTAAATCTTTCTGTACTCCCATCCAAACCATAGACAACCTTCTTTCCATTTAGCCCTTGACGGTTGGCCAAAAAGGACAATCGTCACCAATCTATCATCCTTCATCAGCAGAACACGCCCGAGCCATCTCAGCTTTTCTCTCATTATAGCCCTGGAAAGTGGAGTAGAACTGTATTTTTCCTTCAGACTGTACAACATACTGTTTGAAATAAAGTCACTCAGCCGGGTACCCAGAACAATCCGTAGGCAATTTACTTGGGAAACATCTAGCAAATCTTCTTCCGCTTTTTGGAGCGCTCATGCTTCAGAAACATATTTGACCACTGTCATTACTGTAGCTTCCAATATTCTAACTTTGTTTTGCAGACTTATCTTACTATTCTTCCAAACTTTTTTTAACTGTGAAGAAACACCCTGAGCCTTAGCTATTCTACTTTTAACATATTCACTGCTCCCACCGTCTTTACTAATAATACTACCAAGGTAAGTGAAGCTGTCAACTTGATGAATCTTTTCGTTACCCAAAGAAACCTTTTCATCTTCGCTTTCTCCTAGCCAAAGCGACTTAGTCCTCTTAAAATTAGTTTTTAGACCTATTCTAGCACCCTGAACTCACAAAACCTCTATACACTCATCCATTTTGCTCACACTTTCATCTAGGATGCTTAAATCACCAGCAAAGTACAGGAAAATTTTTCCTTCCCATTTGATTCCGTATCCTCCCATTGCATTTCCTGTGCTCCTTAAGACAAGGTCCATCAAAATTATCCATATAAAGGGGAATAGAACACAACCCTGCTTCATTCCTGATTTAATACGAAACTAGCTGCTAACCTCATTTCCTATCTTAACTGCAGCAATGTTATTCTTGTACATGGCACTAATCACTTTAATGTATTTATTTGGTATACCATACAAGGCTAAGACCTTGGCTGAACCTTTTCTACCAACAGAATCGAATGTTTATTCATAATCTACAAAACTGATAACCAAAGGTATTTGATGACTCAGGCACTTCTAAACTATTAACCTAAGAGTGAAAATTCGGTCAACACATCATCTACCCTTTCTAAGACTGCACTGTTCTTCTCTTATCACTTTGTCTACAGCATCTTTCAGTCTAAAAAGTATCATATTAAAAGTGATTTGCTACCTACAGAGACCAGACTAATGCCTCAATAATTTCCACACTCACTCTTATCATATTCCTTATATAGTGGTTTAATTAGGGTTTTCCTAAAATCGCTAGGTACTTCCCCTTTTTCAAAAATCATATTCACAATCTTCACTAGCTTATTTCTAACCTTAGAGCCATCGTATTAAAGAAACTCATTACCCCAGTAACAGCACCAGGGGCCTTATTATTAATCCTTTTACAACTTCTGCTAATTCTTGCTCACAAGACAAATCTTCCTTCACATCCAAGGTATCACAAACTATTTCATTTTCCTCTATTTCTTTTCCTGAACTCTAGGTTTAGCACATTCTCAAAATGTTCCACCCATGTCTCTTAAACTCTTTCCTTATCACTAATTGTGGCCCCTTTCCTAGCTTTAACTGGGATAAGTCCAGACTGACGACTCAATCTCAATTTATTACATGTCAGTACAATATTTTACTATTATGCCATCTAGCTCCATCTTCCATATCCTTGGAGGTTTTATCCATGGCCTCCACTTCACACATCCTTAGTTCATATTTTGATGTTTTCTCCACTTTCTTTACATTCCTCTTGTTTTCATATGATCTATCACTCAGATAATTATTGTACAAG
The DNA here is from genome assembly GCF_032884065.1 of Artemia franciscana. NCBI lineage: Eukaryota > Metazoa > Arthropoda > Branchiopoda > Anostraca > Artemiidae > Artemia > Artemia franciscana. Next base: position 36,538,741 of record NC_088880.1, on the reverse strand, counting down.
GCCCTTCTTCTCTCTATTAAGCATAAAGCTTTTTCACTAATATTCGTAGCTGCAGTCTTAATTTTAAAGATATTTAAATTTACAGAGATCATAGGTCCAGATTCTCAAATATGATGGATGCAGTCTAATTGACAATCATATCTGATTACCTTTTAAATGTAATTACTAGCCTAAATTATTACCTTTTTACTTTGTTCATTATTGTGATCTTCATTTGTGAGGTTCTGAAGTGGAAATGTGACCTGTTCGAAAACAGTGTTCTACTGTAGAAGTGAATTTAATTTATGACAACCCCCTTCCCCCTAGACAAGTTTTTTGCTTCTTTGGGTGGCTGTTGAACTAATGCTGCATTTTTTGCAATACTAGATTTCTGTCTCTTAAAAGATTGGAATACATTTCTCAAGAGTTAATCTAAAAAACACAATTACTTTTTAATCTTCAACCATCTTTAAGCAAACAAATTAAAAAGAAAGTGATCAACTAAAAGTTGAATAGCTCACACCAACCACAATAGTATCAGAAACCAGCCCAAAGAAATAAAAGGATCTTTGTTTTATTTCAAAAACCTCCTTACATAAAAAGAGAAATGGCATGTGCACCACTTGTCAGGGTAAGCAATTTAATGCACCAAAATTCATATTTGCAAATGTAATTCAAACAGTCAAACAGTTCGTGGTAACGAACTGAAGTAAGAAGCGACCCGGCTCAATAGTAAACAAAACTCTAAAAAACAGAATTTTGATGCTAAAAGATACATAAAAAGAATCGGATTTTTATGCTGATTTTAAATATATATGTTTCATCAAATTAGTCCTTGTCATCAAAAGTTACGAGCCTGAGAAAATTTGCCTCATTTTGGAAAATAGGGGAAAACACCCCCTAAAAGTCATATAATCTTAACGAAAATCACACCATCGCATTCAGCGTATCAGAGAACCCTATAGCGAAAATTTCAAGCTCCTATTTATTTTTTTTTTTTCAGGGGTCATCGGAAAGACCAATTGGTCCTAGAATGTCGCAAGAGGGCTCATTCTAGCGGAAATGAAAAGTTCCAGTGCCCTTTTTAAGTGACCAAAAAAATTGGAGGTCACCTAGGCCCCCTCCCACGCTCATTTTTTTCCCAAAGCCAATGGATCAAAATTTTGAGATAGCCATTTTGTTCCGCATAGTCGAAAACCATAATAACTATGTCTTTAAGGATGACTTACTCCCCCACAGTCCCTGGGGGAGGGGCTGCAATATACAAACTTTGACCAGTGTTTACATACAGTAATGGTTATTGGGAAGCGTACAGACGTTTTCAGTGGGATTTTTTGGTTTGGGGGTGGAGTTGAGGGGAGGGGGCTATATGGGAGGATCTTTCCTTGGAGGAATATTTCATGGGGGAAGAAAAATTCAATGAAAAGGGCGCGGGATTTTCTAGCATTACTATAAAAAAAAAAAACAATGAAAAAATAAACATGAAAAAGTTTTTCAATTGAAAGTAAGGAGTAACATTAAAACTTAAAACGAACAGAGATTATTACGCATATGAGGGCTTCTAAAAATACTTTAGCATAAAGAGCGTAGTATTTAGGAGAAGATAAATACCTCGCTCTTTATGCTAAAGTATTTTTAGTAATTTAAACTATTTATTCTACGGCCTTTCTGATTCAGGGGTTATTCTTAAAGAATTGGGACAAAACTTAAGATTTAGTGTAAAGAGCGAGGCATTAACGAGGGGACAGACCCCCTCATATACATAATAAAAATATAAGAATATAAAAGTTTGTTACGTAAGTTAATTCTTAAGTTACGTATATTTTTTACTAATAAACACGTTCGTTAAAAATTAAAAGTTTTAGTTGCCTTTTTAAGTAACCAAAAAATTGGAGGGCAACAAGGCTCCTTCCCCACCCCTTATTTCTCAAAATCGTCTAATCAAAACTAAGAGAAAGCCATTTAGCCAAAAAAAAAGAATTAATATGCAAATTTCATTTTAATAATTTATGTGCGGAGAGCCAAAATCAAACAAGCATTAATTCAAAAACGTTCAGAAATTAAATAAAAAAAAATAGTTTTTTTAACTGAAAGTAAGGAGCGACATTAAAACTTAAACCAAACAGAAATTACTCCGTATATGAAATGGGTTGTCCCCTCCGCAATCCCTCGCTTTTTACGCTAAAGTTTGACTCTTTGCCACAGTTCTACTTTTTAAAGCAATTAAAAACTTTAGCGTAAAGAGCGAGGGATTGCGGAGGGGACAACCCATTTCATATATGGAGTAATTTCTGTTCGTTTTAAGTTTTCATGTCGCTCCTTACTTTCAGTTAAAAAAAACTAGTTTTTTTATTTAATTCTTCTGAGGAGCCATGAAGAGCCATGATCACTTGGGAATATGTCATTGGATTTGAGGTGCTTTTGCTTGTAATTTTATTACAGCCTGCATACATTAATGATAATTTTGTATGAATTGGGATATTTCTATTTGGCTGACTGTTGGGTTATACTGTTTTGTTTTAGGTGATTGGCTGGATGAGAAAGCCCAAGACATTGTACAAGTGCTTGTTTATCTCAATTGCTAAAGTAGGAAAACAGTTCTTTTCTTCTTCTTCTTCCTTTTATTTCTCTGACCAAATAATTACCTTTTATACGTTAGATGAGAGAAGGCACCTGAAGGGGAACAGAGAATGATCTACTCACAGAAGCAGTTATTGTATTTTCAGCATTCAATTTTACAAAAAGGGCCAGCCTTTCTATCAAGGGTGATTAATGACTGCTTTGGGTGTCAACCTTGTACAGTTACCTAATCTACATAAGAAGAAAAAAACATGTTATAGGTGGGGTGGGGTATTCGTATTTGCTTGGGCTGTTAAGATCAGTAAAGCAAACAATGGGATGGCTATTTCATGACCAGGGATTGTGGTTGTTGAATCATCCAAAGTTATGGATAGTTTAAGGCTATCAACCTTACGTTTTTGTTATTCTCTTTCTTATATTTTTGGGCTACTTGGAAAACATCCCATGCCAGATGGTTCTCACAACTGGTAATTGACAATTTTTACAAAACATGAAAAAAACATGTCTACATAAGAAGAAAAACATAAGTTATTCCTGCTGTCAAAATAAAAGAAAAAGAGATGAAGATTAAAACACTCACAGCAGCAGGGAAAAACCAAAAGAACATATTTGAATTGCATGATGCATTGACAGTCAACAAGCCAGAATAGCTGACAACTTGAGATAAGCCTTCTACTTTTGCCAACTTTTGACCTTCAGCAATATTTCCTGATTTAATATAAGGAGTTAAGTACAGGGGGTCTCCTGGGTCACCTCTAGATTTATCCAATGGCACAGCATCAGGAAAGAATTGAGCCAGAGGTGGTTTCTTAGCAGGAATAGTAGGACAAAGAAGAATGATTCCAAAAATCCAGCATTGAATGTTAAAATTCCACATCCTAGAAAAAATACAACTTTTTCGTACTGAAAAATTATCATACCTAAAACAACGTTTTCATCATTCCTCAGAAGCATCTCCCATCTCCATGACTTTACAAGTGAGCAAAAATAAGGTTTACAAGCTGTCAGCGTGTTTTTCTTTTTTCTTTTTTTTTTTTTCCCTTCTTCAAGGATCTAAACAAGAAAAGATATAAAGGGAAAAAACTAACATGGCTTCAATGTGATTCAAAGTCAATTTTAATATAAGATTTGTTTTGTCATATGCACTGAAATATGACTAGTCTTACCTGAAGATTTCTATATCATTTGAAAAGAGTTTAGGAAACACCAAATTGCCTTGTGCATAATGATAAGATATTTAAGAGCTTTTATGATTAGTCTATTTTTCAGCAAACTATCTTCTTTAAGCAAGCATGGTAAAACTCCAGTTGAGATATAGGCAAAGTAGCATGGCTGGAACACCACGGCTGTGACCAGGATCCTACAGAGAAGTTAGAGAATAAAATTTGCAAGAAAATACATCACAGAAAAGCAAATCAACTATTGCGAAAATTTTAAATTCAAGAACTTCAGCTCTGAAATTGGAAGAAAGGGATGTCATATGGGCAAGACATTTGTATTCTACAGAATGTCTGGTACTGAGGGATTTTCTTTTTCAATCAAATCATAGTTGGGTCACATCATACATACAATTAAGCCCTCAATAAAGTAAATACACTTCTAAAAATAGAACCATAGGAGAACTTAGAACACAGCAGAGAAATCTTATGGGAACAATTGCACATTTGCTTGAATAATTTAAGTACCAGATAAGTACCTCAATAAGTACCAGAGTGAATTAAAAAAAAAATAATAAAATATTAGAAAAACAACACATATACTCTCAGCATTTCTTTCTTTTTGCTGTGGGGAGGTGATTACCAGGGGAATTCTTCTATGTGGATCCTAAAAGTTAATTTTTCGGCAAGTACTTACTTTTTCGATTAGTACTTAACGAAAAATTTCTAAAGCATTTGGGCATAAATGATTTTAAATAAATACAAATGAAAAAAAATGATACTGAGGCCAGTTTTTTTTAAGCCTTGTTAGGGCTTAAAAAAAACTGATACCAGTTCTTTTAAGCCCTAACAATTTCATTAATTTTAATAGCATAACAATTGGAAGGTTTAATACCATAACTTTAAAAGAAAAGCCCTCCATAGTGACAATATGACCAACAGATTTCAATATTTAGAACCAGACGTGATAGGAGTTTTGGAAACTCATTTCTCTAGTTTTGAAAGTAAAAAATTAGGTTATGTGGAACTTAGTTAGGAACTTAGTTGGGATACATAGTTAGGGAGTAGAAATCATGATGAATAAAAAGCTCTTATGAATCTTTTAGGTTGTGAGGCTGTTAAACTTAGAATGCTAGTTGTAGACTTTGCAACCAAAAACTGTAGTGTCATGTGGCACATGCTCTATAGATCCAACTGAGAGACCACAATGACTTCAATGAATTGGCTTATAGCTGCATAAAAAATTGCAAGGTCCCAGTAAGAAAGTACTTTATTACAGGACTTCAATGGCAAGGTTGGTGTAAATAGGGATGAATAATATCCTGACTAAGGCTGATTTAATTTAGAGGAGAAAAAAAAGCAAAAGTAGCAGATTACAACAATGTTGTAGGTGCAATAATCTTGCTATAACCATTACACTTTTTTATCTTAAATCAATGACAGGTAGAATAAATACAAGCCACTGAGCTATGTAGGAGTACTGTTATTTGAACTGAAACTCAGGGCACTGTACATTAATATCCAGAGTTTACTTAAGGCTGGAACATAAGAGGGGTTAGGGTATAGTTGAATAGTTACAAGGTATGAGTATCTCCAGGAGAAGTATTTAAAAAGAAAATTCAAAGAATACTTGGATACAAGATCAGAGGAGCTATAAGTTAACACTGTAGAAAATGGATGATAATATTTTGGGTATGCATTTTGTTGTTCATATAATTGACTTATAAATAAAGTGAACATACCATTAGATGCCAATTTTCATGTTCTTTCTGAATATAATAATTGCTTCTCTCGCCCATTAAAAACTTAAACCCTTGAAAATGACCAAAAAATTTCTAGTATTTGGGTATAAAGAAGGCTTAAAAAATTCGTTTCAAATTTGCTATTTGGTTATAAATTCATTTTTTTTAAGTTGATCCAAAAGCATTGATTTACCATGATTAAGTTTGATAAAAAAAAATACAAATAATTTCTCCATTTTTCCATCCACCATGTTCCCTCTCTTGGCCTTCACATTTTTGACATAGCCTATAGGTGAAATAGCAGTCTTTAAGAAGCCTAACAGAATAAGAAGAAGAAATGGCAGATTTGTTTTGAATTTTTTTTATTCAATTTAATCTTGACAAATCAATGTTTGTGAATGATACAACTTTAAAAAACTGAACCCATTTGTAGGCCTATTTCCAAAAAAATACCTTAAAATTACCTTAAATTGCAGCTAGGAGCAATCTAAGGATTTTTCCTTGTAGAAACCCAGAGTTGATAATACATGACACATAATTGAATACATACACTGGACTAGTGGTTTGATGTTGCTGATTCAAGTGCTTCTCAGTTATACTTCCGTTCTTTTGTTGACCATTCATTGTCAAGACGGTTCTTAAAGCTGTCTGTGGTTTGGGCAGCAACAGTATCTGGCAGTAATTTGTTCCAAAGGTTGACAACATGGTTGGTAAGGAAATGGGCATGTTGCCACTTTGAGGAGAAATGCCAGGATAACTGCAAGTTATGTCCCCTTGTAAGAGAGTCCTGAGACACCAGAGGAAGAAGATCAGGAAGTGCCTTTGAATTAATAAGTTTATGAGCCAGAATGGCATCACCCTGTCTTCTTCTATAAGCCAGAGTTGGGAGTTTCAACTTGCATAGCCTTGTAGGGTAAGGGAGCTCATGCAGCCCACTCACCACCTTAGTGGCTCTCCTTGGGACATCTTCAAGAATTTTAACATCTTTTTTGAAAAAGGAGGATGCAAGGACCACGCCTGTCTCAAGCCTTGGCCAAACAAGTCCTTTATACAAAAGGCTCAGAATTTTGGGAGAACAGTAAGAAATTGTTCTTTTTATTAGCCCTAGTGATGAGCTAGCTGATGCTGCTGCCTTCTTTGCATGAGTCCTGAATTTAAGATGATTGTCAACAATTACTCCTAGGTCACGCTTTTCCAACACTGGAGAAAGGAACTGACCATAAAGAGAATAAATTGTATTGATATTCTTGTGCCCAAAGTGTAAAACATGACATTTTGACACATTGAAAGTGAGTAGCCAAGATTTCGCCCACATGCTAAGGAGATCAAGGTCTTTTTGAAGTTGGGAAGCATCCTCAAGATTGGTAGCTGGACCAATTACCTTGGAATCATCAGCATATAGTGTCATCCTGCTTTTAAGTGCTAGAAGAACATCATTTATGGAAATATTGAACATGGTGGGGCCAAGAACACTACCCTGTGGTACCCTGCTGATAACATTCTGAGAGGAGGAGAGTATAGGATTGTCATCTGCATCAAACAGTCTTACATGCTGAACATGATTCCTCAAGAGATCCAGAACCCATTTAAGAGTTTTTTCCTCCAAACCAATAGATTGTAGCTTAAGCTCAAGTCTCCTATGACAAACTTTGTTGAATGCTTTTGAAAAATCAAGAGGGATCATGTCAACAGGGATTCCCAACTCCAGTAGTTTTATAATATAGCCTTATGACTGAAGCAGATTAGTGTCAACTGATCTGATGCATTGGAAACCATGTTGAGAGCAATTGAAAAGACGATTCTGATCAAGATGCTCAATAACTGCATTGTTGACAATACATTCAAGAAGCTTAACAACAACAGAGGTAATACTAATAGGTTGGTAATTTTCCACAGAATCTTTCCTTCCATTTTTGTGAATGGGGGTAATATGTGATACTTTCCACTCTGCAGGAAGCTTTGGGCTATCAAGAGATAGTCTGATGAGCTTTGAGAGTGGGTATACTATTTCTGTTCTGCACTCATGCAAGAGACAGGGGTGGAGACCATCTGGCCCTGCAGATTTATTTACATCCAACAAAGCAAGCTGTTTCAAAATAGACTCCTCAGTCACCTCAAGAGGTGGCATTGGTTGAGTAACAGTATATGAGGGAAGAGCTGGGAGCTGACGTATTTACCATATTCAGTTGGTAATATAACAGAAGATGTTTTAGGAAAAACTTTATAAAGATAGCTAAGAATTCAATTAAAAAGGCTGTGACTTTGGTGAACTAACTTAGGAAAATAACTGGCAAAGTAACAGAAGATGTTTTAGGGAGAAGAAGTGAACAAGCAGAAAGGAGTACTATCAAAAAAGCTAGGCAGAAGAGAGAACAGTAATTTTTTGCTCTTTTTCATCTGATTTTTCACATAAATTTTTATTTTTAAATTTGATGCCTGAGTGTAAAAAATGAATTAAAAATTAATCATGCTACTGCAGGTAAGTGTGGTTTGAGATAATTTAAGGTGAAAAAACGTCTTTTTCATTAAAAACTGAATACTGTTGACTGACTGTTGATGAGTTTTAAATTGCATGTCCAGATGGGATATCTCAGTGGGTATTTTGTATTTTTAGTGTTGTTGGTACCTTAGATAGCATGTGACCAATTATTAATAGGCCTACTAGACACTGTAATCATACCCTTAAAATAAGCCTATGTCAAGAATAGAGTAAAAAAATTAGAGGTAAAATTATAACAGTTCATACAACTAGCTTACCTCAAAAGTGAATATATCACTCAATCCCTTTTTTATGTTCTTTACAAATATAATAATTGCTTCTACCATAAATTCCACTTTAAGCACTTTTTAAGCTCTTAAAAATGACATATTTTCAATTCAAGTATGAGTAATTGGTTGTTTTCCAACATATAATACTATGTTTTCTCAGTGTTCACTTTATTGGTAAGTCAGTCATATGAACTGTCACAAATTTACCAAATTAGAGTGGAAACAACCCAGACTATAAATTGTCTGCATGTTATAAAGTAGCCCAAGAATTTTGTTGTTATAGGCTAGAGTTCCCTTAATAAGAACCCCATAAATAATTGTATAGCTGCAAATGTATCACAGTCCTTTCAACAGGGCTAGGTACAGCCCTAAACATTATAGGCTATGCCTAGGCTACAACATTTTGCTAATTTTTTTTTCTAATTGCATTATTTCCCATCACGAACCTACCATTGATATAAATAAGAAAGCTACACGTAACAATACAAAACAGAGAAAATTAGTAGATTTTGCGGAGGCATATAGCCAAGATCAGAATCTTTTCAATCAGAAAAATTAGAAACTTTACATTCAGTTTGTCCGTAAAATCGGAATAATTGAACGTTTTGCGTCGATTCGCTACTTTTGATATCCCTTAAGAAATCTGAATATAAAATAAGAAAAGAGGTTATTTAATTAACTATAGTAAGAATACCTTAACTTGGCACAGTTCAATAGCCTAGTTTCCCCCAGTTCCTATTTAAATTAACTATTTAAGGATTGCAGTTTCTCTTCACCATTATCATCAAAACATCAATAGAAAAATAAATTCTTTTTAAGGATTATTATTGATTTTAAAGAGGAATTTAGGAGTTCTTGTTGAAAGGGTAAATTTAGTGGATAAAAGAAATATTTATATAATATTATATACGGTTATTCTTGTTAATATGACATTGTCTTACTGGTTTTAGCGCCCTAGAGTCTTTATACAGAGCAGGCATTTCATGAAATTTTTGTAGATTCCCAATAGCCTATAAGCCTACCTTCAAGGCCATGTTTAAGGATAATTTGGGATACATTTTTGTTGTTCATATTATTGAATTACAAATAAAGTGAACATACCACTTGATGCCTTTTTTAAGCTTTTTACAGATATAAAAATTGCTTCTGTTGTAAGTTCAAATTTAAGCCCTTTTTGAGCTCTTGATAATGACCAAAATATTTCTAGTCTTTGGGCATAAAAAAGGCTTAAAATAACCTAATGGTAAAATTCTAATTGATTAACTTCTTGCTATCCCAGAAAGATGTTAGGTTAGGAAAATGAAACTTTCAGGGATGGGTCTACAGGCTCAAGTATGTCCTGGGAAGGTATTTTGAAGTACCTACCTCCACTCCTTCTCCCTCTAGAGGGCCCTGACCTTTGAAGACCTTCAAAAATATGTGAGTTATAAAAGTGAAATCTTGCAAAATAGATTTTCTGCTTGAATGAAGTGCAACAAAATTGTTTTCAGCTTTACAACTTTGTTCAATCCCAATTTATATGGTTTTAAGGATATGCAAATACATTTCCTAAATTTTGAAAAAAAAACATTGATATGGCTCAGAATTCTACTCTAATAACAGGAATTGCATTTTCAGAACTAGAGGCAGAGAAAAAGCAACTGGTTAATGAAAATTTAGGTAAAATGTTGTTTTGTCAAAATTTCAATAGGTATAAACCTGTCATATAGGCTAGGTGAATTTCAGGCTCTCTAGAAGGAGAAAGAGTAGAGGTGAGGACTTTAAAATAGCCTACCTTCCTAGGATATACTTTAGCCTGTAGACCCATCCCTGAAAGTTTCATTTTCCTAACCTAACCCCTTTCTGAGATAGCAAGAAGTCAATAAACTAGAATTTTACCAACTCTTGTATTTCCAGCTTCACATCTGTGCTCAATCCCTGTTTTTGAGGTTTTAAAGATTTGCAAATATATTTCTTAAATTTAGAAAACCCATTGATATATCCTTAAAACTCTAGTCAAATAAAAATATTATCATTTCAAAACTAAAACCAGAATTTATAAATTAATGTAGATGACCTATAATGTTGTGTTGTCCAAATTCCAATAGGTAGCCTAGCCTATAGACCTGTCATGTAGGCAAATTTCTAAGACTTATAAATAAAAAAAAAGGTTAACATAGTACCTTTGCAATACCTTCCTGCAATGTGTTTGAGCCAGGATTCATTGCTGAAAATTTCATTTTTTTTTTACCTAACCTGTTGTGGGATATTGACAGTGCTATTTCTAACAAATTTAACAGCAATCAAGCAGCAAAAAAAATCAAGAGATAATATGTAGACCTTATCTAGGCTAGGCTTAGTTTGGGATATATTCACACATCAGGGAAGTGCAAGTTAGTGTAAAATAAAGTACATTTTTGAATTTACAAACTAGTTTTATGTCTAGTACTTAAGAAAGGGAAATGTTTAGACTTGTGGTTCATAGCTTCTGAAGGAAACATGAGATTTCTCATTTCATACTCTTTTCATATATCATGTATGTTTTTTGATAATACACCCCTTCACTGGTCCCATGTACAAACCTTGGTAAATTTTGAGCAGTTTATTTTACTGACCCATAAATGCATTGATAATATCACTCAATTCTTTTTTTCATGCTCTCCAAATAAAATAATGGCTTTATTCAGAAATTCAGTGTTAAGCCCTTACAGACTCTCAAAGATGTCAACTTTGTTCTTATTTTAGGCTATATAAAATGGTTAGAAACAACAATTATCACTTTGTTACATGCAGAATAGTAGTAGTTACCATATTTTAACTACAGCTCCACTATACTGCCCCATTCCCTTCATTTGCAAATGTTTAGTCCAAATTTTGTATTTCTGACAGATTATCTGGTTCTCAATTTTGTCACAGTTTTTCAATTTAAGGGTAAACCAGTTTTAACAAGTTTTTAGGGGTATATCCAACCCACTTTATATGGATATAATTTGGACCATTAGGGGGGGGGGGGAAACCATCACAAAAGTGATGGCAGTGTTTGAAAGCAGTGTAAGATAAGGAATTTAATGGTATAGTTTTTATTTTAATTACATATTTCACTGGTCTCTGTTTTTTCACTGGCTGTTTATTGTCCTTGATCTTCTTTTCTTTGTGATTTTATGTTTATTGCATGTTTCCTTCAGAAGTGGCCAACCATTAAATATATACCAGAATTTGAATAAATAAAGAAACTTGGTTCCCCACTGAAAAGACATAGTTCCACTAGTGCAGTAATGAGTGGAAGAGAAAGAAACAAATAACAAATGCACAAATAATAACTAACAAAACAACAAATGAACACTAATACCAAAGTGCCATGCAGTTCATTTCCCATTAAACTCATTACCTTAAATTACCTTAAACCAAATTTGCCAGCAAGATAAGGTTGTAGGTCCTCCTGTAGGTTCTTGCTGGTGGTGAGTGATGTAATTATGTTGGCTCATATAAAACTTCTTGTAGTCTTTTCTAAACAACCATGTGTGAGTCTTGTATGTTATGCCACTGAGTAATTGACTCACCTTTTATTGTAGAACAATAATTTTTGTGTATCATAAAATATTATAGAACAATTGATGGAGGGGGCATTATGGGGGCAGAATTTTCTAGGAGAGAGAGGATGTAAGTGCTTAAGTAGCTTCTTGAAACCAAAATGTAGATGAAAATTTTACATATTCTTGTTTTGTATATATTTTTTATTTTATTTTATTATACAGAGGGGCAATTGTCCTAGCCCAAAGCTGGTGCCCATGAGAGACATCCCTATGAAAACATTGGTTGTATAGCTAATTTTGAAAGTCATAGAAATGCTACCCTTATGATAAACTCCTTATGTTTTAGACCCCTTCACCTCTTAATAAATTATTTGGAATAGCAAGATACAAACCTCAGAGAATCAGACAGCAAACTATTGTCTATTCTTTGCTAGGTTTCTGCTATCTCTGCAGTCATGATACCAATGAAACCTACAAAATCCCCATTTATAATTAACTATAGTGATCCTTTATACAAAATGATTGCAGCAGCAGTTGCAACCATGATGCTGCTAAAATGACTAACCAGGAAATAAATTCTCAAGGAATATTTTTCTTAAATTATCTAGTCAAAAGATAAACATGTGTCGTATTGTCATCTATATAATTATTGATTTCAATTACTATTGGCTAGTTTGCTCTTTAAAATATTCATAATCAATTAATCCTTTATATAAGGATTACTAGCTATCACAGTAACCCAGATGATTTACTAAGGGCAATCCTTACCTTAGATCTGCTTGTGCTGCCAGAGGCACCCAGGGCATCCACAAGACTTTGCAAACCATTTCTGAATTGGGCATCTGCATATATTTCTTCCCAATCAGGTTGAAGAGAAGCATGATATTGTGCAGATCAGACTGTTATGTTTGATGCAAAGTGTTCCAAGGTCTTCCCCATCTTCAGCTTCCATTTGAGCACCAATGTAAAGTGGCTTTTGGGATCTGAGTGTCCTGCATTTGGAGAGTATGGCCTAAGTATCTCCACCTCTGAACCCTAACAATATCTGTCACTAGATGCTGGATGGTAAGTTTGTAGACATTTTCATTTGTGGTTCTGTCTGACCAATGAACATTTAAAATTCTTTGAAGAAAATTATTCTTGAATGCAATCATTCTATTTTCCTGTTTCTGATTCAAACTCCAGGTTTAGGCTGCATAGAGGAGGACTGGGATGACATTGCTGTTGAACAGGCATAACTTAAGCCAGGTTGAATAGTTTTTTAACTTCCATATGCACTTGAGCCTATTGAAGGTGGTGTTTTCCTGACCTATTCTGGTCATTATTTCTTTAAATGCTGACCCTGTATTTTCCACTGTGCTTCCAAGGTATTTGAATTCCATGGCCTGTTCAATATCTGCATTTCTGCATCTAATATGAAGTGGGGAATCAGTAGTTGCCATTGTTTTGGTATTGCTTGAATTTATTCTTATTCCAAGTTGGCTTGCTTTTTTACTGACCCTGTTTAGAAGTTATTGCAGATGTTGCTTGTACAAGCATAGCATTGTACTGTCACCTGCAAAGTCTAGGTCACCAACTGTCACTTCAGCTGAAAGTTTGATACCATTGGTCAAGGAGTTACAGAGAATAAAGTCAATGATTACCACGAAAAGTAACAGCAATAGTACATAGCCTTGTTTGATGCCAGATAGAATTTGAAAGTATTGGCTTAGGTCTTTGGGTGTCTTGATGCTGCACTTGCTGTCCTCATAAAGAGCTATGATAATTGCAATTATTTTACATGGGATCTGCTAATAAAAAGGATCTTCCACAAACTTGCCCAATATACAGAGTCTTTTTTAAAGACCTTTTCAAAGTCTATAAAAATCATGTAAAGCTTTGAACACCATTCTCAATTAGTGAGCACTTGCAAAGTAAATATAAGATCAGCACAAGAATGGTTCCAGAAGGAACCTGTATTGTCTGTCCCTAAGGTGCTTTTCAGGCTCAAATTGTATCCTCTTTAGAATGATATGACACAATAGTTTACTGGGGACTGAAATCAAGGTTATTCTTCACCAGTTTCCTAGGACACTGGCATCACCCTTTTTGAATAGGCATATTAGTATGCTGTGCTTCCAATCAATAGTTACCTTTTAATTTCCCCATATTGTAGCAAAGAAGGTGGTCCAGGATTTTATCAATGCTGCAACTGAGACCTTTATCATATCTGCTGATATATTGTCTTCTCGTGGGGATTTACCATTCTTCAATTTATTGGAAGCTGCTTGAATCTCTGTGGCACTTTGGGGCTCCATACTAATGTTTAGGGAGAAGAATGGCGTTGCGGGAATGTTGGGTGGTTCTGTGGGTGGTGGCCCATTGAGGAGTCTTTTGAAGTGGCATACCCATAACTCGTTCACTGCTGCTGGTTTGGTCACAAGTACACCAGATGGGTCTTGGACTGGGTCACTGACAGTATGCCCCTTTTCAACAATGTCACTTATGATCTGATATAGGACTCTAGAGTCTCCACTCTTGGCTGCTTTCTCAGCAAGTTTGGCTTTGTTCTTGATCAGGGTTTGGTGGTCATTCCTTGTGCTCTTCTTTATGGCTTTGTCTGCTTTGTGGTAGCATGCGTTTTTCATGATTAAAGAGCCTGGTGTTTGGCTTTGAAGAAGAGTTTCTTTCTTGCATTTCCTCTCCCTTATGAGATTCCAAGTTTTGTCAGAGCCATTGGTCTTCAGATCGTTTCTCGTACCCCAGTATTTCTGTCACTACCATATGGAAGGAGTTTTTTGTGGCTTCCCACTGTTCTTCTTGGTCTAGATTTTCTAGTACAGAAAATGATTCAAATCTGTTAATAAGCTTGATAACAAAATTTCTTTTTACTTTGCTATGAAGTAGTTCGTCTAAGTTGAAACGTGGGTTTGGATATGGTACTTGTTTAAAATTGTTCTTCAGTTTGACTTTAAATTTGGCAATCATCAGGTATTGGTCTGACCCCACAGCAGCTCCTCTATGTGAACATACATCCATGAGGCTAGTGTGCCATTTGTGACTGACTAGGTGGTGGTTGATCTGATTTCTGGGGATGTTGAGGAATATTTATGGATATCACAGTGTTGGAACAAACTCCCACCAATAACTAGGTCATTTGAGAGCACAAAATCAATTGGAAGCTCACCATTTTCGTTTGGATTACCAACGTCATAGCAACCCATAGACCAGGGGCAATATTTGCTGTCGTCACCAATTTTTGCATTGAAATTACCTACAAAACAAGCTGTTTCATGTCTAGGTATATCACTGGCAACTGATTGCAGGGTTCTGTAAAATTTTTCCTTTACATCATTGCTTGCTTCATTTGTGGCAATTCATTTTGAACACAGACAATTCCAGCCAGCATGCTGGCTGGCAAACCTAGCAATAAGAATTCTGGATGAAACTGGCTGCCACTTTAAAAGGGATAGACTGTTTTTTGTCGTCATCATAAGAGTAACTGTGTTCTCCCCTTGACTCTGGTTTACTGAATTTGATGCTGTGTCCACTTGTCAACTTTTCAAGGCCTGAACCAGGCCATTGGACAGAGCAAGGATATTTAGATTGTGCTGGCTCATTTCCTTCAAAACTTGTTCTGTCTTAGACAACTGGGACTTTGTTCAAACGTTCCAGAATCCAAATTTGAAGGAATTTTTTGATGTCAAGAATCTTGTCCAGGGGTGTGCAGTTGTCATAAAAAAAAAACAATCAGATATGAGGCTATTCTCAATATATGTTTATGTTGCTTAGAGTTTTTACAGGAGTGGGTCGCAAGCCCACAGTCCAACCCTCCCTCTTTATCCTGGCTTGGGACAGGCAAGGTTATGTGACTGTGGGCAATAGTTCATTTTAATATAAAACTTAGTTTGTTCTTGACAGTGAAATTGTTTTTCAACATGTATATAATAATTTATTTAAATACTGAGAAATACATTTATGAAAAAAGAAAAAAAGCACTATTTGCCATTCCCCTACCAAGAAAGGCAATAAGCTTGGAAGGACAAGCAGGGTTATCACCCTTAGCTAATTAAAACCACATTCATATTGTACTACTCAACATAAAAGAAACTCAACTGATGAAGGAAGAAGGGAAAAAAGAGACAGAGGAAAAGACAAGAAGAAGACAGAAAACAAAAAAAACTAACAGCCAAAAAAAAAAATCAAAAAAATGCCTTGAATAGAATGACAACCCAGAGCAGGCTTCATATCAAAATCAGTCACAAGATAAAAAAAAAAAACTTCTTTGCCTGTGACTTGAAGGCTGGAAGACTAGGCACATTTTTCACGCAGTCAGGCAATATATTCAAAACATGGGGACCATAATGCCAAATCACAAATGATGCCCAAGTGGTACTCCTAAACTCATGAGTTAAGTTATCAGCTTTTCTTGTATTATTATCATGATGGTCTTTATTAAAAGTAGAAAGATTTTCAAAAGCAGGGCTGAGCAGGCAATTCAAATATTTATACAAGAAAATTCGCAACTTGGTGATCTTGAGTTTGGGATAAATCCATTAACTTATTCTTTTTAAAATGCTCATAAGCAGGAACCTCATCAGAATCCTAGAATTCCAATAATAATTTCAAAGCTCTATTCTGAAGTTTTTGTACTCTTTTGAAACATGTTACAAAATTACTTGCCCATGTGGAGCATCCATAGCTAATATATGGACAAAATATAGAAAAATAAATCATTTTCAGAATTTTTTTGGGACTAGATTTTTAATTCTTCTTATCACCCCAAGACCTCTGCTAAATTTTTCACCTATCACAATTGAATGGTTTTTCCAAGACAGGTTTTCATCAATTAAAAACCCCAAATACTTCATTGTTGCTGCTGTTTTTATTACATTTCCTCAAACCATGATTTGATCATTTCCAACACTTGACAAAAGTCTGGAAAATATCATGAAAAAAGTTTAGGGTTGACAAGTTTTGTTGAGAAAAAGTTAGAAATTCAGAGACTTCATTATGAATTTTATTATACAAAACATCAAGCAGAGAGTTCTGCTAGAAATGACATCAAACATCTGCTAGAAAGAGCAAAGCGTCATCTGTAAGCAGGATGACACCAGCCTTTGACAGGTAATGCTGCACTCTATCAATAAAAATGATGAAAAGGAGGGGTCCAAGGATTGGCCCTTGTTGGACCCCATGCTCTATTTTCTTTTTTGAAGATAAAAATGATCAATTCTGTACTATCTGATACCGATTGTTTAGATATAATGAAAACCACTCCAGGATTGAACCCTTCACTCCAATTGAGTCAAGAGCTTGAATAAGCTCTGATTGGTCCACTGTGTTTAATGCTTTTCTTGTATCCAAAAACACAGCTGTGGGTACGAGACCAACTTCAAATGTATCATTAATTAAATCAACCAATTTTAGAACTGCCATATCCATAGACAGCCCTTTTCTGAACCCAAGTTGGTTCTCCATTAGAATTGTATTCTTTTCAATATAATACCTTAACTGGGCATGTACCACTTTCTCATATAACTTTGAGAAAAATGGGAGAATATTTATAGGTCTTCAATATAATGGGACATCTTTTTTCCCTCCTTTATGAAGAGTAACCACTCTTGCAATCTTAGTGCTTCCAGGAAGACTCCAAGATCCAGAGAAAGGTTGATGAGGTGTATCAAGACTGGTAAGACACTCGTTTTTGTAGCTTTGATGAGTTTCAGTGAAAACTCATCCATACCGCTAGAATTCAAATTCGTCATAGCCAGGAATTATGCCACTTCCCATTCCAAATATCTTGCTAATTCAAAGGAATTCTCACTTGCAGATGTGCATAGGTTAGCCCGTGCTTGATAGCAAAGTTTTTTTTCAGTCATTTGCAAAGTAACAACACATAAATTCAGCTATGTGTAAGACGACCTTCTGTCATCTCTATGGCTCTCATCTCCTCCTTGGTATGAAAATTACCCAAAAAATTAATTATTGTTTTCCATGTATTTTTTATATTCCCTTAATTTTCATGAAATTAATTTTGGAATGAAGTTTCTGAGCTTTCCATTTTACTGAATTAATGTTCCAAAATTTTTAGAATTTTATAAAATTATCATCTGAATTGATCCTTTAAATAATTCACATAAAGTTGGTTTTTCTGCTTTATTGAAACCAGAATAGCTTTTGTTATCCATGGTTTCTTAGGAAAATTTCAATCAGGGCTTATTCTTTGCAAGGGACATGTTTCATTCATCACTATCTCACTGAAGAGGTCATATGCTGTATTTGGACACTTTTCTTCTATTACGTGTGAAAAGTTTGCTTCATCTATCATATTTGCAAAACTCTTTTGGTTTTTATTTTTTATTTCACAGTAAAACGAAGCCATTTCATTTGGTTTATTTTCCTTCAACTGATTCAGCTTTATTTTACTTATTAAAAAATCTAACCTGTTGGACACAATCACATTTGCATGGGATCTCTCAAGTAATCCACCATTAACAAAAAAAAATTGAATTAAGGACGCCAAAAGATGTGAAAACCGAGTTGGAATAGTTACAAGAGGAAAACTATTGTGTGACACCGTCATATTAAAAAAATCTGATCTATTTGCTCTTTTTAGTAAATCAATATTAAAATCTCCCATCATAAATTAATTTTTATTTTCATTGTTAATTTTATCTAATAACAATTCAAATTTATCTATAAAAAAAACTAATATCGCATGACGGATTTTTGTAAATCAATCGTATAATCATTTTTTTTTTTCAATGAAAAGCGTTTTGATATTATCTTCGAGCCACTGGGAAATTCCTAACCCAATATTGAGTACCTCCATTAATCAAAAGGCATAGATCACCCTGCTCCATGGTTGTCCCTTCTCTTTGCTCACAAACACATTCTGGAAAAGAGATATCCCAGGGTAGTGACTTGCTAGAAACAAATGTCTTACATATGCCTACAATTCGTGGCTTCTTATCTAGCAAACTTAAAATCTCACTCAAAGAAGAATATGCCGTTCTTAGACCTTGACAGTTCCAGAAAACGATTGCTCTTTCTGTACATTTTGAATGCTCATAAAGATTATTCGGATTCACATAATTACTTGGGCGACAATTCAACGAAAAATTGTCGATGCATTCATCACCCTCTGCAAGTGTCAGTTCGATGTTAAAAAAAAAGCTTTGATGTTGAAATGGGGAATGCTGGACAACTGAAAACTTTGGCAATCAAAAACAAGGAGAAATTAATTTTAAAAAAAAAACATAAGAAAACTAATTTTTTCATAGAAAAGTAAGGAGCCATATTAAACTTACGGCAAGCAGGAATAAATTCCTGTAATAATTCAAACACAAAGTGACCAAAAATGGATATTAAAGAATAAATGGAAGTCAAACGAACAGAAATTAAATAAACAATCATCATAAAGAAAACCTTAACAAGTGCTAGTATAAATGAATAAATAAGTCTTAAAACGATAACAACTTAAATCGAATGTTAAAATCATAGTTGAAGCAAATAAAAACCACTTCAGACAAGAGTTTGGCTACTCCTTCTTTCCCCTAAGTTTAAAAGTCTAAAATCTACTGCGTCGTTTGCGCTTTTCTGAAAGCGAATTATTGTACAAACATTTTCTTTTATGCTTGAAACATTTAAAATTGGAATTACAGTGAAAAAAAAATCTTGAATTTCTGAGTTTTCAGCAATTAATATTATTATATATCAAATACCCAGTTTAATTTTATTGGATCTCTCCAAGGACTGCTCAGGACCCATATAGCTCTCAATAAAAACGCAAATGATGTAGTAGGCTTTTAGAGTTGAACAGTTAGGTGAGAGAAGGGGGCAGTAGTCAATCTCTTCTTTTTCTTTTTTTTTAAGTTTGATTTGAAAATGTAATTTAAGTTTTACTGATTTACGATTTATTTGTTTAACTATGCCAGTACCTGTTGTTTGTTTTCTATGATTTTTATTTAATTTTTGTCCGTTTTGGGTTTCATTTATTCTTAATGATGATTTCTGGTCATTTTGAGTTTGAATTATTATAAGAATCTATTTCTGCTGGCCTTAAGTTTAATATGATTTTTTACTTCTCTTCGAGTTCTCTTTTGGAAAGTTTCTTTTTATTAATTTTCTAGAACTATTGATATTCTGAAAGTCCTTGAGTTTATAACTTGGAATTTAGTTAACCTCCATCACTGATATCCTGACAAAAAAAAGTTGCAGAATCAGGACATGTAATTTTGGTCAGGGGATTCTACATTAAAATTGTTCTGGTTCCATAGGAAAAAAAAAGTTTTTCTTTTCTTTTTTTTTTTGCTTAAAGGAATAAACACATTGAATTGAAAAAATAATCTTCTTGAGGGGACAGCTCTGAAGGGGGATTATCGCCACTGAAAGCTGTTTTCTGAGTGTTATTCTAGTTCTAGGTGTTTTCTTTTCCAGATCAGTCTTTTTCAGTTTTTCTGCTGGAGGAGGGTACAAATAAAACTTTAATAACGAATAGAAATTTGTTCATGTGCATTTTTGTTACGTTTTTATGATTTGGACAATTCTTTCAGGGGAGGTCAAACCCTAGACCCCCCTCCCCCTGGATACAGCGTTGGTCTTTTATTGCACGTCCATTTACGAAAAATGGCTGGAAAGTAGATTTTGTGTTTCAAAACCCTGATGAGAAAGGCCTCTGGCCTCCTTTTCTTAAAGTGTTGACTGTGCCCACTCATATTGAGATGAGTACAGTGCTTCATGCTTCTTTGTACTTTCAAATGTGTATGCATCTAATTATCAATTCGGTTCTAATTTGTCAGCAAAATTTTTATTGAATCTTCCTTTTTATAGGAGAACGTCAGCAAGTTGATTAAGGTGTATGATCTAATGCCACATCGTGGGCCTCCTGCTTCTCCTCGTGTTGTCCAGCAGTCATCTCGCAGCAATAAAATGAGCTCCTCCACCAGGAATCCTTCTTCATCATCACAGTTTTATACAGTTGAAGTTGGAGATACACGTTTCACAATACTAAAAAGATATCAAAATCTTCGGCCCATTGGATCTGGAGCACAAGGGATTGTCTGTGCAGCATATGATACTGTGACAGAACAAAGTATTGCGATAAAGAAACTCAGTCGTCCATTTCAGAATGTAACTCATGCTAAAAGAGCCTATAGGGAGTTTAAATTGATGAAACTAGTGAATCATAAGAATATAATTGGATTGCTCAATGCATTCACTCCACAAAAAAGTTTAGGAGAATTTCAAGATGTCTATTTAGTCATGGAGCTAATGGATGCCAATTTGTGTCAAGTAATACAAATGGATCTAGATCATGAAAGAATGTCATATCTATTATATCAGATGCTTTGTGGAATTAAGCATTTACATTTGGCTGGTATTATTCATAGGGATTTGAAACCAAGTAATATTGTGGTGAAGTCTGATTGTACATTAAAAATTCTAGATTTTGGCTTAGCTAGGACTGCTGGAACTACTTTCCTGATGACACCTTATGTGGTAACTAGATATTACAGGTAAGATGCTTTTATTTAACAAAACTGTGACTTAGAAAAAAACATTAGGAAACGAACCTATGACAGTCTTGAAGTCCAACGCCGTACCAACAGAACCAGACCCCTAATAATCTGATTTGATATATTGGTGTGTGTACCTTAATTGCGTAGCTTATTAATATAGTTTAATTGCAGTTGCTAGTACTACTTTTTCTCTTTTATGACTAATGACAACTACAATAATCCTATACTAAGGCAAACTGCTAAATCAGTTACTTTAGAAATTGTAAATCCATGTTATAAATCCATAGCTGTAACAAAACCGCTAAATTAGTAACTAGTACTACTTTTTCTCTTTTATGACTAATGACAACTATAATAATCCTGTTCTAAGGCTACTATTCTCTTATCAAACCCCCCATTTGTACATTCAAGTTTAATATTTAAATGACATTCCTCAAGAATAATAATCACCCCTGAAAAATTACCCCTCCAATTGTTTATCCATAGGGGGGGGGGGTCTGAATTGTCATAAAAGGAATTTTAGGGCAATTTTTTCGTGATTTTCAAGGTACATTCTTTCTATTAGTACGTTCATTCTTTTCAATAATTTTCTAAGGAGTGGTGGGGAGGATAGCTTCCCCTGTACTAAGGCAAAAATACGTGGAAGCAAAGTTTACTTGATTAACTAAAGTCATTAATGAATATAAATTATGATTTTATGTTTATCAAAAATAAAACCCATTTTGTAAATATATAGGTTCTCTTTTTCATAAGGTTCAATGCAAAAAAAAATAAACTTCAAATTGGGCTCCAGTCCTAAGAAAAGGAAAAGGAAAAAATAGAATATTGCACTTTAAAAGATGCATGGTTTCATAATTACAATTCTTGAAAATGCTAAAGTCCATGTTTTATATATTGATTGAAAAAGTCTCCTGAATATGCTATTTTTTCTCTGCGAATAAATAGGACTTGTCAAATACTGTACCTAACAAATTTCAGTGCTGAAAGAAAAAATTTAATGATGGCCAGCAATATTAAAACACTCAAATTTATTTCATTATTTTGATTCTTACTTTGTTATATCAATTAATGGTTAAAAGAATTATAATGATATATATAATACTTTTCAACTAGATAAAGGATAAAGATCCACCAGGGCCAATGCTGGTACATAAGGCGCTCAAGCAATTGCTGTGTATCTCTGTTAAAGTTGAGAAAAAGTAAACTGAAACAAAGGGTTTGTTGTTGTTTTAAGTCACAACAGTCCATTCCTTGTGAGGAGAAGGAAAGAGTGCATTTCTCTTGGAAGAGGGGGGGGGTAAATTGGAATAAAATTCATTTCCACATCACTGCTTTTCGATTTTATAAACGGTTTTGGTTCTTTCGACCAATGTTAAGGAAAAGATAAAATATCCCCTAAGATTGTTTGAGCCTTCACTTCAATCCCCCCCCCATCTGTGGCAATTGTTTCTTTTAAGTGAATTTGACATAAATTTTGGAAATCACTACCAAAACCAACTCTTCTCTGATGCCTTATTCTTGAAAAATCTATTATTTTGACTAAAAGTTTATCTTTGTTTATGCATGCTAGCAAAAAAAAAACTATGAACTGACCACTATTTACTATATAAACTTAATTTCAGAGTCTATAAAAACACAAGATACTAAAATAACTACTCCATTTCCATGAGACATACAGTTTAGGTTACAAGCAACATCTTCCTTTTTATTCTCAACCTTGTAATGGTCTGTTGTTTTGAGTGTCATTTTCGGGCCGTTTTTTTTTTTTTGTCAAGTTTCTTTTTTTCCATTAGATTCTCAAAAAGTAATTCGATATGGTCATGGGCGTTTCCAGAATTTTTTGAGGTGGGGATTTTGTATGTAGGGTGGGAGGGGGCTAAAAAAATCTTTTAAAACGCATCAAAAATTTGTTTAAATGCATTTTTTACGTTCTTATGAATCAAACTCTGGGGGGGGTTCAAATTCTCAAAATCAGGTGAAAGGGCCATTTTTTTTAATTTTATAATTTTGAAAGTGGGTTTTCTTCGGACCAATATCAAGGAGGAAATGTTCCAAGTGCTCCTGTATAGAAAAAAAAATACAAGCTGGTAATCTATTTGAAAGGGCAAATAGGAAAGAAGATAGTTGATTTTTATTTTATGCTTCATTCCATTTGTGGCTAGGCAAATACATATAACAGGCAGCACATGTAGGCTATAGGTTAATTTCCCCTTGTCCCGAAATTAGTCTTAAAATGCACTCTTTCTTATGAGACCCCTTTGATATTTTGAAAACAACCATTCCTATATTTTGTGCTTAGGTTTACATTCCATTTTAGTCAGTTTGTAACAAAAAATAAATTTAACTTTTTTTTGTTTTTTTTTTTTTACTGTGAGGATGTTTAGCTTGATACTTGGAGTTGGCAGTTGCTTTGTGCTCTTTCAAGTGGAGTGAGAAGACTAATCAGAAGTTAATTAGAATTTATCAGAATGAATTAGAAGTTGATTAGAAAACTAATTAGAAGTTCAATTAGCATGAAACTCATTTTGTTGTCAATCCACGCTCATTTGTTGATACTATAAACATACTATAATGCCCTATAAAAATAGTGAAGGCAGGGGTGCCTAGTGATATCCCCATAATAAATCTGAGTTACTGATTTCTTAACCCTCTACTAAGGGGACAAACGGCTTTTGACATTGATTTTTAAAAAAAAGATAAATTGGACATAAGTATAAGACATAATCTACAAATAATAAACCAATATAATACCCCTCACATGCAGGAAGATTCTCTTCTGAGATATTTACAAGTTTCCTATCCAAAGTGAAAATCAATTCTATTGAAAATCTATTGACTAAACAAAATTTAAATTTCGAAACGCTAGTCATTTGAGGATTAGCACATAAGTAAACCTCCCAAAGAGAACAATCACAGTAGGCCTAAAACAAGTCATTAAACTACAGAATGTCTTTGTATTCTCTGAACTTCATCTGAAATTTTTCATTTGGAGTCATTAAAATGATCAAATAAAAAAAAACAAGCTTTTTTAACTGAAAGTAAGGAATGACATTAAACTTAAAACGAACAGAAATTACTCCGTGTATGAAAGGGGCTTTTCCTCCTCAACAATCCGCTCTTTACGCTAAAGTTTGACTCTTTTTCTTAACTCTGCCTTTTAAAACAGTAAAAAACTTTAGCGTAAAGAGTGGGGCGTTGAGTATACGTAACAAGAGTGAAAGTAAGGAGTTACGAACAGAAGTAACTCCGTATATGAAAGGGGCTTTTCCTCCTCAACGCCCGCTCTTTACGCTAAAGTTTGACTCTTTCTCTTAAATCTACTTTTTAAAACAGTGAAAAACTTTAGCGTAAAGAGCGGGGCGTTGAGGAGGAAAAGTTTCAGTTAAAATAAACTTGTTTTTTTTTTTCATTTAGTTTCTGAACATTTTTTAATTAATGCATATTTTGATTTTGGCTCTCTGCGCATAAATAATAGAAACGAAATTTGCATATTATTTTTTTTTTTTTTTTTTTGCCTAAATAGCTTTCTCATAGTTTAATCGGAAGGTTTTCAGAAAATAAGGAGCGGGGGAGGAGGTCTAGTTGCCCTCTAATTTTTTTGATTACTTAAAAAGGCAACTAGAATTTTTAATTTTTTACGAACGTTTTCATTAGTCAAAAATATACGTAACTTACGAATTCACTTACGTAACGAACTTCTATATTCGTATATTTTCATTACATATATGAGGGGGGTTCACCCCTTCGGCAATACCTCCGTATGTACACTAAAGCTTAAATTTTGTCCCAATTCCTTAAGAATGACCCCTGAATCACAAAGGCCGTAGAATATAAAGTTAAAATTACTAAAAATACTTTAGCGTAAAGAGTGAGGTATTACGAGTAGGTGAACCCCTCATATGCGTAATAATTTCTGTTCATTTTAAGTTTTAATGCTGCTCCTTACTTTCAGTTGAAAAAACTTTTCATGTTTATTTTTCATTGTTTTTTTAATAATGCTAGAAAATCATACTTCATTGAAATTCTCTTCCCAATGACAAATTCCTCCATGGAAAGATCCTCCCACGTAACCCCCCTCAAATCCAAAAAAAATCCTCCTGAAAACGTCTGTACACTTCCCAATAACCATTACTATATGTAAACACTGGTCAAAGTTTTGTAGCTTGCAGCCCCTCCCACTGAGACTGTGGGGGTGTAACTCGTCCCCAAAGACATAGTTATTAGGTTTTTCGACTATGGTGAATAAAATGGCTATCTCAGAATTTTGATCCGTTGACTTTGGGAAAAAATGAGCATGGGTGGGGGCTTAGGTGGCCTCAAATTTTTTGGTCACTTAAAAAGGGCACTAGAAATTTTAATTTCCGTTAGAATGAGCCTTATCGCTACATTCTAGAACCACTGTAAATACGATCACCCCTGAGAAGAAAAAAAAATAAATAAACACGCATCTGTGATCTGTCTCCTGGCAAAAAAAAAATGTAAATTCCGCAATTTTGTAGATATGAGCTTGAAACTTCTACATTAGGGTTCTCTATGACTTTTAGGGGGTGTTTCTCCCTATTTGCTAAAATAAGGCAGATTTTCTCAGGCTCGTAACTTCTGATGGGTAAAACTGAACTTGATGAGACTTACATATTTAAAATCAATGAAATGGAGAACTATTCCTATCATAATAATTAGGTAATTTATTGTAAATAAAAGACGTAAAATTTTACCGTAAAACAATTAATTAATGTAAGAAATTTAATTTCGTGTCCCTTCTTTGGCTAAAATAGTGGTGTGTCAAAGAATGCACAAAAATAAACTTGAAAACACAAAAGCTATATTTGCTAGAAAAAATAATTGTTGGATTCAAGAAAAAAGGCAGTTTTGTTTTCTTGTTTGGCATGGTTCAATTCACTCCATGACTCTATGAACACCGAGGAAATTCTGAAACAATTTAGAATGAATTAAAATATGTCTGCCTAAAAACGCGCTCTTTTGAAATATCACCACCCCCCTCCCACCCTGAATAAATGATGTCTCCAAAATCCTTTAGCTGTATCGGACTAAATCATACCAATCACACGGGATTTGGGGGGGGGGCCCTCTCTTGGCAAGACTCTCCCTTGAAGAAAACATTGTTTTTTCTTCTGATAAAGGGTTCCGACGTGAAATCGAAATAATCTGTATTCTTTATTATTTAAAGTTAGTAGGTTTTTTTGTCCATTGCATTGTTTAAAATGTTATACCCGTTTTCGCTATATTTTCATTTATTAAATTCTGTAAATGGAAAGTTAGTAGGATTTAAAAAATGATTATATTGGATTTTTATTGAAAAATATATGAACATTTTTACAGGGAAATTTTACGTTGGAAGAAAGTTTGAGGATTTAAAAATGGTCATATAATAAGTTAAAACGTAATTTTTTTCAACTGAAACTAAAGAGCAACATTAAAACTTAAAAAAGAACGCTAAGAATCGGCTTTTTGTCACAATTCTTTCAGAACGACTCTTGAACCACAAGAGCCGTTGAGTTTGAATGAAAAGTATTTTGAGACTTTAGCGTAAAGAACAAGGGTTAAGGAAGAGCAGTTCCCCTCATATACAAAATATTGTGTTTTGTTTTATGTTTTAATGCTCCCTACATTCAGTTGAAAAAAAAATCACCTGTATTTTTAAGGACGAATACGCCATCGTGTGGCAATACTGCCTCGGAAACTGGAATCTTACTCGATTCCAGTCTCTTTCGTCCGATGGTTGTGTGGGCTCCATTGGGCCATAGGGATTTTGTGCCACAAAACGGCAAAATACGTCACTTTGCTGTACCACAATTTTTTGCTACTTAAAAGCGGAGGAAGACATTTAATTTTCGTTCGAATCAGCCTTTTTGATTTTCTAGGACTATTGGTTCCATGCAATCGCCTCTTCAGAAAAACCAACAAACATTCTCATATTCCACGAATCTGTGATGTTCTTCTCCAAGAAAAAATGCGAAATTCTGCATTTTGTAAATAAGAGCTTAAATCCCTGTATTAGAACTTTTTGATACGATAAATTTGAGGGCAGAATTTTTATCATTATCACTCACCCTTTTTAGGGGGGTTTTATTCCTTTTTGTTAAAACTAGAAAGTTCTTCTAGACTTGTGACTTTTGGTTGGTAATGAAGCATTCATAATGAGAATCCCGTAAAAGCTGATTCTATCTATTTACAATTTTGTGACCAAAACTCCTTTGTTAGTGTTGATTACTATTAGCCCAAATTCAGGTTTTTTGCTGGTATGCAAAAAATGTAATCTTTATGTTAGAAGGGAAAGATGTTTTACCATAACATCCACTACCAATGACTACTAATCACTTCCAATTACCAAAACTACTAATGAGTAATATTAGGGCTATTGCCCTAATATTACTCATTTTGTAGACTTAGTAAAAAACTCAAGGAAGATTATAGATTAATCCCCCCCCCCACAGATATCATTCTTTGTTAATTTGAAGGTGGGCAAGAGGGTAAAAAAAAGGTAATCAGACACCCTCTACCCCACACACACACACGCACACAAAGGCTCACCAGCCGTCCCCTATAATAGCTGATGCGTAATTACACATCATTACACATAACTTCATCAAACCTCTTAGTTAAAGGAATCAGTTAAATGAAGCTTTAAAATAAATTTCTTTATTGGTCTATTTTGCATAGATTACTTGACTCATTAGGAATGAATGTGCTGCCGAGAGAGTTTACTGCCTCTGAAACCAGGTGGCTGAATGTAGGCTTTTTTTTAATTGAATTGAATTGATTGGCCATCTCAAAATGGCAGGAAACGCCACTCTACTGTGGCGTAATATTACTTAAAAAGGGCCCTAGAAATTGTTTTCTGTTTGAATTAGCCTTTTTCCTGTTTTATAGGACCGTCAATTCGATGCTTTCGCTCCTGAAAAAATAAAATAAAAACGTATCCATGATCATTTTTCTTAAAAAAATCAAACTTCCGTATTTTCGAGATAAGAGCTTGAAACTCTGCAATAGAGTTTTCTGATAAGCCCGAGTTGATGCTTTAATTTTCATTAAGATCACCTCCCTTTTAGGGGTGTTTTGCCGCTTTTTCAAAAATCGAGTAATTCTTCTCAGGCTTGTAACTTTTGGTTGGTAACAGTAAACTTCAGAAATTTTAATTTAGAATTACCATAAAAAATGTAATATCTTTATGTATATATTGTTATCAAAAATAATTTTTAGACTTGTATTTAGGCTACTATTAGCACGAGTTGCTCATTGCTTAGAGTTTGACACCACATAGACAATATTTGTAGATAGTAGACAGTATTTAAGGAGGTACGAGTATATAGTGCGTTGTGATAGCTATCTGTTTGATAGCGACATCTATATAACATCTATTTTGACACGAACGTCAAAATACTAAATTTTACAGGAAAATCATAGGAGTCTAGAGGAGAGCTATCAGAAACATAGAGATTTTGAGGAGAGAACACCTACTCCTCATACACGCCTTCTACCATATGTTGTCTAAAAACGTTTGTTTTTTTTCAACAACTTGCTGAAACTTGAAATGTAATAGCCTATCTGTTTTTAGTATTTCCCTTGGCTTATATGGGGATTCCTAATCGATTTTTCCTGTTGTTAGCATTCTAGACAAGTTTATTATGAAGTCCCTTGCCGTTTTCCCCCTCTAGGCTAGTTCCTTTTTTAATTAAGTTTTCCTTTGTCAGGATCTTCTCATTTCCTAGGATAAAAATGAGATATCCACGAAACTGTTTACTTATCCCGATTCTGTCAAAGAACCGCTATCTAATTTGTCTAGTATTTAAGAAACGAATGTGAAAGGTCAAAAATTTAAGGGAGGATCAGAGGGCTCTCAACTGAAGTGGGGGGGGGGGGCTCTATATAGTACCTAGGTGGCTTGTCATAGAAATAGCTGTGAGACTTATATTTGTCAGATTTCATTTCTCTACTGTATTAGAACATGGATTGAAATATCCCGACCTTTAAAGTTGAGGGGGGTAGGGGGGGGGGGACTGTTGTTACTTATTTTCGCTTGTGCTAAATTTTGCTGGTGTTCTTCGAAAATTTTGCGATGAATACGGCTCCTCTCCCGCCTGCAAGCAAGGGTGGAGCTCCTCATTATTAGTTTTGAAAACTTAACTCTGCAGAGTTAACTATTTGAAATTTTTTTGAGAAGAAATAAGATTCATTGCTTTCCTGCCTCTAAGGAAAGAAGAAGGTGGCTAAAGTCCTTGATTTTTTATACAACTTTTTGCTAAAGATTATTTGTGTTGTTACGCTACTATTTAAAAAAGAAAATCACGTTGCAAATTTGTGACTTTTGTTTCAGAATTGCCGTTACAGAATAAAAGTTTAGACCCGTGGCAATAGGTCATGGATGATAAACCGCTAGTCTTTGCAATTACCTACTTTCATTTTAATTCCACCTCTACTCCGATCATTGATGCTTCTTTTGTTTATATTACAAATTTGCCATTTATAATCTCACAATTAAAAATTATCACTCGGGTTTAACTTTCGCCAAAATTTCTGGCCGAAATTACTTGACTCAGATTATTTCTTCCTGCTGCTAACACCTTAATAAAATGACTCACTGAGTTGTTCTTTCTCCGTGACAACTTTTTTTCCTATTCGCTAAAATTACTACTTAAGGATTCTCAAGAAGATTAACTACTACTAACAATTCACTGCCTCACTAGGTTGCCTGAGGCCAACGCAGTTATGCAAGCTCCTTTTCCGTCCCAATCTGTTCAAATCCTCCCTTTTTACACCCTCCCAAGAAATTACCATTTCCCTTAAATCTTTCCTTGCGACATCCTCCCGCCCCTTTCGAGGGTAATCTCCTTTTCGTTTGGCCCTAGACAGTTGCCCGACAAGGCTGATCTTAAGCAATCTATCATGCTTCAATCGTAGAATGAGTACTAGCCATCTCAATCTTTTTCTCAATATAGCCGTAAAATGCGGGATCGGCCCACATTTTTCGTACAACGTACTGTTCGAGATACGGTCAGTCGCCGGGTGTCCAAAACAATCCGTAGGCAACTTCTCTGGAAAACATTTAACAAATCCTCCTCCATTTTTGAAGCGCCCACGCTTCAAAACCCTACATGGCCACTGTCATCACTGTAGCTTCCAATATTCTAATCTTTCATGAGTTATCAAAATCTAACAATATGCATTCCTTTCCCATTTATCATGTTCTGAGTTGTCTGCTTTTAAAGTTGCACCTTCTAGAGCTTTCAATTTGTTAGAGGTTGGAGGGAGAGGAATTATGTAGCAGCCACTTATAGGTATTTTTTGTATTTTTTTAAAAAGCCCTAAATTATGATTTTACATAAAGCCCTTTCATATACTGCGCAATAGCGCTGCCTAAGTAAAAAGCGAAGTTTTTTCCACTTTTTTTTTTTTTTTTTTTTTTTTTTTTTTTTTTTTTTTTTTTTTTTTTTTTACCATGGCACTTTGAAAGGAGTTGTCGTAGAATCCAGAAGGGACTCATTCGATTGGAAATTAAAATTTTAGTGCCTTTTAGAAAATCAAAAGTGATTGGAGGGCAACCAGTCCGCCTCCGATGCACCTTTCTTATCCAAAGATATAAGATCAAAAATTAGTCATCGTAATAGCCATATTGTTCAGCATGATTGAAAGGTCCAATAATTGTGTCTCTGAGATGACCCCCCCACACACACACACACATGGCTCTTAGGCGAGGGTTTAAGCTATACAATTTGCCCTTTGTTTACATGTAGCATTTGTTATTTGGAAAGGGGATAAGTTTGACCTTTGGTGTCGAAAAGGCCAGGGGCATTCAGATGGAACGTTCAGAGAAGGTTGAAGGGAGTGTTGAACTAAATCAAAACACACTATGTGTATGTGGGTTGTCGAATGGGCGTATCTCGGGAATGGCTTTGGGTATTAAGTTGGAACTGTCAGTGAATGATGAGGGGGACGCTCAATTGACCAAAAGGTAATATGTGCATGCTAACTCTACTACTACTGCTACTAATACTAACACCACCGTAGCAATATCTTATCACCAGTATCTTAGGAAAAGGCTTAGCGTACTCAGTTGAATCTTCCAGGGTATGATGAGGGGGATGTTCAACTGATCAAAAAGCAATATGTGTGCATTGCAACTGTTACTACTACCGTTAGTACAACACTACTATTACTACTGTTATCGCTCCCGTTACTGCTATTACTCCTAAGACTAAGAGTGTAAAGCTGAAAAGTTCATGGAATTATAAGGGAACAGTTGAACTAAATCAAGACCCTCTTTGTGCATGCAGGCTGTCCATAAGGCGTATCATAGGAATGGCTTAGGGTATTAAGTTGGAACTTTGAGGGAATGATGAGAGGGATGGTCTATTGACCAAAAAAAGACAATGCTTAAACGCTACAGATTACTCGTTTTTAGTTTCATTTATGCATTGATGAGTGTTTCATGGTAGTTTTACGCTTGAAAATTTGACTTTATTTATGTTCATCTTTGGTTTAGTGTACCTCTTCACTTCTCTTAGAAAAATTTATTTTCTGAAAAAGTTGTTTTTAAATTAATACTGGAATAAGTATTAGTTTGTTTTAGTTTTAAACATGTTTTAAAAAAGGTTTCATTCGTGAAAAGTAAAGAGCGAGTCCAAAGGTTAAGCTGAGCAAAAATTAGATTCTAAGAAATAGCAAGCCTAAAACAATCGGCAATTGCAATGAATGAAAAAACAGCACTTAAAACGAACAGAAGTCACAACGAGCAATGAAACTAAACTTAATAGTAATGCAAACTACCACAAGTAAGGGTTTTTCCATCCCTAAACCTCCCCCACCCGAAAAATAGAAAAAGGCTTGAATGTCGCTTTTGCTTTACTGAAAACGAATCTGAAGGCTTAAATTGAAAGCTTTGTTTAGCTAATATTTTATTCTATGCATTTGAAGGAAATGGGTTTAAAACAAAGAAATCACAACAAAAATATTTTTTTTAAACACTAAAACTCTTATGAATTTTCAATGATGTTGTTTTCTGTCCCTCAACGTCCCGAAAGGCTATGGTGTCATTTGTCATGGTACTTGCTATGTAAACGAAACACTCAAGAGTTAGGCTTTTGGTTAGATCTCAGGAACCCGTTCATTTGTTTTTGTTTTTTTGGTGTGTTCATTTGTGTCTGTGTATTTTTCTGCTATTGTCTTTGATTGTTTCATATTTTTTTTTTTTTTTTTAGAGCGCCAGAAGTGATCCTAGGGATGGGATATAAGGAAAATGTGGACATCTGGAGTGTAGGGTGTATTATGGGCGAGATGATACGTGGCTATGTTTTATTTCCGGGAACTGACCATATTGATCAATGGAATAAAATCATTGAGCAGCTTGGTACCCCGTCACAGGACTTCATGAAACGTCTTCAGCCAACTGTTAGAAATTATGTTGAAAATAGGCCGAAATATCCTGGTTATTCATTTGAAAAATTATTCCCAGATGGACTTTTTCCTGCCGATACATATTCAGAGAATAGTAGACTGAAAGCAAGCCAAGCCAGGGATTTATTGAATAAAATGCTTGTAATTGATCCAAACAAGCGTATATGTGTAGACGATGCTTTAATGCATCCTTATATAAATTTGTGGTTTGACGAGTCGGAGGTCAACGCGCCTGCGCCTGGTCCATTTGACCATAGTGTTGACGAAAAAGAGCATACTGTAGAACAGTGGAAAGAACTTATATATAAAGAGGTTGTTGAATATGAAGCTAGTCAGAATGGACAAAATGAAGATTTGGGAGAGTCCTCTTCGAGGCGGTAGAAAGCTGCTCAGTTATTTTAGTACTTTGGCTGGCGTCGTTAAACCTTGCTCAGAAGAAATTTACTTTTTTCTTTCTTTATAGCTATTTGAATTATGCCCCTATATAATATAACTGTTTTAATTATGCCCTATATAATATTGTAATTGCATAGTATGTGCAATTGCTCAAAATTTGCACTATACAATACGAGTATATTTTAGTATATTGACAGTGAAAAAAAAAGTTCTACACTTTTGAGCTGACTACTGTTTTATCTAAGCACATCCTAAACCTAAATAGAATAACTTGTAACTATGAATTGGTTATTTTTTAGTTAAATTATTGGATCAGTTGATTTAACATTGAGCAGTTATGATTACCGAAACTTGCGTTAGGCCTTACTTTATTTTTAATCTTTTTTTGCTGTAATCTTAAAACACTTGAAGCTAGAATAGTTCTAATCTTTTCGAATCCTTGGGTTCCTGGTCCGCAGCGGGGTTTTCCTCTCTGGTGAATTTATTGCCGAAAATTGGACATCGTCCATTGTATAGAAAAGTTTAACAGTTAGTTTGGACTTCCCGTTTGTAGTGTTAGATAACCGAATACCCTTAATCATATCGTTATAATACAATAAAAAATCCTTTTTACTTTATCAGTTATTCCAAAACCGCTCTTGTTCCTACTGAAAAATGGATATAAATTCTCATATATAAAATGCGTTGGTTTCAAACTAATTTATAGGAAAGTTTTTCTACCCTAGCCGTTAAGCTTATGCCTAATGATATATCAGTGACCTGCCCCACAATAGGCAATCTATAGGCAAATAGGTCTTCTTGATTGACTATACAAACTTCAAAATTATCCAATTTGAAATAGTGCCGCAATTTCCGATGATATTAATCCGCCTTTTTTTTAACTTTCATTCACTCATGGGAAACGTTTAAAAATCATTGTGGTTCCAAAGAATAACCTGATTATTCGGTTAGAAGTTGAGTTTTCTTTTTAAGGTAGTCATCTTTTTAGATCAATATTTTCCGGGTTGAAGATTTTCTGGTATATCTAGTCTGATATATTCCCTACCTGGGCTGGACTCAAGTTCTGAAGCAGTATTTTTATGCTTTTTGGGACAAAATTCGAGCCTAGGATTGCTACTTATTCCAGTGATCAGTTTCATTAGAATATAGGAATCAAATTATATCCGTCTCACAGACGGTTGTGGTATACAGTAGTTTAAACAGGACAATGTGTCCGATAAATGAATCGTTGAGACACTCAACGAATTAGGGTTTCAGGTTAGCGGTCAAGAGCCATTGATGGCACAGAGCGTCGACGTTTCTATTGGTGGGCCTAATTTACTGGAACAGGTAGCAAGCCTGTCGCCCAACCTTGGGGCAGCTGGGATCGAACCTCAGAACCCCAAGCAGATATGAGCAAACTGCGCTATCACAAGTTTCAGATGATTTGATTGTCATAAAACCTTTGAGAAAACCTTGTTTGTTATACCAGTTAATTCAAAATTTTTTTGGCTCAAAAATGGATACAGATTATGAATTTTTTCATTATTGTTTAGATAAAGCTTGTGGTGTGTTGCTTATTTTCAATACATTTATCAGTTTTAACTTGTGTAGATAAATTTACAGTATTTTCTTTTGTTTTCCTTAACTATAAATATGAAAACTTCACAACAGGTTGTTTATTAGTTCAACTATTTCTTCTCAACGTGTTTAACGGCACCGTATGTATAGTGAATGGTAATGACAGTCTTATGTTGTTTTCTTTGTTCTTTTTTTCTGTGTGATGAATTTTTCGTTATAGTTTAGGTTTTCTTTGCTCAGGGTTGTTTTTTTAGAAGGGATCTAATCTTAAACTCGTTGTTTAACACTAATAACTATAGAGGGGGCAGGTCTGATTCTTTTGAAGATCTTACTTTTTAGACTGCAACTTTTCTTTTATTTTTTCTCCTTTTCTAACATTAGCTTACTAAAAATAAACACAATTCAAAAGTCAAGATCTCCAATCAAGCCTTTTTAGTTCTAGAAGTTTAATTCAGCTTTTAAAGGTGGACCTTTTTTCTTTCTTTCTTTTTTTTGGGGGGGGTGGTAGACTTTTATCAGTTGTTGTTTTCAAAAAGTTGACAATTTACATGATTATCACCAATTATTATGTGTATGACAATGAAAGAAAAATGAACATGTGGTGTTCCTTTGTTTTCACAATCTGGATTGATTTGAGATTAAATCCATGGGGTCATTTGTCTCAAATTTATATTCAAACCAAATCATAATCTTGAAAGTTTTGTTCAGACAAAGAAAAAAAAATATCACGTGTTAATTTTTCTTTCATGATTATAAATACCTTAATTAGGCAACATTAAATTACTCAAGATGCACATACTTTAAACTAAAATCTCAAAGAAGTTGAGACCTGGGCGAAAGTTCCAGCCCCCTTTTGGGCCGATAAGCAGACACATTTTCCCTCTTTTTTTCATTCTTTTTTTTTTTATTAGTATCGCCATTGTTGAGCTTAGTATTATTATTGTCAAAGATTTTGTTTTATTGTTGTAACTAATTTGTAAAGAAAATTGTAAATAGATCACATTCTCCCTTTTATTCTTCTTTAACCTGGTGGTTGAACATTAATGTGATGATATTTTTGAATTTATTTAGTATTGTAACAGAATAATTTTGCCTAGAGTACTCATAACTATTGTTTAATTTATGTAGTTTAGCTAATTGTGCAATAATAATTGAATTGTTCTTCTGTTAAGATTGTGCATACTTTCCCATAATGTACCAGAATTAACTAATGTCCCTTTATTCTCTTAACCTATGAAAAGTATAAGAATTTTTTTTTTAGATAAGCTTTAAAAGTTGTTTTTTCTGTATATTAGCCAAGAAAAAAAGATGTCCGCGTACTTAAGTGCGTTAAAAAAACGGATTTATTAGAATGTGTTTAAATGTTGAGCGTTCTTCAAAACATGAATATTTCGCTTATTCTTTATTTTTTAGACAGGGTCTCTTTGTTTAACATGCCTATCTGTAAGGTTGTTCTTTTTTTTTAGCATAAACATTGATGTTTTCTTTTTTTTAGTAGTTTTTCTGACAGTCTTCTAAAATGGAAGCTTTGTTTTTCTTTTGAATTTTTTTGTGGAAAATTTTGGAATCTGAAATTCTAGACCTCTGGGCATATAGGCAAGCTGTGTTTTTAGTTTTTTTTTTAAGATAGATGACCTCAAGTCCTTCAAATCAGGTCACTTTGCGGGACGTATAAAAGTTACAATGCTCAATTTCTTATCTATATCAAGGTTTAAACTTAAATGATGACCCCCACGCTAAAAATAAAGTAGATATATAAAGGGTTGCTTCTTTTTTGATATATTGGCTTGGCAAGATACGGTCCTGCCTTTTCCAACGTCATAGCTTTGAAAATCTTCTATTTATGTCCACTTTTTTCTATTGCTATTTGTTTAAGTTTGTAGTGGACAAGGGGGTCAGGAGGTTTTTCGATGCAGTATTACCATTTGAGGAACAAGGTTCTCTTCGTGGTTGCAGTTTTATTTATGTTTAGAGATGGGGTAGTCCACTCTTTATCCTGCAAATAATTAACTATCCTACGAACTGAAGCTGTTTCCTCACTGTGAAAGTTCTTTTTTTTTATTTGAAAAGAGTGTTCAACTGTACATTTATGTTGTTTTTTTTTTATTATTATTTCTTCGTTTGTTTATTGCAAAATTGCATAAAATTTAAGCCCCCAAATTTCAATAATTGCTTTTGAATAACTATGGTATGGTTCGACTCCGTAGTCCTTTGAGAAGGATGAAGCTCTTTATGACCCCCTCCTATCGACTCCGTAGTTTTATTTAAGAATACTTTAGAATGGTTCTCGAAAGCTGTGGAGGATAACAAACTTCTTTAGTAGAAAGAATCCTTCATAAAAAGTTGATAATATTTGACGTTATGAGGTGGTTACGTTTGTAATGGCTCCATTCTTTTTTAGTCTTTGCAGATGTTGAATTTTTATCTTAAAAATTAGTAATAATAACCCTTCCTAATAGAAGAATTTTTATTTATTTAGGTGAATACATAAAACTAAGTTTAGTATAAGTAATGGATGGTGGTCATAGAACTAGAAAATAGTATAGAAGACAAGTTGGGTAAATATCGTCGGAATCGATCAAGGGTGTATCCATGATTTTGTTCACGGGGTTTTATTTTTTGCACAAGTGGGGGTGGTTTACAAAAATCTTAAGAGACCCCTTAAAATTGCTTTATATGTGTTTTTCTTACCTTTTTGTGAGTTGGAAAAAAATTTGGGGGAGGGGGAGTTTAGACCAGTAAATCCCCTCTGGATACGGCCTTGGATTCGACGAATGCTAATCTTATATTATCGAATGCTGGGTATGATTTGGTGTCAGTTCTAAAGGTTTCTAATGAAAAAAGGCGAGCATTTGCCCTCTATATAAATTTAATTTTTTGTGGTGCTGATTTACAGTTTCAAATCGTACGAACAGTATTTTGGTGTTCCGTCAAAAAAAAAAATTTTTCTTGTTTTGTCTCGCTTTCAAAAATCAAATGTGACATTGATGCTTTTTCTCTATCTGACTTTGAATTACCTAATAAATGAAAATATCTATAATATATTTTTTTTTCATTTAAGTGGTTGCGCTGGTAACCTGACAAGGTGGCACAAAAAATATATACATATTAAAAAATTAAAAACACCCTCCCACCCAGACAGTTATAAAAATATATGTGTGCCTGAGGCTTGACACACACTTTACTCACGTTTCTCGAGAAACTAGAATTACAAACGACTGCTGCACTAAAGGTATATACCCTTTTAAAGGTATCCCATTGAAGGTATAATTTGGCGAGATCGGTCAGATTCAATTTATCATCGCAACTTTTATCAGGAAAGGTGGATGCTTGGAAGATCAGTTTTTTTATCTGCACACTTGGCCTGATAAAAGGTTTAAAGATCCAGTGTTAGCTTTAGATATTTGGGAACGAAGTCGTGTTGGTATAGGCTTCTCATACCAAATTCCAACTTTTGTTGCGCATGTATGTTGTTAAACTCAATGAAGAACATAGATCATTCACAAATCTGGCTTTTTTTTTTCTCGACAAATATGGTTGTAGTGTGGTTCTGGCAATTCAAACTATGTTTTATTTCAATCAGAGGTAAAAAGAGCGAGGGGAAAATTTAAACCCAGTCTAAGGTGCAGGTTGAGAATTTGTTTTTCTTGTATTGTTTGTTTTCTTTTCGTTTTTATTAATATAATGACTGCCATGTATTAATTTCGATATTGTGTTTTGTTTCCGTCCTGTTTTGACAGTTTCTTCTTTTTCTTTGCTAAAGTAGAAAATCTGTGAGAAAGCCATTGGAAAAGAAGGCGAGAATTACTCGAATTTTGTGATGTTTTGCTTTTTTTGGTCGTTGTTTAAAAAAAGAAATGCTGTGTTGTATTGCGATCACGAGAATAAAAACATTCCACGACGTTTTGTGTTTTTGAGATTACGTTCATTAGCGCTTAGGTTAGATTTTGCCAGGAATTGAGCAGTGACATGTTGCGATCGTAAGAATGTAAACTTTCAATGTTTAGAGAGCGTGTTCATCGACCCTTATTTGTTCGCTAGTAATTTTCCTTCGGTGGGTGGATTCAACGTCGCTGATGCAAAGAAGTTTTGTGACTTGGGCTAATGCTTGATTTGCCTCTATTTTAGGTCAAGGTAGGAAATTTGTTTTTCCTGGCCAGGAAATTCACTGGAAAAATTTTCTCTATGCAAAATATTGTTCTTTTTTAGATCGGTACTGAATTTTTTTAGACTACACGAGGAGTGGATTGTATTTAACAGTCTCATCTAATTTTGATTTCTTTTTATTAAATCTGTCAATAGATATTCGAACTAACAGCAATTCGTCAGCAGACTCTGCCTTAAATAAGTTATTTGTACTGCAACAGCTGAAACATCAATGTTTCTCTTTTATATGGGTATGCATAAATGTCCAATATATCGATAAGTAACTATTGGTATCAAAAACCACACGATACATTTCCTTCATTCACACGGCTGCGCTTAAACGTTGGATGAGTTCTTCGACGGATTTTCGCGTGATCTTATATTTTGTGGTTTGAGGCAAATTGCAAGTTACTTCTTTGTGCCAAAATAACTTCAATGGATAAATACAAATGAGTAAAAAAAATCTCCATCCTTGAACTGCTGAGATGCCACTGTTCTCAAGGGATGTTTGTTCTATAATTGGGATTGGTAATCCTTAAAATTTGCATCTTTTCAGGAATTTCGTGTTTCTAATCGCTTACATATTAGCAAAACGGATATCAATCAATGGTGATTCGTCTTAATGGTTGCCTGTTTCCCACCTACATTAAATACTAATCACACTAGAACAGAAATAATACAAGCCGAATCTAATTCTTTGCTTTGCAACTTCTTCCATTAAATATCCTATTGATAGAACCACAAGAGTTTAACTAGGGTAAAATAATTCGCCCGCCTATAAAAATATGTCAGTGTTTACCCTATAATGATGGAATATTTTACATCAGGATAGCGTGTGCACCGGAATGTCAGGATAAACAAAAAGGAATTGTTTCAGAGAATTTAAAACAGTAACGGACAAATAGCTAGATTTTTTTTAAAAAGAAATGTAAGAAAGCAAATGTGTTCATGAGCTGGGAGATCTTTTCAGTGTATCCGAACTTGCTACTTAACGTACCAGGACCTAATACAGGACTTTCAATTAAAAAAGTAAGTTAACTTACGGCCTACCAAAAGTCAAGAAAGATACGGGGTCAACTCGGAAAGTGTGTCAAGACGAGGTAATGCAAGGGAATAAAGAACTTTATTCTGTCATTGTTTGTGTTTGAACAAAGCCTAGACAGTAATTTAGGTCTTTTTTTGCAGGCTGCAAGCTTCCTTCGGGCCCTTACTGTTTAGGCAAGTAGTATGCTCCTAAAGTGCTCATAACTAGAAATTTTGAGATATGAATTTTGTGTATGATATATCCTTGTTTAATTTTCAACTGTCCCAAAGCAGAAATTAATTTTGAGAGAGAATATCGAATGTCTCAGTAGAATGTCTAATTCTTAACTGTCTCAAAATACTTCTGGAGGAAGGTTATTCAATTGGAAATTGAATTTTTTTTCATTTTTAAGTCAAACTAATTGGAGGGCAACAAGTCTCCTCGCAAGCCCTTTTTAGCTGCCTTCCCCCACCAAAAGCCAAATATGGTCAGAAAATTTTAATAGGTATTTTGCCCAAACTAGTCAAGAAATCCAGTAGTATGCCTCTGGGGAGGACACAACCTCCCATAATCCCTGGGGCAAACGTTGCAAATTATCCAAGTTGCCCACTGTTTACATATACGTTTTTTTTATTATTGGGAAAGCGAAGAATATTTGATTCTGGTCATCGAAAAACGCCAAGGGTATTTTCATGAGACTTTAGAGAATATTGAGGGGGTTTTAAACTAAGGTAAAAAGATAATGTTGAGGTTTCCAAAAGCATATTTCTGCAATATCCAAGGAATGCTGTTACTACTAACAAGTCGGTGCAGCTCCAAGCCGCCCGATTTCAACACAACAGCGTACGCTCTTTTTCCGTCACAGTCTATCCAGTTTTACTCCTTACCCTCTCCCAAGAAGTTCCAGTTTCCTTTAAGCTCTTCCTTACGAGTTTCTTTTCATCCAATCCGGGGACAAGTTGCTTTTTATTTGGCCCTAGATAGATGACCGAAAAGAACGATGTTTGACAATCTATCACCCTTCAGTCACAAAACGTATCCTACCCATCTCAACCTTTCTCTCAATATAGCCTCTACAAAATGGGAATGAACCAAACTTTTCGTACGGATAGTTATTTGAACTATGGTCAATCAAATGGGTACCCAAAACTACAACTAGATAATGCCTCTGGAAAACATCTAACAAATCTTCTTCCGAGGCCCCACCGTTCGGTAACTATACTGGACCAATATCTTCACTGTAGCTTTTAATATTCTAGTCTAAAGTCTCCGAGTTACTCTCCTTCTCTTCTAAAAAAGTTCCAGCTGATGAAAAACGCTCTGGGCCTTGGCTATTCTACTTTTTACATCTTCATTGAATCAGACATCGTCATTAATAATACTAGTCATGTTAATGAAGCTATTCACTTGATTGATATTCTCGTTACCCAGTATCACCTCTTCACTTTAATTTATTCCGAGCCTTAGTGACTAAATCTTCTCAACATAAGCTTTCAAACCCAATCTTGCACCCTCAACTCTCTAAAACTCTAAAAATTAAATCATTTTGCAAACATTTTTATCTAGGATAGTCAAGTCTTCTGCCATATATAAGTCTAGGATAATTTTACCTTCCCATTTGATTCTGCGCTCTTCCACAGTTTTAGCCGGATTCCATGGAACGAAGTCCATCAAAATGATCTATATAGATTGGATAGACGACAATTCTGCTTAACTCCTGGTTCAGTAGCTAACCAGATACTAACCTTATTTCCTACCTTAACCGCAGCAATGTTATTCTCATACATAAAATTAATCACTAATATGGTCATCTGGTATACCATTCAAGGATAGGACCTTCGCTTTTTCTATCGGCTGAATCAAACGACAGCTCATAATCTACACAACTGAGGACTAAAGGTGCTTGATGACTCAGGCACTTCTCAATTGTTAATCTAAGATAGAAAATTTTCCCCTCGCATCAATTACCCTTCGTAAAACTACTTTGTTCTTCTCCTAAAAGCTTATCCGCAGCATCTCTAAGTCTAAGAAAAATAATAATACACATTAATTTATTCTGTATTGAAACCCAGCTAATACCTCTATAATTACTACACTCACTCTTAATACCTTTCTTACAAAAGGATTTAATTAGTTTTCTAAAATCGGAGAGTACTTCCCCTTTTTCAAAAACCATTTTCATAACCTTCAATAATTTGTCTCTAACTTTGCAACCTTTATATTCTAAAAACTCATTTACCGCACTATCAACACCTGAGGCTTTACAATGTTTTGATCCTTTTAGCCCAGTCACTAATTCTTCTTCCCTAAACAAAAGTTTTATCACTTGTGAATTGTCATAAACTTCTTCATTCTTCTCTATTTCATTTCGTATAACTTTGTAATTGCGTAAGACATTCCCAAAGCGTTCTGCCAACAATCTCTTTTTGCATTTTCCTTGTCATTAATTGAGCCCCGCTTCTATTTTTAAACGAGAAAAGTCCAGACTTACTACTTTCTCTCAATGCCAATGCAATATTTTACTGTTATGCCGCCCGGCTGCATCTTTGAGATCCTTCGCAATTTTATCCATAACCACCAGTTTACGCCTCCTAATTTCACACTTTAATACCTTTTCTGCTTCCCTTACTTTTTTCTTACTCTAATATGATCTGTTTCACACATAATGCTTGTACAAGCCCTTGCTTTTTTCTAACAAGCTTAAACCGGTTTCACTAATATTCATCGTTGCATTTCAAAGTTTCCTTCCTAAGACACAACTTTTCCTAAGACAAGAAACTTTTCAATGGTTTTCCATTGATTGACATAATTTTTGATATTATCACATTGATATTACTTTTCAATGGTAAAGCGAATTTTTTATATCTTCACATTGAGAATCTTGCATAACACAATTCTTATTGCTATTATGGAGTTATTTTTGAAGTTCAAAGAGGGGGGTGTGCTTAATAAAAAGAAGAGCTTTTTTAACCCAAATCATCCAATTTATACACCGGTGCCGCGCCCATAAGGGAGGGCAGGCGGCGCGAAATATAGCAGTGGTGATGCGCCGCCGCAATAATTGTTGACGGCAAACATTCATGTTTTGATCAGTCTTTCTCTATTATTGGCTTTATGTGTAAACACATTTGGGCCCATTTATGAGTTAGAAATTTTGTGAGTCGCTGGCTGTTATCCTCAATTATCCTTAAAACTTACTATGTATTTTCTTCTTTTATGGCTATTTAAATAAAACCAGATATGTACAGGAGAGCCTTTGGAACCTTGTTCTCAAGAAATCTCGTATTTCTTACGATTCTCCAAGTCTAACCATATATTATAACATTTTACATTTTCAAATGCTGCTTACACCCACCCATACAAGTGTCTAGGCCTAGACTACAGGTTAAAATGCCTGTTAACAGATTTTTTGTATGAATAGACAAACCAACTTTTATAAAACTGATCCACTATATAATTATATTGTTTTTACATAAACTTGGAAGCCTAAAAGTATGAATTTTTTTTTAATAAAGGACTATCTTCGTAACACTGTGCTAGGAATAGCAAGTCTTCTCTTCATAGGTGGATCAAATGT
Organism: Artemia franciscana; assembly: GCF_032884065.1. NCBI lineage: Eukaryota > Metazoa > Arthropoda > Branchiopoda > Anostraca > Artemiidae > Artemia > Artemia franciscana. Next base: position 36,495,384 of record NC_088880.1, on the reverse strand, counting down.
CCTATCTTTATCAATTACATCAAATATTTAGTAAAGCATTTGCACGCTTCTCCTGATGCTAAGAAGCTGCTCACACCAGAGAAGCATGATGTTCATCTTCATCCAAATGTGATAAATTATGCCAAGGAGCATGGGGGTCATATTGCTGACAATACCATTCCATTGCATCCAACCATTGGATATTTCTGCCTTTGCTCCCCCTCCCCCCTCCCCAAGTGTCAGTGCAACCAATCCATGGATATGCGGATGGTCAATAATCCTGGAAAAATCGTCACCATTTACACCCCAGCTGGGTTGATAGGAAAATCTTGCCGCTTAGCTTTCATACCATTAAACGTCCAGAAGGGATTTGGAAGGTATGTCACCTTTCAATCCAGATTGTTTTGATAATGAAGATCTATGCTCTTAAATACAGACCAACCAAATATTTTTTTCAGCCCATGATGCTGGTGGCAAATTTCAAAGCTCACCAGAAATATAAATTTATAAGAAATAAAGCTCACAAGAAATATTGATTATTTGCTACACCAAGGTATCTTGAAATAGAGAGGCCCTTAAATCTCAAGTCCATATGGAATTCTGGTGTCTGTTCGAAAGACAATTGTCTACTCAATGGATGCGCAACATTAACTAGTGCTGAATAAAACTCACCCTGCCAGCACATGACATTCTTACAAACTATTTGTGTGCGCATCTGTTTAATTTTGAAAACTGTACTTGATTTCTAAGCAAGAAAATTGAAATTCTTAACCACACGAGAAAAGAAAAGCTCCAACATTGTGGTTAAAGAATTGCCGCAAATTAATTCAGAGTCGACACTTCGGCGGCGATCAACCGGGCCTCTCGTCAGTGGCGTTCGATGCATGCGCCGGCGTGGCGCCGGGGTCTAATCCAAATTTTGTGCATCTAAGAGTTTTTCATGAGAAATCCCGGGGGATAGTTCTCAGAAACTTTTAATAATAAGATTAGACAAAATATCAGTTAGCTATCTTGAATCTTGAAACTCGAAGGACGCAATTTAAAGATACGATCATGATAGAAAAAGTTAACATTATTCTTTTGAATAGGTATAATTTAGTATGACGATATTAAAACAATTTTGTCAATTCATTACGTTGTTTGGGGATACTGTCAACTTTTGGGATACGGGGACTCGGTGACACCGAAAAGGGACTCGCTTGGAAAATGTGGACCATACTTCGTTCTTTGGAATACTTTTTAAAGCCACCAGACCACTCTTTTGTCCGTGAGGCCCGTAATTATAAAAAGCTAATTCTGATCAATCCCAAGCGCCTCTTTAAATGATCTATTCACCCATAGTTTTCAATTTATTCGTTTATTTAAATTAAAGCACTGGCTTTTTGAAAAGCATGACAGTCATTAGTGATAGAAAACCATTCTAATAAATGTTAAGCTTATTTTACTTCCACAGAAATTTTCACAACCTAGTCAGCTCTTTTTTTTAAACCCCATTCATTAGTAGAATTATCCTTGAAAGATCATTTTTTATCAATTACTCTGAAATTTTAGAAATCTTTCTTATCATATATTACCCACAGGAAAAAGTCTTCGACTTTTTCTTATCTGGTAACGTGGTTGCAGTGGTAGCTACAACCTAATAAAGGACGAACCTTGGCCAATGGCAACCCAAAATCAATTATTTTGGTCCGAATCAATAAATAATAAACCATTAGGAACCAGGCAGCAGAGTCACTTTGACATCATATCAACTTTTCAAAAGATACGTTTGTTATATCGTCTTTTCAAAAGATACGTGTGTTACACCATCTTGTATGTATGTATATGTGTATTTATTTTAGTGTGTAACCATGAGTGGGGTTGTTTATGGTTACAATCAGAGGTTACACCTAGGGGCCAAGACGTAGCTCAAGTATTTTTATGGGGGGAGGGCAAAAGGGGACTCCATCTGGAGAGTCAAGGGCTATGGGCTATATAATCATTGTTTCTCCAAATGCACCCCCCAAAACAACAAAAATGCCTAGGAGGTTGGAAACCAGGTCAGTTACCCTGGGGTGGGGCCACGGCAACTTCCTTTAAAATGAGCCCATGAATAGCTCTCTATGATTTTCCAGTGCCCCACTAGCAGTGAAAATAAAAAAAGAGGATGCCTCAGTGCTACCCATGCAAAAAAGTGATCTTTCTTGCTATTCAAAGTGGAGGGAGGGCTCCAAGTCTCCTCTAAGGGGTTTTCGGCTATGAAAATCCTAATCGTATACTTTTTGCTCCAATCCGAAACTATTTTCGAGCAGCTCAGGCTATTCATCCTATGTTAGGGTGCAGCCATCGCTCCAACTATCATAGATGGCAGTCTTTACTTTTAACATCAATAAGAACACTCCTGTTTACCCTAGTATCTTGTATCAATCCTGCCAGTCTTCAATTTACAATAGCATAATCGATCAATTTGGTCGCCTCACCACCGTGGCCGTACCATGTTATTTTATGACAAAATACTGTAATTACTATATCTAAGCTAAATTGTCACATCTACAAAATTGCATTAGTTAATAGCCGTTGTTATTTTCCTTTCCTACACCAAATTTACCTAGGCTAGATCACCGTCTAGCCCTATTCCTGCCAACCTGAAAATTAAAATTCCCAAGTAAAAATACCCCATTTATACCTAAAATCATTTCTGTTCGTTCTTGTAACTTTATGTAAAATTCATCCAAGTCACTACTATCTTCGAGAGTCGGTTCTACATGGGCATATATTACTATAAGTAATACTTTACACTTTATAGCCGTAAAACGAGCAACTATAACTATATTATTAATACTTTCTCAACCAAAGTAAGACTTGGAAGCTTCTTTATTTATAATGAACCCTGCTGTCTGCCTATTTATCCCATCCTTCCTGCCTGAGTAAATAAGTTCTATATAATCTAATTTCATATTTACTACCACTGGGAGGTGAGTTTCCGAAACTCGTTAACGTCTCAATTCGTCAGTCAACAGCTAAGTTAAAACTTTCGTTGTACGTTAAACTAAATCCAAAGAACACTATGTACATCGAGGTTGTCAAAATGGCGTATCAGCATGGAGACATGAAATTTTTGTCTATGGAGACACCCGGGACGCAAAGTTAGTAGCAATGATTCTTGACGACATTTGGTCCAAGTCTTTCAAACACTGAGCATTAATGGCCCCTACACTCATGATTTTGGAGGTGTTCCAACAGTTTTTTGTAGGCATAGCCAGAACCGTTATTAGTAAATGAAGTCAAATGCATTTACTTAAATATGCAAGCAGTTAAAACAAATAACAAGATGATGTTCAATATTCGTTTATATTCATGGTTGTAATCTGAAATCAACTAAAAAAGAACTTTTTTCAAAAAGAGCAGTTGTTCAAACAAAAATAAAGAGCTGCATTAAATCAAAGCACTGGAGCAACAATGTAAAATAATAGTAGAAACTTAGAAGAAATCACAATCATTGAAGCAAATGAGACCCAAAACAAACGTAAATTGCAGCAAATAATCCAGTCCACTTAAAACGAGCAGAAATTACCACAAAAAGTAGTAGGGCTTACTTTTGTCCTTATCATGTGTTATTTTTTTTGTACTACATTTACCATTTTGTTCTTACATATTAAAAGCGTTTGAAGACGTTTCAACTTTGCTTCTTATTTTGTTATGCAGGTCAAGAGAGGGAATTTAAAAAAAAAAAAAAATAAGCGGATTAGTTCCCGAAAGTCCCCTCGTTCCTCAGCATCATCAATATTTTATCATTGAAAATTCCCACCAGACCAAAGTATACACTGTTCAAAGAGTATTTTGTAGTAGATTGAAGCATCTTCTTCTTTCCAATTAAAGTTGGGATGGATGAACCTTGTGTTGTAAGCATAAATAAATATTTTGAGTGCAATGATGCAATGCAGTGATGATGGTGAAGTGGGGGGACTAACTACAAAAAGCTCCGCGAGGAGCGCTAAACCGGTCGAAGGCCAATTAGTTAGGCATATATTTTGAGGGTTTATCATCAAGGCGCATAAATAAGCAAAATAAAAATTACAAGGATCGTCAACAGAACTTTTTCAATCTCCCAAGAGAATTTTTCTTATACCAGCAGCGCTAATACTATTTCACCTTCTTCCCTATAAGTTTACGTTCAATTTTGTGGACAAGACCTGGCAATTTTGTTCATCTATTATCGGTGTTCATCTATCATAGTATCGGTGTTCATCCATGAATTGATCAAATTAAATCAATGTAACATGATGGATTCTCGAATTGAAAAATGAAAAGAGGATCTATAGTAAAATGACGGTGTAAAAATAGACTCCCAGCTATGAAACGTCTACTCCCTATAATATGTTCTCTGATGTTCATTTCAAATTTGACTGTGAGTATATACATAACATATTGTCAAAATCTTGGTCGAAGCCCTCTGATTTTCCATAGTTAACTATAGAAGTTTTATAAAAGTTAAGAGAGTCATCTATTTTTTCTATGTCAAGATGAAAGGTAGCGCTAGATAATAACGAGAAGGGAAAGTCCAAGATTCAAAAATGCAGCTGGGAAAATGCCAATTATGGCGAAAGGAATAACAGCTAGTCGTGCTTTGGGCCAAAACTATTTAGCTTTTTCTGACCAGTACCGCTGTTTAAACAACTACTATCACTGATTCATGCAACCAAAGAAATAGTACGTCTGTAACTTCAAAAATCATTTCTTTTTGTCGAAAAAGGAAAAAATTATAGCTTGAAATTGTACATTAAAATCGACCTTTTATTGTTTTTACTCATAAAAATAACACTGAATTATTAAAACGTTTCTATTTTATTGTGATGAAATTATGAAACAAATCAAAATTAATCAGCGTTTTAACGTTAGAGGCTTCCTTTGTTAGCATATTTTTCAATTTTCACGCAGAACCACACACAAAAATACATACACAATTGATTTTATGCATAAACTATCAAAAGAGAGTAATTATAAAGGTCTGGTGCTCGTCCCTTCGAAGTTTAGTCAGCTGTCGACGTTCAGTTCCTGAACACACGACCGAGTCTTAAATGTAATGATCCGAAAAATAACCAACCTACTTCTTATTTTAGATATTATTTGCCAAAGCCAAATGTCATATTTAGGCCATGTTATGAGAATGGGGGCCCTCAGAGCTACCAAGACAGCCTACAGGATTGACCACCCTACACCATCCACGCCAGTCAGATCTCTGCTTTCTGAACACGTTTCTGGAGCCTAGTGGAAAGATATAATGGTGGTAGCCGGATACTATAAAGACTCAAGATTCCTTGTCGATGCCCTAATAGCGAAAGTGAACCAAATTCATTAAACTTTAGATTGGTATAGTTCCAACCTTTGCTTTTGACAGTAACTATACAAGGTTGTCTCAATGAAGGTGAATTGAATGCCATGGTTCTAAAAGTGCTTTTTGTCACTGGTGATCAGGCCCTTGACAATTTAGCAGCTTGTCTGTATTTCGAATGCTGGTGAGATGCCTTAATTGTTCTTCTTTTCTTCATAGTTCGATTATTTTTATTCTTTTTTTTACATGGAAGACACATTATTATCAAAGACTACGCACACTTTTTTCATATTCTGTAATTTATATTTATTTTCATTTAAATCCTTTTTTACTTTACGATTAAATCACAAAATAGGTTTCTTTACTATTCAAACTCTAGGGTGTGAAGGGTAATTTATTCAGACTTCGGAACACGCCTTTAAAATATATATTAATTCTCAACTGCTGGCCACCGAGGTCCATACGTCTCATTTAACTAACCTCACCGTCTCACTATTTTTACCAGTGTGCTTAAACACTGAGAAGGTTTTAGAAACAGTACCAAACATTGGAGTGCTGGAACCAATGGTCCCATGAGATTCTGAGTTTTGGGGGGTAAACAAACACACTTTTACTTACTTTTCACTTGAAGTTCTTAATAGTTTTCACTGGGGTTTCAGAATTTAGACAAAATGAAACCTCGACTTTTTGTAGACATACTAATTTTGAAAATATCCATTTTTCTGTTATCAAGGGGTGAGACAGATCTATTTACATGTCATACAAATAAAAATATTTTTTCTTGCTTTTTTATTCAATTGCTGTATAGTTTTCAATCAGGCTTAAAATAGAATGAAACTGTGACTTTCTATAGATTTGCATAATTTCGACAATAACTTGCCTGTTTTCTCCCTCATGAAAAAAGAAAAATCCAGGAAAAAATGCACCGAGTGGGAATCGCCCGCTAGTCTCCAGCAAGGCAGGCGAACTGTTTCACTGGACTAGGTATGACACAAAATGTTTTTACCTGTATATCCTGAGAGCAACTGAATTTATCCTAGATTCCAAAAGTTAGAGAGGAGGGGGGATGGCTTATAGTCAAAATTTGCATATTTATCAAAAGCCATACTTTCATTCTACCTGAAGCCTGACACCAATGGAAGCTAAGTAATTGAAGAGAAAAGTAAGAAAAAGTACGTTAATTATACGTAACAAAAAAAAATTAGAATTTCACAGCGCCATTGGTACCGACGCTGGAATGTTTGGTATAGTTTCTAAAATATTCAAAGTGCACAAGCGCACTGGTCAAAAATAGTGAGACTGTGTTAAAACTTTGCTAAAACAACCCTGAGAAATGTGGATCACGTTCACAGCCATGAATCTCGCTGTAAAGAACTGCAACAAGCTGATTCCGATCGGGTCTGTCACTGCGCTGCATTTCATTAATCTAGATCGCCGGGTGGAAACCAGTTTTTACAGTCAAGATTGTGAATTTATAGTCCAGATTGTCGCTGCATGTTGGAGAGAAAAATGTTCTTGCATGCATGCTAAACATTTTAGAAAGACAAATAATAGGTTATAAAAGTTTATTGATACGACAGTTATATTATCCAAAACAACGACTAGCCAACTATAATTCGAGTATTCGTGGTCACCGAGATAAAAATAAAGACTATTTAGAACCTAAAAAACAATAAAATACACAAATATATGCTCTTAACTTCGATATGAATTAGCAACAACGCTACAGATATTTAAAAGATAACCCTTTTACAAATGATAAAATACATAACTATTCGCTCTAAATCCGACCAGCATTAGCAGCAATAAAAGACATTTAACCTAACCTAACAAATTACAAAATCCACGTGTTCGATATGCATTAGCAGTAATAATCAAGATATATAATCTCTTGTTAATTAAATTTACATCGGGTACAAAATTAATTAAACGACGTTATGCCGAAGGCATACAACCCACATGAAACTCGGACAGAAACAATTGGGTTTAACTTCAACAAATTGAGACATAAAACTATTTTTGCGATTAATGCCCAACTATTGAAATTACAAAACATTAAGATAACCATATCATAGCCCATAAAAAATATTCGTTCGAAGAACTTCCCTAGAAAAGAGAAAACGATGATATAAATGCCGATTCATTTGATCTATCAGACATCCCTTCCCCCACGCCAAAAATTATCATATGGAGTACACTAGTTGAAGAACGATTAGCTTGAACGTGAACAACGTGAACTATTTACGTTTTTACTACCCACGTCTGCTTGCTATAGTCAAGCAGCTCGGGGCATTGTACGCTCGTTATCATGACGTCAGATTGACGGGTTTTTTTTTGCTTTAGTTTATATTTTACGAATTTATGTTGCTTCTGATTCTAGATTAAATGGATTCTAAAATTATGATTTAAATAAATACTGTGTTATGTTGCTTCATATAATTTATAGTTGCTATATATTTAGTTGCTATATAATCTATGTTGCTTCTGATTCTAAATTAAGTGGATTCTAGATTAATTCTAGAATTATGATTTAAATAAATACTATGTTATGTTGCTTGATATAATTTATAGTTGCTATATAATTTAGTTGCTATATATTTAGTTGCTATATAATTTATGTTGCTTCTGATTCTTGATTAAGTGGATTCTAGATTAGCTCTAGAATTATGATTTAAATAAATACTATGTTAATAATAATTAACTGATTCTAGATTAAGTGGATTCTAGATTAATTCTAGAATTATGATTTAAATAAATACTATATTATGTTGCGTCATATAATTTATAGTTGCTATATATTTTAGTTGCTATATATTTAGTTGCTATATGTTTGGTTGCTATATATTTAGTTGCTATATAATTTATGTTGCTTCTGATTCTAGATTAAGTGGATTCTAGATTAATTCTAGAATTATGATTTAAATAAATACTATGTTAATAATAATTAAAATCATGTTTAATTGTTACTCTCTGGGCAATATCTTCATATTACTATGGATTTGACATAACAATTTGACCAAAACATAAGCAATCAAGTATTTATAATTTTTGAATTAAGAACCCATCTAAATTCGTATAGAATACAACTGAAACATTAATCAAAGGAACGATGCTGTCACTGATAGGATTCGAACTTTTGGAGTCACAATTAGCACAGCAGAATTTTTATTTGTATAATTACGATTTGAAATAGCTAATTCCACAAGTGACATATTTACCTGAAAACTATAGTCTTTCAAAATATTTTTTTTTACTTCGTGGGTTGTATTCATTCTCAACTACTCTTATCACTTGTAAACCCTGATATTAACAACATGCAGCTCTAAGTCAGAGTTTCAAAGAGATTCTTACAGCAAGTTATTTTGATAAAGGGTTGATTTACGCAACAATAAAAGTTAACTTGTTTTTGATCAAGACCTAATATTATTATTTCAACATTATCAGGTCGAATTGCACGTAATTGATAACAAGTGAAACTAAGAATTAAAACAGCACTAAAAGTAGGAAATTTCGAATTTAAGGAAACATACTGCCTGTTTCCATTGTACTAATAAAGCTTTGTGAACTACAATTTTACTTAGTGATTTAATGAGAAGGTTAGTTATCAAGGCCGTATTAAGTGGGGGGGGAAGGTTTTTTTAAAAGTTTTTCTGTAAGCCCCCCCCCCCCCTCGAACAAAAATCGTGGATACGACCTTGTTAGTTGATAACTATTCATAACATGTTCAGCAACAATAGCATCAGTCGTACTCTTAAAGAAAGAGGAGAAATATAACCAGGGTTGTCTGGTAACATAGAAACAAAATATAACTGGGCAAAATTGAATTATAATAAAACTGATGAAATAAGATCTTTTTAAGAGCAAAAACCATACGAGGAGAGTTGGAAGCATATGATAAATCCTAAAATGTTTGTTTCAGTAGTTATAATAAGTTAGGCAAAGAAAAATTTTTATACTTTGTATAGAACTTATTCCTTTTAGAACTACAAATACATTTATTCCTGGAAATTTATATTAGGAGCAAAGGCCAATGCCAGGAAAATAGATGTGTATCTCAAGAAAAATTGCCAGTTCCAAAACTGAGCATTGGGCAAGGTAATTACCACCCTTTGGCAAATATAAAATTCTCACAGTTCAAACTTCTTCGCTACACTAAATTTGCATAAGATTCATATAAGCTATAAATCAGGTAACTAAATAGTCGCTTCGTTTTTCTACCTTGAACAAGATTTCCAAGTTTAGATCATACTTCTTCCAATCAACAATTGAGGTAAATGGTCTCACTTTCCACGCCTTATGGCTTTTCAAAGATTTTTTCCGGGATTTCAACTTGCCCAGCAATTCAAATAAGGGCAGTATTTTCTGCTCCAACCATTCTTGTACAGTATAAACATCAAATATGTCATCCATAGCTTCAATGAAGTTTTTTGCTAAAACTGTAACTGAAGAAATGAGGCTGTTGAGCTCAGATGTTATTTCGTCAACACGGGATGGCTCGGAGAAGTTGTAGCGAAGATTGTAGTCTGTCATCCAGCCTCTCTCGTAAGTAGCAGCTTTCCAAGTCTTGTCCACCTAGAATTGGGTTTAAGATTCTTTCGTTATTTCATGTTACTCTAAAATTATTCTCTTTGCTTTTATCAAGCCATTAATTAATTATATACTTTTAGATCTTATTCACTTAGAATTATAATATGGCTTATTTAAAATAAGAAATTTTAATATGCCAACTAAATTTATCAAATTTTTGGATTTCCTTTTCTATTTCGCGCCTTTTTTTTAAAGTATGTACAGAGTGCATCGAAAAGAGCCAGAGCAAAGTTTTGAAAAGTCAATATTCAAAATTTCATAAATTATCCAACACTAGTTTAGAAGTGTGTCCAAGAAATTCACTGACTTTGATCCAAAAAGTCTTAGAAGGTCGTTTTTGGGCTTCTTATTCCGCCAGTATGTTGATGTAACTACTGTATGAACTCCTATTCTCTGCTAGACAGAGAAGATGCGGTATGCTGATCGATAAAAATGTATCTTTTCATTTGCTTGGGGGGATAATCTAGGCCAGGAACCCTATACCCTACGGCGAAAAGTACATATTTTGAGGTTTCAAAACCTCTCTCCCCCTCCCACGCAAATAATTGGTGGACAACAATTTAATTTTTAGTAGCAGCTTGTATTTCTGTTCAAACATTTTATAATAGCCTCGTATTTTTTGGACTATACATACAAGTTTAGGGACAAATGAACAATCGCGTGCCAGCCTCCGAACTGCTTTAAAAGCGATTGGCTACCTCGGCATCTCGACTTGAGCCGCCTCAAAATTGTTGCGTTGAAATTCGTAAATGACAGAAATATACGTCATAAGATGACAGAAATAAGCACATTCCTGAAGGACAATCTCTTATCTGACTCGAAAGATGCAGTAAAGGTCACATTAATGATCCCTCAACCAATTTACTACATTGACTGGTTCGATACGGTTATCTCTCATGAAAAAAACAGCCACACAAAACAAAACAAATAAATACCCTTTGATAGAAACAAAACAAATATCTCCTTGAGGAAAAAAAAACCCACTAAACTTCCATGATGAGGATATAGGACGTAGAAAAACATAAGGTTTTCGGACATGATGATTTTAACAGCATAACTTTCTTCAACGTTATCCAATTTTTTAGGGAGTATATTGCCCATTTTATGAAACTATGTCAATTCTCCGCAAATAAATTTTGATGAGTAGCATTAAGCTCCATAGATTCTATATATTTTAATATATACATCTTAAACAGCACAAGGAATGCAATTTTATAATTTATGCTCCAAAATTGAAAATCCATGTTTTCAATGAAGACAGAAGAAATTGTTGCTGCCTGTCAACCACAGGCAAAACCAGGATTCGTTATTCTTTTTTTCCCAGTAAAAATTTCATATAACCATCCAAATTTTGAACGGTAGCATTTCTTGTTCCAACAGCCTGACAGGTCATAGTTGACCATCAACTATTTTGATGGTTGATGGCTTGACATGAGAAGCCATCAACCAAAAAAGGAAACCAAATTCTTTGTATTCTGTAAATGCATTACAGAATTTTAATATAAACAAAGAATTGGAACGTTTAGAGTTACATCAAATAAAGGGATTGGTTAGTTTTCTTGCTCTTTGCCAGAGATAGCAATTTTCTCCACCTTTTTTTTATAGCAGCGAGAAGTATTCGACAAAAGAAAAAAACCATTAACTTCTGCGGCATGTTGGGCTACGGCACATTCTCTTTTTTATAGCAGCGAGAAGTATTCGACAAAAGAAAAAAACCATTAACTTCTGCGGCATGTTGGGCTGCGGCACATTCTCTTTTTTATAGCAGCGAGAAGTATTTGACAAAAGAAAAAAAAAACATTAACTTCTGCGGCATGTTGGGCTGCGGCACATTCTCTTTTTTATAGTAGCGAGAAGTATTCGACAAAAGAAAAAAACCATTAACTTCTGCGGCATGTTGGGCTGCGGCACATTCTCTTTTTTATAGCAGCAAGAAGTATTCGACAAAAGAAAAAAACCATTAACTTCTGCGGCATGTTGGGCTGCGGCACATTCTCTTTTTTATAGCAGCGAGAAGTATTCGACAAAAGAAAAAAACCATTAACTTCTGCGGCATGTTGGGCTACGGCACATTCTCTTTTTTATAGCAGCAAGAAGTATTCGACAAAAGAAAAAAAAACATTAACTTCTGCGGCATGTTGGGCTGCGGCACATTCTCTTTTTTATAGCAGCAAGAAGTATTCGACAAAAGAAAAAAACCATTAACTTCTGCGGCATGTTGGGCTGCGGCACATTCTCTTTTTTATAGCAGCAAGAAGTATTCGACAAAAGAAAAAAACCATTAACTTCTGCGGCATGTTGGGCTGCGGCACATTCTCTTTTTTATAGCAGCGAGAAGTATTCGACAAAAGAAAAAAACCATTAACTTCTGCGGCATGTTGGGCTGCGGCACATTCTCTTTTTTATAGCAGCGAGAAGTATTCGACAAAAGAAAAAACCATTAACTTCTGCGGCATGTTGGGCTGCGGCACATTCTCTTTTTTATAGCAGCGAGAAGTATTCGACAAAAGAAAGAAACCATTAACTTCTGCCGCATGTTGGGCTGCGGCACATTCTCTTTTTTATAGCAGCAAGAAGTATTCGACAAAAGAAAAAAACCATTAACTTCTGCGGCATGTTGGGCTGCGGCACATTCTCTTTTTTATAGCAGCAAGAAGTATTCGACAAAAGAAAAAAACCATTAACTTCTGCGGCATGTTGGGCTACGGCACATTCTCTTTTTTATAGCAGCAAGAAGTATTCGACAAAAGAAAAAAACTATTAAGTTCTGCGGCATGCGGGGCTGCGGCACATTCATAAATCTCTAGGAGGACTATTATACAACTAATTAGAGGATAATATTACTATTATCTATTTGTATCAAATAATTACTTTATTACAATAATTGGTTATTTTTCTTGCTCTTTGCCAGCGATAACAATTTTCTCTACCTTTTTTTATAGCAGCTAGAAGTATTCGACAAAAGAAAAAAAACAATAAGTTCTGCGGCATGTTGGGCTTGCGGCACATTCATAAATCTCTAGGAGGACTATTATACAACTAATTAGAGGATAACATTACTATTATCTATTCGATATATTACCTATTTATTTCTATACTTATTACTTATTTATAAAATTACTTTATTTGCATCAAATAATTACTATTCAGTAACTAACTTTATCTATAATTTTAAAACATACATAACTATTAAAATATTTTTAGGTTTTTTTCCTCAAAGAAACGGAGAGAAATCACCCCCTACCTACCCTGGAAAAGAAGAAAACATTAAAAAAAAACTAATGGAAACAGAATTATTAGAAACATTCAGATCCAAATCTCATTGAAAACAAAGCTCCTGTTAGGCAACCCTCCCCATGAAAAACTTCCCGAAGACACTCATCTTAGATGGCAAAAAGGAAGTGGTTGATTGTCCGAATGGTGTCAGATAAAAACAAAAACAAATCCTCAAAAGCGATCTCCTCGCTCTTATTAGTTTTAGCAAACTGCAGCAGAACTGTACCCAAAAATAATAATGATGAAAATTTTGGCTCATACCTCATTCTGAAGTTTTTCTAGCCGGTACAGGGCTTTGAAGAAGGAGGCTCCAGGAAAGAAACAGTACGCCAGCTTGTCCACCAGTTTTGGATCATAAGTTAGATCAAAAAAGCTTTCATACTTCGGTGAGTTAATGCATTCCAATACTTGATACACCTTTTTTGCTATTGGCAAATCTATACGGGCATTAGAAACTAAGCTCAGTGTCATTGCAAGAGATGGTAGAGATCCAGGAAGTAACTCACATAAAACGGCAAAATGGTCATACCTCTGCCATCCTGTCAACACTAGACCACGAACTCCATTTTTAAATCTTGTGCCTTCACTTCTCATTACAGCTAACCAGTTGGCGTTGTTATCAATATGACGTTTAACTTCCGGCAAAATCAACGTCTCACCAAAAGCACCTTTGTATGCACTAGCACTCCAAAATGTTGAAAACACATCAGAAAACTTTTTCCATTCCGTCTCGGGTACAAAACGATAAATATCTTCCGCGTAGACCCAGATCATTGGCTCAACAAGATTGCCAATACCAGAACGCTTGAGTTCTGAAAACGTCATATGAATCATCATATCGTGCCATACAATCGGTATGAAGCCCTTGTTCCGTACAAATTGCGCAATTTTAACAATATGCTGTAGAAAAAGCGAATTGCGATTTTTCGTTTTGCAAATGTTGCACTCCCCCAGATAGAACACCTCATCACAGCCAATATGAATAAATTTCGAGGATTGGTGAACGGCAATTATCTGCTCAATTAGATCAGTTACAAAATCCAGTGAGCTATTTTTAGATGGACATATTGCTTGTGGAGATTCATCAACTTCCCTAAGGTGTGAAAATTCTTTAAGCTTTAGCGCAAGCTCTAAATGTCCAAATGTTTGTACTAAAGGAATTACCTCCAAATTATAACTACCAGCTGCACTAAGCATTGATTTGATCTCATTCAATGAATAGGCGTTTTTCGCTTTAATGATTGATAAATCGTTCGCATAAGGAAACATATCTTCATACTCGAGAAGCACATGAGTGGCGCCAAGCTTTGAAATAATCTGAAACACCTGCTCCAAATATGAAACTTTAGGTGGGGCTCCCTTCAAGTCAAAGTGAACAACCCGTTTTTCTGGTATGAAAGGGGCAGCTCTTATCTCAGGTATATTGGCACCGTTGATACTAGCTCTGAAACCATTTTGCGTCATTTTTCTTTCTGAAAATACATTTACTTTTGTATCAGTTTCCTCGGGGTAGTATACAGGAACCCCATTATAATAAGCAGTTTTGGATCGGTTAGGAATTTCTTCCGTAGCTTCTAGTTCAACGATTCCATTTTCAGCAATCATTTCTTGTATTTGACCAGACTCCATATCTGCTTGTTGTTTATGTAAGTCGTTCGGTATAAAAGCAACATTGTTACGTCGTTCGGATCCATTAAGTATGTCATCTCCATTTTTTAAATTACGAGACAGGTAATTAGGTTTCACTGGAATGTAGGATTTGTAGCTTAGCATAATCAGTAAAGCGAGTACGGTAAAAACGGTCAGAACTAACTGCTTACAACGTAATCTGCGAAGTGGACTACCACCAGTAATCCCTGCAAAGAAAAATCATATATTAAGTTATAACAGGGCTTTGTTTTAATGGAGAGTATTTTTAATAATTTCGCGTTGGTTCTTTATGTCACTGACAAAGTGAGATTTGTTGTTGGTGTTAGGTGATGTGAAGATTGATGAGCAGTACTTCTCATTTATTTTAGTCTAGGCCAAGTTCAGTAGCCTGCAAATGATTAATATGTAGTGTTAATTTTTTTTTCAATTAACGGGCCTCTGGGCCCTTTTTGAGAATTTTTTGGATTGTAGAGTTTTTTACATTTATTGAATAAAGGACTTGAACTTGACCCTTTATTTAGGGCTATTCCATCCTAATTTACGTTTAATATAAATGGAATAGGAACTAGATGAGGAGCAGCTCTTGCTGAGATGAATCGTCAGCCGTTTTAGCACAAAGCTTTTCTTTCACCAAATTGGAAACTTCACTTTTGTGGGTTGAATAATTTCTCCATGAGGGAATTTCCTTTAAATTAATATTGTAACTTAGTGCGCTTAGTCTTTAAGGGTTAACATGTAATAACTTAAAACCGTTGTCGCGAACGATTATCAGCTGATTGAGACGTATTGTGTCCATGTGTATGAAGTTTAGGGAGAGAGCTCTGATTCCAAGGACCCATTTAGGATAATTATACAGCCCAGAAAGCCTTGCATGATTCCAATTTAAAGAAGAATTGATTCAACCACCTCCGTACTAAAATGTATTTATGAGACTTCGGTTTTGAAATAGGCTATTAGCATAATTTTGCGCCTTTTCTTCTTCAAGCTGCACGCATCCCGTCACCCCAGGAGAGAGATATACATTTTATACTCAAATAGATACCTTGAAATTAAAATCTGATACCAAATTGTTATGCAGTATAGAAAATGCGACTGGATTCCCTCTACTGCTATTTTTACTTGATAGGGGTACTAGAACTCAGTAATTCCAACCGGATGAACCCTTTCCGAAGTCCCTACTTTCTATGAGTACCTATTCTAAATGACAAGAATAGGACAAAAAATAATACACGGGAACGCCAATCTTTAGTAAGACTACAGGACCGTGTATATTTTGATTAGTGACCTGACAACCCTTAAATACACAGATTTTGATGGAAATCAATCACCAGTCAGGAGACATTCACTTCTTATGCTTCACTTTTTGTCTTTTATGTGCCAACATTTAATCTTGGGTTCAAAATCAAAAAGCACTCAGATATTTCAATAAAAAAGTGCTATAAATTAAAAGTCATTTGTGATAAATGTGTACTACATATCGGGTTTTGTTAAAGATATTCAGAAATAAAAATGATAAATCCTTAACTACCAGCTCTGAAGGAAATCGCCTTTCGATCTTGATTTCCTTTATAAATGGTGTGAGTCAAATTTTATTATTTATAAATTTGCCGAAGATTGTTGTCTACTACCTTGACAGCTGTGAATTTGACAATACCTGTTTTATTTTGGTTAAAAACCAATGTGCGAGACATTGGTCTTATTTTTGATGTGTATCAATTTTGACATTTTTCCAGAATTTTTTAGAGTTGCTAATTGATGTCTTTAGCCTTAAAAAAAGGGGGTTTTAAAAACTTCAATGTCCAGAATTCTTGACGCCTCGTAGGAGGTTTGTTAGTCCCCTTTTGGAATATGTTAGCACAAATTGGTCCAACGTAAATTTAACTGATTGACGAAGGATTGAGACCAGAGCTTCAAAAATGATGATTCCATAACTGAAAGATCTTTGCAGCACTTGAGAATTAGCAGGCTTGAAATTACTTTTCTACAATTTCATAGACATGCAGGTCAAGATAATATATCCAGATCAATAAGAATATTGGCGACCTTGATACTAACTCGTTATTTAATTTTCAAAACTACCATTCAACTCATTATTCCCTCTTTAAACTAAATTTTAAGAAACCAGGGGAAAAATAGGACGAAATACGTTTGTTATTAGGTTCACTATCAATCATGGACTACTTTGTCTTCTTTACTTGTTGACAGGTCCATTCCTAGGGTCGGTGGCGCTGGGGGTCAAATGAATTCCCACTACCCCAGCAACAGGACCTGGAGCAGCTTACCCCGCCCCCCTGAACGGCCTTGGTTGTTGAAGCAGCTAGCATTGAATCTGTACCCACCATAACATGAGTTCCTGCTTTTAGATAGATTGTCCTATTGCTGACTGCACTATATTTTGAAAAATACATCTTTTCCCATCTATATTTTCGTGAATTGGCACTCCAGGTTGACTGAATACTAATTGGGCTAAACTACTTCCACTATTAAACATGCAGTTTGTATTATTATCGTCTAATATTATATTTTGTCACATCCTTTTATGCGTTATATTTGCTAATGTATTCTGTAGTGACAAACAGTTTACTTTACACTAATGGAAAATAAATAAAAACAAATAATCTCAATGATTCGCTGTCAGATGGTTGAACCTCAGATCTCAGAATGTCCACTATACTAAATAGACTACGGATATCTATCACATTTTCTTTGTTTATTTAGAGAAGTTTTGTTCCTCTCTCAGAGGGACACTGCCCTGCATCGCCTCTCCCCTTTGGGGACGAACCTTTCTCACATTGCCATATATAGAAGCATAGGATCAGATTTTTGCTTAATTAAAAATTATTATTGCTACAAAGAAGCTGATGTTAAAATTAGCAAAAGTTTGATGTACTAGCTGAAAACAAACTTACTTTTGAAAATCATGTCGACAGCATCAGTATACTTCGTTCGTTCAGAACACTGGGTTTGACAAAATTTAGCTAGCCTCAAAAATCACCAATAGTAAGGAACATTTTAGCTTTATGAGGAGCTTCATTATAATCTAAAACAAAAAAGTAGAATATAAGACTTTAAATATCCGGAAAAAAAACACATCCACAAAAAAAAATCATATCATATGAATGGTCATCTTCTGACTATTTTTAGGGGGTAGAGTTTTAGATTTCTACCCAGTTCGATATTTTTTTGCTATATTTGAGCTATTTTAGCGAATAAGTAACAAGTCACTTTAGTGTGGGGCAGAGGGTGGAAAAAGCAAAATTTGAGAATCAGAGATTTGAACTGTTATTATACTCAAATAAAAATAAATCCAAGAATAAAATCGTGCAAAATAGCAATTCTGCAGGTACAGACTGTCAAAGTTTAAAAACCTATGAAAATGGGTCAGTAGCCGTTTAGCCTGATAAACTTAAAATTTAGTTTCTCCCCTTCCCAGCTAAATATCTAGACATAACGTTTATTGTTGGATCGTTGATTAAGTAGACTTGTTCACGCCAAGAGATTTATTGTAGAAAAAAAGTTGACTTCTATACTTTTAAACCGACTTGAAAAAAAAACAAGTGTTTCCATAGTGATTTTTTCTAAAAGATAGCAGTTCAGGTCCATTCAAAATAATAGTCTTAGTACCTCTAGAAAAGCCGTTTTTAATCAAATTTCGAAATGTTTTTCGATAATTTAGAATTTACCCAAAAGGCGACAATTTTATAAATTATCAAACAAGAGCAATATTTTGCTCTTGTTCTAATCATTGCTAATGTTGATGTAATTGAATTTCTTTATCAAAAAATAATGCTATAAGGATTTTTCAATGAAGAGAAGGGGCTGTTCCATATAACTATTTAACTACGGGAACCTAGTAAACCCGATTGATACAGAGAAACTTCAAGAGGAAAAGAACATATATTTGATCATTGCCAGGGTATGCATGGAATTCAGAAGTACTACTTTCATTGAATTTTGCATGATATTTAACAACGATATACTCATGAGATTCACACATGAGAAGAATCTACCTTCAACTTCCATCTTCAGAACACTCCTTTATGGAGATTGAGCCACCGCGTAAGTAGCTTGAATAGGTTCAAAATATTTTTTTGAACCTATATTTTGATATTTTGAAAATATATTTTATATATTTTTAATATTTTGAATATTCAAAATATTCGCTCCAAAATATTTTTGGAGCGAATTCCCAATTTTATGTCACAGATCTTATTGTCAATACATTTCGCACAAAGCCTAAAGCAGTTAATACATTCCAATAATTGATATTAAATCCTCAGTTGCCACCCAGTTCAACAGTAGTATTTTCATAGATCACTATATCAATAGTAATAGATGTTTAGTATCTTCAGACTTAAATGGCTCAGTTAGATAAGCTAAAGTGTTGTCCTCAAAGTGACTCTCACTAATAAAATTGTATTAGTTATCGAAGTAAATGCTACAGAAACAACTGCAAAGAATATATAAAGCTTTAAATAAAAAGAAGAAAAACTATGGATGTAAATAAAAAATATCGAATCAATAGTAAAAAACGGCAAAATATTTGACAATCTTAATAACGCACAATGAGAAAGCTCATTGGTCAATGGCAAATACATTAAGATAGTTATTTTTAAAACATTGCTATTACAAGCTCAGAAGGAAACAAAACAGGACAAACCAAAAAGTAAAAAAGCAACGAAAACTAAAAGAGTGGCAAAAGAATGTTAAAATTTAAATTATCAGAGTGAAAAATACATTCCTTAGTCATTACTGAATCTAGCCGGGAATATGGGTCAAGGTAAGCATGTTGTCATTCACAGCAGTGGTGGAGCTGCATGCATTGAGGCTCTACCCTCTGTCCCTAGGCAGCAGAGGAAACCCGCCAGTGCACCTTAAAGTGTTGAAGGGGTGTAAACTCCACTAAGCTTCACCCTAGGCAAGGTGGTAACCATCGCGCTCTGGTTGCCCCAAGGTTGGGGACCTTGCAGTCAAATGTATCCCCAAGGAACGCCCAGTTATGATGATCTTGTCGTCGTTTGTTGGATTTCATGATGAGCCTCGATTGGGCTTAAACGTGCTTCATGTACAAGTAAGTAATTGTCATAACATGTTATAAAGTTAAAAACAAGCTCATTAAAAATATAAATAAATAAAAAAATTAAAAGGGAAATTAAAAATTAAAGGAAAAAAAACAAGCGAGCAAATACAAAACATGGGCAGCGCCTGCATAAACTGCACCTTTAACAAGGAGGAAAGTATAGGAATGTTTAGTTAATTTCTCTGTAATGTAGGGGACGAAGCTTTTTCTTTTCACATCTGGAGCTAAAGCAGAGAAGGGGAGACAAGGTTAGAATAGGCTGGGAAGCGGCCTCAGAAGGGCAAAACCTGGGCGAAGAGTGTTTTTTTTTGGAAAATTATACACCATGCAAGGGTTTGCTGTTGCATCAACAACAAAAGAGGCACAACATACTTCTCCTGGGCTCAAGCATTTCTAACCAACCTTTTTTTTTTATAAGTTCAGAGTATGGGATTACCTTTTTTGAAAATCATTCACATGGCTTTTTTTTGGGATAGATTCAAATTCATCTCACTCTTCCCTAAAATGCCAGATTGCCAAACATGACAAGTATATTCGATAAAGGTGGACAAAAGAAGCATAAATCCTAAAACAATCTGATGGGGGGGGGGCATGACAAATTTATTTAGAAGCTTAAAGAGGAATGTAGATGTATTAGCTTAATAGATGATATTTGTAACATGGTCGCCACACTTTAAATAGGAAGAAACTGTGACCCCAAGTAATTTAAAGGAGGACATGGAAATTTCAGTAGGGATAGGATTAAGAAACCTTTTTAACTGTCCTATTTAGAGGACAGTGGGCTATTGTGGTATCAAAAAATACACAATTTCATCAAATATCTTTTTAATGCTGAAGATTCAATTAAACGCAATACAAAACCAAAACAAATCAAAACTTAGATTGGTAAGACGCAAAACAGACAGTGCACAGACTGTCGTCACAGTTCTCACAGTAGCTCAATGGCTTTTTCTTGCAATTATGCCTTGGTATCATTGCTTCTTTTTACGCTTCACTAGGAATTTTCCTATTCTATCCTAATGTGTGCTGACTGGTGGTACAGAAACTGGTCTTCCTTCTGACCATGATGGCCTTGGTTCCCCTCTTCCGTAAATAGTTTTCATAAGGGATGGTGCGACCTTCCATCTGAAATCTACACGAGTCATTTACATTTCTTTGCCAACTACCATATTGAATAGAGTGCAAGCACTGAAGATAGCCATGTCTAACAGGTGTGCAAACAGATCCCAATACCATTTCTCTCGTCTAAGTGTTATTATTATTTATTTTTGACCCTATGATATGTGGAGTAACACACCGAAAAACATACAAAGATATAGTGCAAGTCAAACTAGAAATCACAAGGAAACCAGTTACAGAGTAACACATAAAAAAATAAAAGACACTAAAACAAAAGAGAGAAAACATAAAAGGAGGGGTAGAAGAAGACAAAAATAGACACAGAATAATTGCTGACAAGCCAGTCATGTAAATCAACTCCACCCATGTACTGGTTGTATTACCTGAGTGGATGCGGCTGTTGTACTGTTATCTCCTGTCCCTTCACTCTTTGTTTAACCAGTCTTAGCGGATCTAGGCTGAGATGGTTAGATGCAACAGAGATAATGCTGTTATCCTTACATATTATGTATGTAGCTTATACAGACATATATCTGTTTGCTCTCATATCGGGGGCAAGCATCAGCAAAAAAAAAAAAAAAAAAAAAAAAAACAAACAAACCCTGGCAAAAATAAATTCCTGACTTACTAGTAAATACAAATATTTAATCGACTCTGCAAGAAAAGCAGAAACTCTAAACTAGCAATTTGCATCCATATTTTGGAAAAGATATTTTCCCATATAACATCTTATTTTATTATTTTTCCTCATTTTTACATTATTTTTTTTGTGATTTCTTACATACTTTTGAAACATTTGATATGTCTTTTCATCATGCTGAATATATATTCTTTTGACTGATCTACTAAGTTGTTTACAGAGTTTGACTTCATTCTAGTTTTAATTCTCGTTTAATTTTAAATTTTAATTTAATTTTAAGTTAAATTTTAATTTAATTCTCGTACAAGGGGACATAATTTGAAGTTATCCAGGCATTTCTCCTCAAAGCGGCAATGCGCCCATTTTCTTACCAACCGTGTTGCCAACCTCTGGGACAAATTACTGCCAGATACCGTTGCTGCCCAAACCACAGACAGCTTTAAGAACCATCTTGACAACGAATGGTCAAAAAAAGAATGGAAGTATAACTGGGAAGCACTCGAATCGGAATCAGCAACATCAAACCACTAGTCAAGTGTATGTATTCAACTATGTGTTATGTGTTATCAACTCTTGAGTTTCTGCAAGGAAATATCCTTATATTACTCCAAGCTGCAATTTAAGGTAATTTTGTTCCTGATATTTACGCATTTTTGGTTGTAATTCCTTTACTCGTTTTTTTTTGTACATGAAATATAAATTAGGCGATGTTTGTTTGAGATCCATTTTCAAAATAAATAGGTAACTTCGAAGACCACACTGCCTTTCCATGACGAAAGTAAAACAGTTCAAAATAGGGATGATACCTTTTTATTGACAGTGAAATATAAAATTATTTAACTGGATATTTAGAACACATATACAGTGTTCATCATCAGCAGTAAAACTCATTTTTGCGCAGCAGTAAACCAGTTTTACTGCTAATGATGAACACTGTATATGTGTTCGAAATATCCAGTTAAATAATTTTATATTTCACTGTCAATAAAAAGGTATCATCCCTATTTTGAACTGTTTTACTTTTTTCAAAATAAAATTATCATATCCCATTATAAAAGTTTTAACAAAAAAAAACATCTCCTGCTCTCTTCTTTGGGACCAGGGGAGGTGCAACTTGTTATATGTCCTTTAGTCCAGTCTAAGAAAGAAGGGGTAAATGCATCCTTCACTGCTGGTCTTCAGCAATTTCAATGTTGATTAAATCATTCCTCTTTTGCTGATATATATTAGACATTGTTCATTTGGTATGTTTTGAAGACTGAGGACACGTTTTGTTGCCCTTCTGTGGCCCCCAGTAACCATTTTATACTGAACAGATACTACAACCATTCAAAACTTGAGGGTAGTGCAGATAAGGAGTTTTTACAGTTTCTTCACTAGAAATGCCGTCCTGGCCGAGTGGGTTGGTGTGCTGGATTCAGGATCCTTCGTCTGAGAAGACGCGGGTTTGAATCCTAGTGTACCCAATTATTTAGTTTGGGACAGGAGTCAGTGGTGTGACTCTGTAAGCTTAGCCAGAGTCGACCCAGCTCTAAATGAGTACCTGGAGAAATCTGGGGAAGGTAAACAGGAAGGGTATGCAAAAGCACAGGATGGTTGGCCCCCAACCCCCCATTGCACTTCCTGGCTGAAGGGCCAAGAAACGGAGATCAGCACCACCGGTAGGGACTGTAAAGCCTAATGCCGTATCCTTTACTTTACTTACTTACTTCACTAAAAATGGCTTTCTTGTAATCAAATTGAATTCAATATAGCCAAGGGCTTGGTTAGCTTTAGCTAAATGGGCTTGTGTAGAAAATTATGCACCAAGATTCCCCCTAGATAGGAAATACTTACACCAATTATTTGAATCCCTATTCAAGACGCTTTTTTTCAAACACATGGCTGCTATCACCACAATTGCACCACACTACAATTTTTTCATTGGAGCAAACAGAGCTTATATCTATTAAAAGATTCAAGATTCATTAAATAAAAACAATTTATATAATTTTGGCCTAAGCTGCAATTCAATTATGCTATTTTTACAACATCAGGTCAAGAAATTACAAAGGATTAAAGGCACTAGAAAAACAAGTAACAAAAGAGTTCATAAAACATTTAGTGCAGCATCTTAACAGTTCAATTTTATTCTTACTTCAGGTATGCAGATAGTTTGTACAAGGAGGTGGCAGAAACAGATGATGCTTCTGACTTGTGAGTGTGCAAACTTGAGGAAAAGTTTGCATCTGCCTTCACAGAGAGAAGGAATTTTTAGAAACTCAATAGCAAATTCAAAACACATAATTTGCACTGAGTATGATTTTTTTGCAGCACATGAGCAGTTTTGATGTCACTACAGAGATATTCTGTAGTGTGCGCTTGAAGGCCCCATACCCGAGATGGGTACTAAATTAGGTGGCCAGTATTTACCTGAAGACCTTAGGTTAGTAATGAGATGAGCAAGAGCATATGGAGCATCCCGCAAAGGCTTGCCATGGTTTTGTAAACCAATCTTGATCCACTGACTTTTTGAAAGCATTGATACTGGGGTGGTCATTGTTTATATGATAGATTAATTAGCTTAAAACAACTGAAAAAAGTCAATTACAGCAGGAGAAACCATAAAACCTGATTAACAGAAACTTTGTGTCTTTTATATAGTAAGAATATCTTAATATAGTTTTCTTTGCAAGTTTTGTATATAGACAAAATCTGGCCCTAAAAGGGAGGTAAGTGGTTAAGGTATATCACAGCAACAACCATTATATTTGGAAAGGGAATAGTTTGGGGAATGTAATGGTGCTTCTCCTTTGTTATTATACTGGTCAGGAGCAGATCTAGAGCAAAATTATGGGGAGACCCAAATTAACAAGGGTGCCAATGAGCAAAATCTTGTGTGTGTGGGGGGGGGGAATGTGACAAATATACCAATAATTGACGAAATTGACAAATTTATTCTAAAAAATAGTATAAAAAAGAAAAATTACAATATTAGAGGGTGCCAGAAAAATTTTTGGAGGGGGTGGGAGTCCCTCAGCCCCCAGGATCTGCCAATGATCATGCTCCCATTACAAGAGGAATCTTGGTGAATAATCAAGCTAGTATGGCTCTGAAATTTTGGCTCATTATCAATCATTATTACAAGATCTTTCAGTTACTGCTTATAACTGTACACCTGTGAATGAATTAAGCCACTGTATAAAAAAGGTGACAAGAGTGAGTGTTGTAATTATCAAGGCATTAGTCTGGTCTCTGCAAGTGGCAAATTACTTAGTAATATGATACTTTTTAGACTGAGAGATGCTGTAGACAAAGTTTTAAGGGAAGAACAGCATAGTTTTAGAAAAGGTGGAGGATGTGTTGACCAAAATTCACTCTTTGGTTAATAATTGAGAAGTCCCTTTGTTGTCAAACACCTTTGGTTCTCAGTTTTATAGATTATGAGCAAGCATTTGATTCTTTTGATAGAAGAGCATTAGCAAAGGTCTTATCCTTATATGGTATACCAAACAAATACATTGAAGTAACTTATGCTATGTACAAGAATAATAGTGCTGTGGGTATGGTGGGAAATGAGGTTAGCCACTGGTTTTGTATTAAATCAGGAGTTAAGCAAGTTTGTTTTCTATCCCCCTTTATATGGATCATTTTGATGGATTTTGTCTTAAGGAGCACAGGAAAGGCAATTGGAGACCATGGAATCAAATGAGAAGGAAAAACTCTCCTGGACTAAGATAATGCTGACAATTTAAGCATATTAGATAAAAGTTTGAGCAAAATGAATGAATTTTTAGAGGTTATGTGAGTTCAGGGTGCTAGAATAGGTTTGAAAATTAATGTTAAGAAGACTAAGTCGCTAAGCCTAGGAATAAGTGAAGATAAAAAAGTGATGTTGGGTAACAAAGAGATTGATCAGGTGGGCAGCATTGTTTACTTTGGTAGTATTATTAGTAAGGATGGTGGGAGCAGCAAAGATGTTAAAAGTAGAATGGCTAAGAATCAGGGTGTTTTTCACAGTTAAAAAAAAGTTTGGAAGAATAAGAAGATAAGTCTGCAAACCATGATTAGAATATTGGAAGCTACAGTGATGACAGTGGTCAAATATGGCTCTGAAGCATGTGTGCTCTTAAAAGCAGACAAAAATTTACTGGATGTTTTCCAGAGAAATTGTGTACAGATTGTTCTGAGTACCCTGCTGACTGATCATATTTCAAACAGTAGGTTGTACAAAAAATATAGTTCAATCCTGCTTTCTAGGGCTATAATGAAAGAAAGGTTGAGGTTTCTAGGCCACATTCTTCAGATGGAGGATGACAAATTATCCTTTTTGGCCAACTGTCTGGGGCTACACAGGAAGTGGGTCATCTTTGTCTGGGTTGGGAGGATGTCATAAATAAAGATTTAAAGGAAATGGGAACTTCCTGGGAGGGTGTAAAGAGGGAGGCCTTGAATAGATTGGGTTGGAGGAGGAGTTTACATAGCTGTGTTGGCTTCAGGGAGCTTGGTACTGCGTTGAGTTATTAGTAGTAAGAAGAAAACATGTTAACAAAACAATCTTTCTTTACAATATGCAGAATAATTGTACTTAAAACATTTTGACTGCTGTTCCAATATAGTCACCCCCTCCCTAAAGTGCAGATACATAGCACACACTATAACTATATTTTCTGTGTTTTTCTCTCCATTTCTTGACTTTCATCATTGGCAATTCAATTTAAGGTACAAGGGTTGGAACAAAAGTGATGCATTGAAAAACATAGGAAAAACATATAATTTGGGCTATATTTTTGCACATTAGGAGGGCAGAAAGTATAGTAAAATTCTAGTCAAAATGTGTGAACTACAATTATTCTGCATATTGCAAAGTAAGAAATGTTTTCTTAACATGTTTCCTTCTCAACAGCTCTAATTCTAGGCTCTTGTTGCAAGCCTTATATCAAGGTTTTAGATCACTGTTGAACTTCTTTTAAAAGAGTCAACAGAGAAACTTTTAAGCATAACACCCCTGGGAAGATCATTCAAAATCAAAGTAAAACATTGAATAAAGCTGGTTCTCAAACACTTTGTTCCTGACATACAAACCAAAAGACAATTGGAACAAGCTGTGTGCCATTATGTCTGTCTTGTCAGTTGGAAATCTGTCTTTGTCAGTAACTTTAGAGCTGTTTCTATTACTTACAGAGGGACAAGGTGAACTAGAAAGAGCATGGGTCTCTGTAGAAAGCAAATTAGTAAGTAATGATGATAAATTTTAGACTTAGACATGCTGTAAATAAAGTTTTGAATGGAGAACAGTGTGGTTTTAAGAAGGGTGTGGATGTATTAGCCAGATTTTTTTTATTTTATTTATTAATATCAAATACGGTAAGCTTTCAAGCTTGTCGCAATAAATATAATAAATAGAAGTTATGACAACATAATACATAATACAACTGACAACATAGTACACACATATAAATTGATGAAAATAACGACTACAACAAACACTGACAAATAATACTATAAATTATTTAAAAATGATTTACTTTGAAAATTTGTTTCTGCTAGTCTTGTTTTGAATTTATTTATGTCGTCTGTTAGAAATGTTTTCGGTGGAAGGTCATTCCATGGCTTCCACACACTGCTGTAAAATGAATGTTGGCCTATTTTCCTTTTTGAAAGTGAGGGGTACAATTTATGTGGGTGATAACAGGTCCTATTAGTGTCATTAAATGTGAAGAACTGTGATGTACTTATATTATCAATGCCTTTGATTATACGGAATGTGTTAATAATGTCTGCCCTATCCCTTTGGAATTGAAGGCTTGACAATCCTAGCCTGTGCAGTCTATTTTCATACCACAAATGTTTCAAATAAGGTACAAGCTTAGTTGCTCTTTGCTGTATTTTTTCAACCCTTGCTCTGTCATTTTTATTCAATGGATACCATACTGACGAATTGTATTCGAGTATAGGTTGAACTGTTGATTTATAAATGGCAATGAATGAATGGAGATTAAACTTACGGAAATTCCGTCTAAGACATAATAGCTGATAGTTTGCCTTACGAGTTACTTCAGAGACATGCTTGTCAAACCTAAGACTAGAATCAAAATGAACACCAAGGTCACAGACATTTTCAACAGGTAAGATTGAATGTCCAGCAAGATGGTATTTGGTAACTTTGTTCTACTTTGCCGAAGTAATGGACAACCCTACACTTATTTTCGTTGACAAACATGGAGTTAGCATTACACCAATTGTGCACTGCATCCAAGTCTTTTTGAAGCAACGAAGCTTCATCTGAATTTGTCAAGGAGCGGTAGAGCTTTACATCATCTGCGAACATTTTAATTGTGGAATGGTGGACAACAAGAGGCAAGTCATTGATGAAAAGGCAGAAAAGTACTGGACTAAGGCAACTACCTTGTGGAACGCCACTTAAAACTATCTCAGCAGAGGACAAAGCATCACCTACAATCACTTTCTGCATCCTGCCTGCTAGATACTCACCAATCCAATTCAACGTTCTGGCACCAAGGTGATATACCTCACACTTTTGAAGTAAAAGTGGAATGGAAATTTTATCAAATGCCTTAGAAAAATCTATATAGATGCAATCAAACCTGAGACCTTCATCTGCCATCCTATGGAAGTCAGTAATTACTTCCAAAAGCTGTGTATTACATGAACGTTTTGTATGGAATCCGTGTTGAGATGGATGCCAAAGAAGATTCGATTCGAAATAATTTTGTATTCTCTTGACAATTAGTTTTTCCATAACTGGAAAAAATTGAAGTGTTTGATATTGGTCTATAGTTTTTAAATTGCGTTTTTGTGCCATTTTTATACAGGGGTTTAATTATTGCTTTTTTCCATGCCAAAGGGCAAGTACCAGACGCCAGACACAGATTATACAAATGTGTCAGTGGTTCGGTGAGTACTGTTGCAAGCTCTCGGATCATATGGTTTGAAAATTCATGAATATCTGGTGATTTATTTGTGTCAAGATGCTTCAAGACCTAAAAACTTGTTGATAATCAAAGTCAGAATCATCAAAATCTATTGTGAAATTGGTAGAAAAATTAGGATCAATAGGAGTTTCATTGTGAGGTCGTGTAAAAACAGATGAAAAAAGTTTATTAAAATGTTCAGCTTTTTCATTATCATTGTCTATATTTGTCTGTGTTTCAGGGTCAGTGAATGAAGTTGAGGATGGGGACTGTGATGTCTGGTTTTTTCTTAGATATTTCCAAAGCCTTTTTGGGCAACTTTGAGCTGATGCAATGACAGAAGATTCAAGTGCCTCACAATTTGACCGAAGAAGCCTAGTTGCTCTATTTCTTGCTCTTTTATATCTTATCCATGACTCAGTACTTCTTATTTTAATATACTCACACCACCAATAATTTTTTTCACTAATAGCTTGTAGAATTTCTCAAGGAAGAGTTTGCCTATTTCCTATAAGCTATAATTGGAATAAATTTGTTTTGACCCACTACCAAAGCCTCATGAATCAGCTCAAATACTTCATTAACATTGTATTTATTTTCCCTCAACTGTTTGGTGATACATAGTGATAAAATGAAATTTTGGAAAGACTCATAATCGCCTTTAGTGTAATTATATTTAAGAGTCTGTTTTTGAGGAGTAGGATCATCACCTGAAGATTTTAATGACAGTTTAAGAACAGTGTGATCACTTTTTCCTAATGGAGGTAGAATTTCAATACTCCTAACATCATCAGGAGATTTTGTTATTACCAAGTCAAGGACAGAAGGATTCGAATCATCCCAAAATCGTGTAGGCTCCTGAACGTGTTGGCATAGGTACATGTACTGCAATTTTTGAAGGAAATGATGCTCAAATGACTGATTAGAAAGCAAGGTTATTTGATTTTTCTAATCAATGGAGGGAAGGTTAAAATCACCCACCACTAATACCCTTGAACTAACTGTTGAAACATTGTGAAGATACTGTAATAAATTTGCATTATTATTTGGAGATAGCTCATTAACACTAGGACTTCTATACACTGCAGCAATTCTAATACTATTTGTAGACCTAGGAAATTTTAAATCAACCACCAAACATTTACTAATACTCAGTGCTAAAGGATCATTTACTTCTGTGTACTTAAGCAACAAATGAACATAAACAAAAATTCCATGTTTATAGTTAGTATTCACTAATAAAGTATAACCTTCAACCTGTTGAAAATATGCTTCTGGATGTGCACAATTCTTAGGCAAAGATTCAGTAATAACAACAACATGAGGCTTATGCACTGACATCAATGACTGTAGTTCTTCAACTTTATTTGATAAAGTATCTGTGTTGGTGAAGAGCACAAGGAAATTATTGTTCCATAACTGCTTCCCTAGGGATTTGCAAGCTATTTTCACCTTGAAAAGAGCTTATCTTTACAAGTTCTAGACCACCTTTTCCATCTTTAATTTTTCAACCTGATTCTCCTGCTGTCACTTTTTGGTTAAGTTCCTCTTTCAGAGCATTATACCTTTTCTTTTGAGCAAGTTCCAGTTTTGTGCAATCATGAGAAAAGTTAAAAGTCGGGTATGAGGATTTTATGGTGTTCAGGTTACCACTCAAGAAGAAAGAAGCAGCATCACGTTCTATGGGGCTACGGAAAAACAGTTTGATTGGACGGCATTTTCCATTATTTAGTCTTCCCAAAAGAACTGTAAATGAACATTTGACAGGGCAATTCTGCAAAATTACTTGATTCAGGAGCTTTAAATCAACATCATTTTGACTTTTCTTAGTAGTACAGTTTGAATCCTCTTGAAGTCCAAATACAACTAAATTTTTTTGTTTCATGACTAAATCTTCTACAATATCATTGGCTGTTTCTTTGCTTTTTATTTCATTTTTCAATTTTTCACTAAGGTTATCAAATTCAACTTTGAGCAATGTAGTGGCGTGCTTCTTTACATCCTCAACAGTACATTTGGCAGATACCTCTTTTTCTATCTGTGTTAATTGATCACTTATTGGTTTCAGTAGTTTTTTCAAATTTATCTTGAAGCTTGATTGTTGAAAATGAACACCTAATTTCACTCTTTATTATGTCTTTGATCTCACTGGGTGTTATTCCTTGAGTTCCAGAGCCTTTTTGCTTGTAAATAGGACAATGCCAGAGTGACCCAAGACGACGGGTCATCTTGTTAAACAAATCATACTCTGACTTGCTCATTTCAATGCATTCAATGCACAACCATGCATCACACATATCGCCTGAAAGGGCACAACTATCATCCTTTAGCCCAATATCACATGCTTTGCAGCAATCTAGATCTTTTCTTGGTGATTGTCTCTGATGTTTGCTGCTCATTTCTGTATCCAGCCAGACTACTACAGTGCTTTTTTGAAAAATAAAGATTTTCAGATTTTCACTCATAGATTAATAAATGAGAATTGCCTGTGTATCAAATGCCTTTAGTCCTCAGTTTTACCAATTATGAGCAAGCATTTGGTTCAGCTGATACAAGAATTTTAGCAAAGGTGGAATGGCATACCTTGTATGTTATGTGATATAAATATATTAAAGTGATTAGTGTTGTGTATGAAAAGAACACTGCTGTGGTTGATAAGAAATGAGGTTACCATCTGGTTTTGAATTAAATAAGGAATTAAACAGGATTGTGTTCTTATAATCAGGAATTAAACAGGATCCCTCTTTATATAGATTTATTTTATGGACTTTGTCTCAAGGAGGATAGGAAAGGCAAAGGCAATGGATTGTTTTTCGGTATCCTTCTGACTTACCAAATCTTAAGCAATAAGCAATACAAAAAAAATAGTTTAGTCCTGCTTTCCAGGGTTATATGCAAGAAAGGATAAGATGGCTAGGACACCTTCTTCAGATAAAGGATGACAGACTACCAAAGATTGTCCTTGCCAGTCAACCATCTAGGGTTAAACAAAAAGAAGATTGTCCCCAAATGGGTTGGGAGGATGTTGCAAGGAAAAGCTTAAGGAAAATGGAAACTCCTTGGGATGGTGTATATAGCTTTGAATAGGCTAGACTGTGATGAAGGGGGAGCATGTATAGCTGTATTGGTCTATGACAGCTTGGTGCTGTAGTAAGATAATAGTAGCCTACCCTAGTAAGTATGCATTTTGCCATATGCTACTCTTTTGCTTTAATGTAATGCCTGTAAATTGAATAAACCATTAACAAAACTAAGGGTAAAATTCTAGTTTAGTGACTTTTGACTATCTTGGAAAGGGGTTAGGTTAGGAAAATAAAACTTTCAGGGATGGGTCTAAAGGCTAAAGTATGTCCTTGGAAGGTATTTTGAAGTACCTACCTCTAATCCCTCTCCCTCTAGAGGGTCCTGACCTTTGATGACCTTTAAATATATTTGCGTTATAGAAGTGAAACCAACAAAATTGTTTTCAGCTTTACAAATTTGCTCAATCCCAATTTATAACATTGTACAGATATGCAAATACATTTCCTAAATTTTGAAGAAGAAAAAACATTGATATGGCTCAGAATTCTACTCAAATAACAGGAATTGCATTTTGAGAACTAAAGGTAGAGAAAATGCAACTGGTAACAGAAAATTAAGGTAAAATATTGTTTTTTCAAAATTTCAATAGGTATAGACCAGTCATGTAGACAAATTTCAGAGCCCTCTAGAGGGAGTGGATGTGGGTACTTTAAGATAGCTTCCTGGGATGTACTTTAGCCTGTAGACACATCCCTGAAAGTTTCATTTTGTGTAACCTAACCCCTTTTCAAGATAGCCAGAAGTCACTAAACTAGAATTTTACCAAACTAAGAAACACAGAATGCATGAGAAATAGACTACAGAATTTAAACTAAATTTGGTGCATTAGAGGGGGGGGGTAGAGTAATTTTATGAGTGCAGTAAGTATGTGGCCCATTTTAAGATTAAAAGGAAAGTCAGAATTTTACAGTGTTTCCTATTCAACAGCTAGGCTACACTGATTTGTAAGTTTTATGTAAAGTAAGCCCTAGCTTAACTGGCCTACTTTCCAAAACAGAGAAAAGTCTAGAATCTGTTATTTTGGAACATTTAGCTTTAGAAATCCTCAATTTTTATGACAACAAATTATCCTAATTTTACCACTTTTCTCCAAATAGCCTATATTTGCCACTTTGGAGCTAAATAAGGCCTAGGCTGGTACAGGTCTTAAAAAATTGATTTATTCTACCTGAAAATTATCACTGAGAAAGCCGATGGAAAAACTTCAATGACATGAAGAGTGATGAAGACCAAATAGAAACGTACAATTTTCCTACATTTTGTCCAAGAGCGTGTTCCAGCTGCGACAAAAAGTAACTATAAGTTACGGAAAAGTTACTAAAAGTAACTTTTTCCGTTCCAGCTGATGCTATTTAGCAGCTGGAACGACAGAAAAGTTACTTCAAAGTAACTTTTTCAGTAACTTTTACTAAAGAAAGTTAACGAGCATCTTTAGTTAAGTAACTTAACATCATTATCATCACCAGAATATAAAACTTTTGTAGTGGCTAACACAAAAGTTTGAAGACCGTGAGCGTTTATGCAGGGAAGAGAATGGAACTGCAATTGTTCGAAGAACCAGTGATGGTAAACAGTCTTATTTTGACCTTAAAATGATTTTACAAAAAAATTCATTGGTAAAGTTCAAGCATTAATGTGATCTGGGCATATCTAGAGAAGCTTGGTTGAATAGTTTGTTGGGGTGAAGTCTTCAGGTCTTGCTTTAAGAAGCTTCTAATTAAATTCCTGTAATCCTTGGACAGTTGCTAGCCTATCCAAAGTCAGTGGTAAATTGTTTTGTAGAGGTGGCATAGCCTAGAGTGAGCAATAGGTCTAATTGTCCAGAAAAAAATGTATATAGTTCAAAAAAAGCTTAGTTCAATCCCACTTGACAGAAAGAAACACTGTGTTACTCTGGAAGCTGATTTAAAACATTCAATGATAATTACTTGAGCTAGCCTTGGCTAGATTGAATCCTGTAATTCATTGAAGTGCTTCAAAAAACTTTGCAGTTTATTGGTAGCCTGTAACAACTTTTTAATATTAATTTATAGATACATTTGAGCCCTCCTTGCAAAGTTTCTTGTAGGCTACTCCAGGCTTGAAAACCTAAGCTTAGGAGTTTAAGGACTGGTGTTGCTGTTATTTTGGTTGGGATAAGGGTAAATGGGGTGACTCTGTAAGCTTAGCCACACTACACCTAGCTATAATGATTAGCCTACCTGGAGAAATTTAGAGGAAAAACTTAAGAAGAATCAAATGTTTTTTGCACTCAAATGAATTCAAATGAAGAATCAATGTTTTGTAACACTCCTAGCTACAGACATTGAATCAGGATATCACTTGCTGTGCAATGCTGACCATTGGTCAGCATATAATTTTTTTCTTTTTTAAGTAGGCCTAACTTCTTGCTACATTAGAAAATAGGGTCAAAACTAGTAGGCTATGCAATTATGCAAAATAATGTGAAACTCAAACCCTCATGTATTGCTATCAAAATAGGAATTGAGAAGAATTGTATACATCAATGCATAACAAAAAATCTAAGCTATGCATCAATATGGTTGTTAGGTACTTGTGTGTTATTCAGAACACACTCAATAAATAAAGTTAGGTTCTTTTGTGAAACAAACTATGATGCAATTACATTTAAATTAATATTTATATATAGAGGTGGTTAGGTTAGGTATTTGATGTAATGCACCCCCCCTCCCCTAATGTGCAGATAAGGTTTTGGATTTTAGGCTAAGAGATCTGTTAGATAAAGAGGAAATACTGAGTCCAGTACAAGTGGGATTCAGATTAACATTCAGCACTATTGACCATATTTTTACTTTGGAAATATTGAGATGGAAAAATGGTTGGCTATTTGTATCTTTTTAGACCTGAGAAGTGCTTTTGATTCAGTAAATAGGAGGTTGTTAATTGAAAGCCTGTTAGAAATAGGCTTGCCATCTTGTTTTGTAGCAATAATAGCAGCTATGTATAGGAGGGTGAAGTTTGTTGTAAAGGTGATGGGGAAATTTTCTAGACTAGTTATGTCTCATTTGGGTGTGACATAAGGATGTACTTTATCCCCAAAGCTTTTCTCCTTGTTTGTTAATGATTTAGACAGTTTTATGAAAAAATAATGGAGCCCCATTTGTATCTTTGGATTGGTTCAGGCTATCATGTATATTATTTGTAGATGATATAGTAGTAGTGGTGGTAATTTCAACTATTTATTCCACAGCCTTTCTGATTCAGGGGTCATTCTTAAAGAATTGGGACAAAACTTAAGATTTAGTATAAAAGGTGAGGTATTAATAAGGAGAAAAACCCCCTCATATACATAATAAAAAAATATAAGAGTATAAAAGTTAGTTATGTAAGTTAATTCTTAAGTTATGTATATTTTTTACTAATAAAAACGTTTGTTAAAAATTAAAAGTTCTAGTTGCCTTTTTAAGTAACCAAAAAATTGGAGGGCAACTAGGCCTCCTTCCCCACCCCTTATTTCTCAAAATCATCTGATCAAAACTAAGAGAAAGCCATTTAGCAAAAAAAAAATCAATATGCAAATTTCATTTTAATAATTTATGTGTGGAGAGCCAAAATCAAAAATGCATTAATTCAAAAATGTTCAGAAATCAAATAAAAAAAATAGTTTTTCAAACTGAAAGTAAGGAGCAATATTAAAACTTAAAACAAACAGAAATTACTCTGTATATGAAATGGGTTGTCCCCTCTGCAATTCCTTGCTCTTTATGCTAAAGTTTAATTCTTTGTGACAATTCTACTTTTTAAAACAATTAAAAACTTTAGTGTAAAGAGTGAGGGATTGCAGAGGGGACAACCCATTTCATATACAGAGTAATTTCTGTTCATTTTAAGTTTTAATATTGCTCCTTACTTTCAGTTTAAAAAACTAGTTTTTTTGTTTAATCTTTGTTTAGGGATTAAGCATAGGGAATCATGTTTGAGGAGTTAGCTTGGTAAGAGTTTATTTATGGGTGTTTCTGAATTCATAAAGTGTTTGAAAGTTTGTTTGCTTGTTTAAGTTGTTTGCAAGTTTGTTTGCTTTTCTAAGTTGTTTGGAATTAGGTGCTTGCATAAAGTTGCATGTGTTTGCTATGGCCTGCAGGCTTTTTTGCAAATAAATCTTATCTATGACATTTTGCCTTTTTTTTCAAATAAATATAATACAGAATTTGTAGAACAGACAGAGAAGTTGAACAAATAGGCAGAACAATACATGTGTTTTTATTCCCTTCACTGCCTGTGTCAATAGAAAAGCCAGGGATTTACTGTTTTCATTCCCTGGAAATTAGTCTTATACCTGGTTCCAATAGTGAGATTGAATTTGTCAAAGCTTGGAGGTTTATTCCTCCTGTCTGTTTAAAGAAAACAGATGCATAATTGAAGTTTTGTTCATTTCTATCTTACATTTCATGGGCATCCATGGTATTTCTTCCTTTATTAATCTGTCTTGTTTCTTCTCTGCAGGATTTTTTTTGTCTCATTTTTAGAAAGATAAAAAAAATCTATTTACAAATTACTTATACTAAAAGCACATTTTCAAGACTTAGACATAACTTAGGATCCCTTGTTCTAAAGGTATGATTGAATTTCTTGAAGCTAGAAATTTCTTTTGTGACAAATTCAATGGTAAATATTTAGTTCACCCCTTTTGCAACTTAATAGTGGTAAAATAGGTAAGATTGTAAACTTTTAGTGACTGCAATATATTTCACCCATTACTAATTGCAGTAGAAAGGAAAGCCACTGGTAAGGACTCCCAAAAAATTATTTCAGATTTTTTTTAAAAGGCTTTACTACCCATAAAGCTGGCATAACTGGAGAAGGGGCTTCTCAGGAATTAATGACTTTAAAAGCTATACATTATACATAAAAATGCACATTTTTATGCAGAAAGGCAGCAAGTTATTTATTACTAATCAGCTACAGCAGGTATATCTATTGCTTTCTTTAACCATCAATAAACATAAAATGCATGCTGAAAACTGAATGCTCTTTGGAAAATTTCTTTAGACACACTAATTGTGAGATGGATATCAACAAAATTCCAACAGGGTTTGTATTTACTTAAGATTTACAAACAAGCATATTGAATGCTTAATTTTGTGATATCCTAATCTCTAAACAGTAAATTTCCTAATAGTTTTCCACCAGCTCATTTCAGCAAAATCATTTGTAATGACAACACACCCTTTGCTTGGGTGGCCTGGCCTTTCCAAAATGAAAGACAACTGCTAGTAGGCTAAGCTAGTTCTGCTTGAAATTTGCTATATGAGTTAAGGTATCACTGAGATGGATTATGTTTTTTGTGGCATTCTTAACTGGATTATGAAGCCCATCTCTAAGTTGAACAAAAGATGAATTTTATCCATCTTTTGTTGGTTTCACAAGGATTTTAGTTGAACTTGAATCCTTATGAAAATGGCCCCTAAGAAACTTTTATAAGATATTAAAAACTTCAGGTAAAAATGAGTTATTAAGGAGGAGGAAGCTACCCTCATTTATGAATCATTTAAGAATTTACTGTAGCTACTAGCCCCTGACAAATCTTGGAAACACAAACTTTAGATGTCAAGTATAATAAAACAAAGATGTTATTATCCTTGATATTGCAAGTTACTCAGAATTACAATGGACACCACCAAATTAAGCATTTATGTTTGCACTAATTTGTTGTAAATTCAGAAAAGCAAGTTAATGTTTACATTGCATCAGAAATTTGTAATTTTGCAACAAGCCAACAACTGCATCCATAACCAAAATGATAAGATGCTTATCAATGCATTTCTGAGGTAAAAAAATATTTGATGGGAGAATTTTTTGCAGGAAAAATTCTCCACAAAGAGGAAATTCTAGCTAGGAAAAGTTATGTGATTTGATTTCCCCTCCACAATACTCTGCTCTTTATGCTACAGTTTGACCTTTTGTCTTAATTCTTTAATTCTCAAAACACAAGGGCCATTTAAATAAAATCAGAAACTTTTAAGTCCTAAAAAACTGTTTATATGTAATATAAAGAAATAACAAATTATTGGCTTTGCGTGAAACTAATATTACCAGATAGTACACGAGAAATTGGGCAACATCATTATTTTCCAAATTGGGTTTTGTTTAAAATAATATGTATTTTTCAAGAAAAGCCTGACATTATGGGAATGATGGGAACCATTTTTGGAACTAACATATCAAATAGCATGAAACTTGGCAAAATACTTTACAGAATCAAAACTGTAATTTTGGAGGCCAATGTTATCTATGAGTAAATTTATTAATGCCAAACCTGAAAAAATTAATTCCAAGAAATTAGAAGTTTATTCTACAAAGACAGTGATAGGTGATGTAGCCTATATGATTATTTCTGCTATTTAACCAACATTCTTTCTTGGGAAAAAAGAAAATAACTAAATGAAAACCATAAAATAGCCTAAACTCAAAAACATAGTCAAATAAAGAATATTTCTGCTATTTAACCAGCAAAACAAAATTAGCTAAATAGAAAGCATAAAACAGACCATAACCAAAAGCCAGGAAGCAAAAAGAGACTTGTTGGTTGTACAGGCTGTCAGGTATTTAGTCAAAATGTTCCTATTGGGTTAGTTGGTCTATACATATGGTAAACTTCTTCTTCAAATATGCACATCAAAATAAAGACTCACAATGATTGTATACAAGATGACATCTTTGTATACAAGATGATGAATAACATCATAATTGCAGGTTACAACAATAAATGACTTTGTCGCAAAACAAAATAATGTATTTTTAAATAAAATCAGAATCCTTTTTTCTTGGTCCTAAAAAACTGTTTCTATGAAATAAAAAAAAAAATACAAATTATTAGTCAACATAATACTTGTCTCCACTCCAACATTCATTTATACATATACCCCACAATAGAGAAAATGGGGTAGCTAAGTAGTAATGCTATTTGGCAGTTGTTGCTAAAGTCTCAGCAGCTTTTGGAATTCTATTTAATTGTGCTATTGGCAGCTTTGGAACTTTGTCCATACCTGAATATACAAGATTGTGTCTAGAAAAATAATAACTTGCAAGATTAAATTGAATATTATATTACAACTTACCACCATTTTTCTTCATTTTCATCTGATCCTACATCAGTATCCATTATTTCATCAATAAGCAACTGTAGAACTAAATAATGTTGCATCATTTCTGATGTACCACTGGCAGAGTTCATTGTATGAAGATTTGAAAAAAGCTGTAAAATTGTAAAATCTAAAATTGTTTCTAGCTGAGATAATCTATTGAATTTTTGAAGTTATTTGATATTTTAGGATTTTGTAAGATATCTGTTTCAATGATAGTGAGTGTTTTGAAGAGTATCAAGTATTTGAGATGAAAGGAATGCATACAAAGTCTATAGGTTCAGTTATTTTTGTTTTCTACCTATCAAAAGACAACAGTTTTTGAACAGCCATCAGAAGAGAAAAATTTCTCTTCACAGAAAAATCCTAAATCAGCCATTGAATTTTTATGCACCCATTCCTATGCTATATTTTTCATGAATTTTGGAATACTTGATGGAGGCTGTAAAATTTTTTCCTATATTGGGCTTTGAATAAATCATTTTTATCTTGGACTGTGGTCTCAAAGAAAGCCTAGATTTAATTAGAAGCAAATACAGTAAACTGAAAACTGTGTTGTGACTACACTGCTTTATAAAGGTTAAACTTGGTGAACTGAATATTTCAAATATATGTCATAAGCATTAAATAAAACAAAATCAAAGGCAAAACCAGTCTTTCTGCTATGCTAATTCATAAATAGCACTAATTTACAAAACTGTAAATGGGAGGGGAAAGGGAATGTATTTTGAAAATCTGAGGAGGGGGGTTCCTTGATGGATGTACCAAAATATATATATTTCAATGAAAATTCCCAAAGTATTTTGCCAAATCTAGGGGAACTCCCTCTCATTTGATGCAGATCCATCATTAAAAAATCATTTAGTAAGCTCAAACACTTTTCAAGATAGCCTAGTGAAAAGGCCATCATTTGGAAATTTTAACTAGCCTAGTCTAAAATTCTAACCTTAATAGTTCAACTGAATGTAAGAAAGTGATAGGCCTAAGCCAAAGAGTTTCAATAATCAACACAACTGTATGCTATCTCAGACACTAATGCACTGAAATTAATATAGAAACAGGATATTTAAACCAAATCTAGGTTAATGCCCACAGATTTATTGCAAAATTAATACCTTTCCATAATGAATTTGGCATTAAATTATTTATGCAGCATTCTGCTTTTCTTTTTGTGAACAATTTAGGTCAATTTTATAAAGTGGGTTAAATTTAAGATATAGGCTAGGCTAGCTTAATCAATCAGGAAACAATACAGAAAAAATAATTGTGGTAAAATTCTAGTTTAGCTACTTTTTGCTATCTTGGCAAGAGGTTACGTTATTTAAACTATACCCAAGACAAACAAGTTCAAACATGCAACTAGCCTAGAATATCCAATTCATACACCCCTAGAGTGTATCTAATTTTGTTGATTTCAAGATCAGTTCCAAAATATTCTAAGAGTTTCCTCTACTGGTCGATGGCCTCAGCTACAATATTTACAAGGACTTACGCACAGGAAGTTATTCTAAATTCAGACTAAATGAGTCTAAAACAAATGTTATCAAAATCTTGGTCGTAATATTTTTTTTCTATCTGAATAAGACCTAAG